>NC_056461.1:7848483-8223483 GCF_018296145.1 Oncorhynchus tshawytscha | reverse complement strand
TGTGTGTGCATGAAAATGCTGGCTTAAATACAACCCAAATTTGGGTTATTCGGTAACCCAGCACTGGGTAAATATTGGACAGAACAAACTGTCATGAACCTCGCCGAAGATGGTGCCTCTTCCTGTTCGGGCGGTGCTCGGCGGTCGTCGTCGCCGGCCTATTAGCTGCCATCGATTCCCTTTCCGTTTGTTTTGGTTATTGGGTAATTGGGTACACCTGATTTGTATTAGGGTTTGTTTGTAGGGTATTTAAGGGCACTAGGCCCGCTGGGTATTTGTGCGGGCTTGTTTTTTGTTACTCTGTGTTTGATGGTGTGATTTGTTCGTGTCTTTATTCTCCGGACTATATTTGTCCTGTTGTTTTGGACTGGCAACTTGTATACGCCCTGTGTGTTGGCGTGACCGTTTTGTTGCGCTGGTGACAAACAACTGAACCCTGCTCTCTGCGCCTGATTCCACCCACCACTCCTAGTTGATCGTAACAGAAGCACCACCAAAAATGGAGACAGCAGGAGCAGCGACCACCCCTCTCCCCACTATGGAGGAGCGCGTCCATCACCACACAGCTGTCCTCCATCGGATCGGTACAGCGATGGACCAGATGATGGAGAGGATGGAACGATAGGAGAGGAGTGGTCTACCGACGTCTACCCCAGCTTCCCCACTGCCGACACCACCTACTCAACCTACGTCATCCTCTGGGTCCAGCGCACTGCGTCTCTCCCCCCCGAGGGAGTACGATGGAGCGGCGGCTGGGTGCCAGGGATTTTTGCTCCAGCTAGAGCTCTACCTGGCTACCGTGCGTCCGGCTCCCTCGGGTGTGGAGAGTGTGAGCCTCCTCGTCTCCTGTTTAAAGGGCAGGGCCCTGGACTGGGCTAACGCGGTCTGGAACAGTCCAGACTCGGCTAGGGACAACTACCTGGAGTTCACCCGCCGTTTCCGAGCTGTATTCGATCATCCACCAGACGGTAAAGCGGCGGGTGAGCGACTGTTCCACCTCAGACAGGAGACGAGGAGCCGCAGGACTTCGCGTTGGAGTTTAGGACCCTAGCTGCTGGTGCTGGGTGGAATGACAGGGCCCTGATGGACCATTACCGGTGTAGTCTCCGGGAGGACGTCCGCCGGGAGCTAGCTTGCAGGGACACAACTCTCTCCCTGGATGAACTAATAGACATGTCTATTCGATTGGACAACCTGCTAGCTGCCCGTGGGCGTTCAGAAGGGGTCCTGTTAATTCCACCTTCCAGCTCTCCCACTCCCACTCCGATGGAGTTGGGAGGAGCTGCATCTAGGGGGACCAGAGGAGGGGGCTCCTCCTGCTCCTATTGTGGACGGAGAGGACACACTTCGGACCGGTGTTGGAGGAGTCCCTCTGGGAGTCGAGATGGTCGGCGGAACACTCCTCGGCCACCCCAGGTGAGTAACACATGTTTTTGTTAATTTTTTTTCCTGCATTTTTCCCCTCTCTTCAGCATAAGACGCTAGTCGATTCAGGCGCAGCTGGGAGTTTTATAGATCGTGGACTCGCCCGTAAATTGGGTATTCCGTTAGTGCAGATAGACCCACCTGTCCCCGTGCACTCCTTAGATAGCCGACCGTTAGGGTCAGGGCTGGTCAGGGAGGCCACGATTCCGCTGGACATGGTAACGCAGGGGAATCATAGGGAGAGGATAAGTTTCTACCTTATTGATTCACCTGGGTTTTCAGTGGTGTTGTGGGTTCCCTGGCTGGCTATTCACAATCCCCTTATTTCCTGGAAACAGGGGGCTCTTAAGGGGTGGTCAGACGAGTGTTCAGATAGGTGTATAGGAGTTTCCATCGGTGCCACGACGGTGGAGAGTCCAGACCAGGTTTCCACCGTGCGCATTCCCCCAGAATATGCCGATTTGGCTATCGCTTTTAGTAAGAAGAAAGCGACCAAATTACCACCCCATCGACGGTGGGATTGCGTGATAAACCTCCAGGAGAACGCTGCACTTCCCCGGAGTCATGTGTACCCACTGTCACAGGAGGAGACGCTGGCTATGGAGACATATGTCACGGAAGCTCTGAGACAGGGGTACATTCGGCCCTCCATGTCACCCGTCTCCTCGAGTTTCTTTTTTGTGAGGAAAAAGGAGGGAGGTCTGCGTCCATGCATTGATTATCGAGGTCTCAATTCGATCACAGTGGGTTTTAGTTATCCGCTACCTCTCATCGCTACGGCGGTGGAATCATTCCACGGAGCGCGTTTCTTCACAAAACTGGACCTCAGGAGCGCGTATAATCTGGTGCGTATTCGGGGAGGAGACGAGTGGAAAACAGCGTTTAGTACCACATCAGGCCACTATGAGTACCTCGTCATGCCGTATGGGTTGAAGAATTCTCCAGCCGTCTTCCAATCCTTTGTAGATGAGATTCTCAGGGACTTGCACGGGCAGGGTGTGGTAGTCTATATTGATGACATCTTGATTTATTCTACCACACGCGCCGCGCATGTTTCCCTGGTGCGCAAGGTTCTTGGGCGACTGCTGGAGCATGACCTATACGTCAAGGCTGAGAAATGTGTGTTCTCCAAAACAGCCGTTTCCTTCCTGGGTTATCGCATTTCCAGCTCGGGGATGATGATGGAGTGTGACCGCGTTAACGCCGTGCGTAATTGGCCGACTCCGACCACGGTAAAGGAGGTGAAGCGGTTTTTAGGGTTTGCGAATTACTACCGGAGGTTTATCCGGGGTTTTGGCCAAGTAGCGGCGCCCATTACCTCACTGCTGAAGGGGGGGCCGGTGCGTCTGCGATGGTCAGCAGAGGCTGATGGAGCCTTCAACCAGTTGAAGGCACTGTTCACCGGGCCTCCCGTGTTGGCGCATCCGGACCCTTCGTTAGCATTCATAGTGGAGGTGGATGCGTCCGAGGCTGGGGTTGGAGCCGTGCTGTCTCAGCGCTCGGGCACGCCACCGAAGCTCCGTCCCTGCGCTTTCTTTTCTAAGAAGCTGGGTGCGGCGGAGCGGAACTATGATGTGGGGGACCGGGAGTTACTAGCTATGGTAAAGGCCCTGAAAGTGTGGAGACACTGGCTAGAGGGGGCTAAACACCCTTTTCTCATCTGGACTGACCACCGTAATCTGGAGTATATTCGAGCAGCGAGGAGACTGAATCCGCGTCAGGCTAGGTGGGCCATGTTCTTTACACGTTTTAGATTTACGATCTCTTACAGACCAGGTTACCTCAACACTAAGGCCGACGCGCTGTCCTGTCTCTATGACACCGAGGACCGGTCCATCAAACCCAATCCCATCCTTCCAGCCTCTCGGCTGGTGGCCCCAGTGGTATGGGAGGTGGACGCGGACATCGAGCGGGCGTTGAGGGTTGAACCTGCGCCTACACAGTGTCCGACTGGCCGAAGTTACGTACCGCTTGGTGTCCGTGATAAATTGATTCGGTGGGCTCACACACTACCGTCTGCGGGTCATCTGGGGATTGATTATACAGTGCGGGGTCTTAGGGGGAAATACTGGTGGCCCACCTTAGCTAGGGTTGTGAGGCTCTATGTCTCTTCCTGTTCGGTATGCGCCCAGAGTAAGGCTCCTAGGCACCTTCCTAGAGGGAAGTTACAGCCCCTCCCGGTTCCACAACGGCCATGGTCCCATCTCTTGGTAGATCACCTTACTGATCTTCCCCCATCTCAGGGGAACACTACCGTTCTGGTCGTTGTGGATCGGTTCTCTAAGTCCTGCCGTCTCCTCCCATTGCCTGGTCTCCCTACGGCCCTACAGACTGCAGAGGCTCTATTTACCCACGTCTTCCGGCACTATGGGGTTCCAGAGGATATCGTCTCCGATCGGGGTCCCCAGTTCACGTCCCGGGTTTGGAAGGCGTTTATGGAGCGTCTGGGGATCTCGGTCAGCCTTACCTCTGGTTATCACCCCGAAAGTAATGGGCAGGTGGAGAGAGTAAACCAGGAAGTGGGTAGGTTTCTGAGGTCGTATTGCCAGGACCGGCCAGTAGAATGGGCGAGGTACGTCCCGTGGGCAGAGTTGGCCCAGAACTCTCTTCGGCATTCGTCCACGAATATGTCGCCATTCGAATGCGTACTGGGCTACCAGCCGGTCCTGGCTCCGTGGCATCAGAGTCAGACCGAGGCTCCTGCGGTGGAGGAGTGGGTACAGCGCTCTAGAGAGACCTGGCGGGCAGTCCAGGATTCTCTCAGGCAGGCCAGTGAACGGCAGAAGAGAGACGCTGACCGCCACAGCAGACAGAGTCTGGCTCTCGACCCAAAACCTGCCCCTCCACCTGCCCTGCCGGAAGCTGGGGCCGCAGTGTGTGGGGCCATTTAAAGTCCTGAGGAGGATAAACGAGGTGTGTTATAGATTGCAACTTCCCTCTTATTATCGCATTAACCCCTCGTTTCATGTGTCTCTCCTCAGGCCGGTGGTAGCTGGTCCCCTACAAGACAGTGAGGTACCGGAGGTCCCTCCACCCCCTCTGGACATCGAGGGGTCCCCGGCGTACACAGTACGAGCTATTCTGGACTCGAGACGCCGGGTGAGGGGCCTGCAGTACCTCGTGGACTGGGAGGGGTACGGTCCAGAGGAGAGGTGCTGGGTACCGGGGAGGGACATTTTAGATCCTTCCCTCTTGAGGGATTTCCACCGCCTCCACCCGGATCGCCCCGCGCCTCGTCCTCCGGGTCGTCCTCGAAGCCGGGGTCGGCGCGCGGGGTACTGTCATGAACCTCGCCGAAGATGGTGCCTCTTCCTGTTCGGGCGGTGCTCGGCGGTCGTCGTCGCTGGCCTATTAGCTGCCATCGATTCCCTTTCCGTTTGTTTTGGTTATTGGGTAATTGGGTACACCTGTTTTGTATTAGGGTTTGTTTGTAGGGCACTAGGCCCGTTGGGCTGCGGGCTTGTTTTTTGTTACTCTGTGTTTGATGGTGTGATTTGTTTGTGTCCGGACTATTTTTTCCTGTTGTTTTGGTTTTGGTACGCCCTGTGTGTTGGGTGACCGTTTTGTTGCGCTGGTGACACCTGTTTTGTATTAGTTATTTTGACACAGACAGTTGGGTTTGAATAACCCAACATGTTGGGTTTTAGGATTACCCAAACGTGGGTTAATTTATTAACCATCATTTGGGTTTTTATTCTGTTTCATGCTGGGTCTTTTTTTTAATGCAGGTGTAGGCCTATTAGGGCTGTGTTAATAATATCATTATTCACAAATCGTAACAAAGCAGTAACTACACCAATATTAAGATATGAATAAGCTCTTGAGCAAGTCATACACTTGGGTAAGCCTCATTAAAAAGGCAAAAGTGTCTGTGTTCAACCTTATCATGTGATATCAATTAGTGATGGGTCGTTTGCGAACGAGTCGGCTCTAAGAGCCGGCTCTTGTAGGTGAATGTTGGGAGCCGGCTCGCATATCAAGAGTCGAATCTATTTATAAAAATGTATTTTTAAAAAATAAGATATGAATAATCAAAAGATTTTTAAAAAGAAAAAGAAATAAATGGGCCTAAATGCTCAAGCGCACACACATTTGTTCTGACCGTCTGCTCAGACTAACAGCCTCACTTGTTGTTCCTGTCAATCAGACACGCAGTGTCAACCAATGAACCAAAGATGCGTGATGGAGGGCTGAGCCAACTCACTCACAGTCAGTCACACACTTAGCAGCCGAGGAGAGAGGAAGGACAGCTGTGAAAACAACGGCTGGAAAATGAGTCGGAAGCACAGTAACATTTGGATGAATTTTTAAAATGTAGACAATGTTAGAACACAGTGTAGAATTTGCCAAAACAAAATCTCATATAAAGCCGGTTCTACGCGCAACCTACACCGGCATATGCGAACTCAGCTGTAGCTGAGAAACTAGTGGGCCTGCTAGTGATAGTGGTGGAGTCAGCACCTCCACACGTGGAGATGTATCCACTCAGTCAACTAGGCCTACTCTGCGACCCACAGCAACGCAGTCTTCTATGGACCAGTTTATGCCGAATTCTGTGTCTGTAGCAAAACAAGGCCAAATTGGTATTGCATTGGCTAAAATGATTGCCACTGATTTCCAGCCACTTTTGATCATGGAGGACAGAGGTTTTAGAAACTATAGCAATAGTCTAAATCCAATGTACACAATTCCCAGCAGGAAAACCCTTTAAAAATCACTTATTCCATAACTGTACGAGAGCACACAGGCTTCAATGTGGGAAAGAGTCCAAAAAGCTACTGCAGTTTGCCATTTTATATGTTGAAGTGGATTCTTGAGTCAAAGGATACCCTCATCTCTACACTGGCCATTGTCAATGTACCTGTTGATGCTCTGACCCAAGAGGAATGGGAGGTGGTGGAGGAGGTGTGAAGAGTCCTGGAACCCTTTGAGCAGGTCACTGTGGAGATCAATGGAGAGAGGTACAGCAAGCAGTTATTACTACATCATTATTTAATCCAGTATTATATATGTATATGAGCAGCAGTAGAATGTAATATCAGTAGACAAAACATGAACTTGAACTAATAAGTTACTGTTCTCTCTTTTCAGCAATGTGACAGCCTCAAAAATGATACTCCTGTGTAAGGGTCTGCAGCAAAATCACAGCCAGCCGCCTGAGAGAAGCAAATGTAACCACAGGACATGTGAAAGAGTTGATGGACACCCTATCTTCATCAATGGACAGAAAGTTCCACAGAATGGATAAAAATCACGTGCTATCAGAAACCGCTGCACTTGACCCCAGGTTTAAGAAGTTAGCCTTCAAGTGAAGCCAGAGCGATTGATGAGGCTCTTCAAAGAACAACCTCAGCAGCAGGGAGGGACAGCCCCAGCAGTCAGCTGGCTCAGGCACCAGGGCAACAGGAAGAAGAGGGAGGGACAGCGCCAGTAGTCAGCTGGCTCAGGCACCAGGGCAACAGGAAGAAGAGGGATCAGATGGAGCAGAAGCACCAGCAGTAGTGCCACAAACGTCTGCTGTTTGGATGCTGTTTGACGAGAGAGCAACTGGGGATGCAGCACGAAGGAATCCCTCAGCAGATGCCATAATGGAGGTTCGATCCTATTTGGAGGATCTGCAGATCCTCTGTGCTGGTGGAAGAACAAGACCTCTGTCTACCCACGGCTTACTAAAGTCATGACAGGGAGACTCTGCATAGTGGCCACATCTGTTCCCTCTGAGAGGGTCTTCTTGAAAACAGGACAAATAATTACTGAGAGAAGAAACCACATTAGCCCCTCGAAAGTGAGGCAGCTTGCATTTCTGAATGCAAATCTCTCAGAAAAGCTAAATATGGTCATCATTGCTGTGTGCTGCTGGTTATAACATGGCAATAAAGAAGAGAGAGAAAAGAGGGACCAGTTTAATGTTTTAACTGGGATGCTGCAGTTTGCACATTGTTATTTGTTTTCTTTGATATGGAGCAATATACTATTATTATGTTGTTCAGATTGTATTTGTTTAGAATTGTTACATTTATATGCACTTTGTTTATATACATTAAAAAGTTCTACTTTAAATGCACATGTGTAATAGCATTCTTTTTCATAACAAACCAATGCATTTTTAAATACATTGTGGTTAAGGTAGAGTATGATTTCATTTACTAATTGAATTAGAATTGTTTTAACACCAATCATAGTCAAACTATCGCAAACTGTTTGACTTGAAAAAATACAAAACATCTTTTTTTTAAAGACCTGTTTGGGAGCCAAAAGAGCCGGCTCTTTTTGGTGAGCTGAACTGAACGAGCCGGCTCACTGAAAAGATGATCCGGAATGACATTTACACTCACGGGTGGCTGAAAAAAATAGCTATCTAAGCCACACCCCCAGTCTTCTCATCTGACCCAATAGGTCAAATCTCAATAACCCAGCATCAATAACTCAGTATGAACAACCCAACTATGTAACCCAATACCTGCAACCCAGCAGTTCGGTCATCCAAACAACCCAGCATTTGTGTGTGCGCGCTCAAACACATGCATGTTCACATGCACATACACACGTCTCAGCAGGTCTCTCCCCGACAAGGTAAAGAGACAGTTTAAACACTCTAATCAGTGAAACTGTTTAACTTGTCTGAACTCTTACCTGGCTATTAACATAGCTTTCTCACTCTCTCTCTCTCTCTGTGTTTGTGTGTGGCTGGATTTAAACCTGATGGTAATTAACCTGAGTGCAGGACCTGGTTCAGAGACACAGAGCAGGTAATAATGACTAATCTCATGTTATTGTCTTACCTCTTGACACAGTGCTGTTTATAGCTGCTGGGTGTGTATGTTTGACCAAGCAAAAAAAAAACTACAGCATTGTACACCTGAGAGTGTGTGTTCTACCTACATCTTTATCAAACTGCATGTGATGTGTCTCTAGGGTTGCCGTTGTAAAATGACGGGCTGAGGCTGCTCGGAGATTCTACTCAGATAGGGTGAGAAAAAGAGACGGAATGAGAGAGAGATCCCTTTCTCTTTGTTCTCTCCTCCCTCTCTGTGTGTGCCCGTGCAGTCAGAACTCCTTTAGTACCAGTGTTGTTCACCTTGCAGAGGTGGCTGTAGTTATACTGCAACATCAACTTCTGTCAAACACATCATCAATGTTTCATCACCACTGAACTCTATTTATCCTCCCAGCCTCTCAGGTTGTGTGTCTGTGTGTGTGTGTGTGTGTGTGTGTGTGTGTGTGTGTGTGTGTGTGTGTGTGTGTGTGTGAGAGAGAGAGAGCGAGAGACAGAGCTGTCAAACATGCTTTGAAGAACAACAAAGGATTCATGCTTATAACCTCGCATGACAGGGGAACACCTGTGTGTGTGTGTGTGTGTGTGTGTGTGTGTGTGTGTGTGTGTGTGTGTGTGTGTGTGTGTGTGTGTGTGTGTGTGTGTGTGTGTGTGTGTGTGTGTGTGTGTGTGTGTGTGTGTGTGTTTTCATGACTGTCCTGTGAGGATCCAACTGGGGGGGACTGGTGGGGATTAACAACTCACGTCCTGTTGTAAATCAAGTTGAGAATATTCATGTCTCCCTCCAATATTCACCACGTTTAAAAGCAAATACTGGAACAATATTTCTAACACAGAACATGGGGAATGGTGAGGCGATCTATAGAACACAACTGTCATTTTGTTTGTTATTTTGTGATGTGATGTGCATGTGATATAAACAATTATTGAAGTGTTTTTGTTAATAGAAGGATGTGATTTGAGAAACAAAAAGAGATTTGTTTTACATAACTTTGTACAAGTGACAAGTCACGCCCCTGAGTGAGGTCAGAGAGCGTGTCAGCTGGAACTGCCCCTTTCCTGCAAACTGTACAAATGATGAGTAAGAAATTAACATACGAGACCAGAAACGGGTCCAGCTAAATCTTCACATTTAAACACAAAGTAGAGACGATATCCTCACCTCCTGGGCAATATCAAGCACGGCTGATTAACTGTCCTAAGTAAAGTATCTTCGAAAGTGAATTTAAGTGGAACCATTCTACTACTCTGTTCAAACCATCGTATAACGCCATTCTCATCACCCCACTGGGAACCATCGACATGGCTGGAAGCATCTTACAGAGCGAATGGAGGGAGAATAAACTCTGTAGTTCTGCTCAGGACTACACGACAAGTCACCAGATACCGGACGACTGCATGAGAACAACAGAAGACTTGTTGGAACCCTTTGGACAGTCAGAGCCTTACAAACGTGCCGCAAAAAGGCCCAACTCCCTTTCCAAGGCAGCCCTGTCCACTGAGATCCGGCGAACGTAAATACGTTAATGATTTCTTACTCAAAGAGGGCGGCAGTTCGTGTGCAAATATATGATTACTGTAAGTGAGAGTAGTTTCTAAATGTACCGATGTTAAGTGTCTCTGGCCCTCTCTCTCTCGCCCTCTCCATCTCTTTTGTAACAAGCAGCCATGTTGTTGTCATTCCGCTAGGGACCTGTTTTTAACGTATTTAGCGTGTATGTTTATTCTGTATCACCATTTAATTAACAAGTAAATAGATAATTAAACAAATTTGTGTAGTACTGAATCATAAGTAAGGCTCAGGTTTATGCAGATGCAAGGAGGTTACGACTGTTCATAATGATGATATGCTACTAGGTTATGATTAATAAGTTTACTGTTTTTAGATGTGATAGGTAAAGACAGTTAAGAGTTTAATTCGAGAGATGGTATCTCTTTATAGAACCGCTCTCATGGTGCCCCAGATCCTAATGAGTTAATTGTAACATGATTAATTTAATCGGGTAACACTTAAACATAGTTCGGTAATTAGATAAATAACAGTCTTCAGATTGATGTTAATGTCAGGTCTTGACTGTGTGTGCGTGTGTGTGCGTGTGTGCGTGTGTGTGTGTGTGTGTGTGTGTGTGAGAGAGAGAGAGAATCTTAGGGAAACACTGTGCTGCTGGTATGTCACATCCCATCTCCATTCAACCTGTCCTCATTTCCTCTTTAACACGATCATACCAGACACACACTTTATTAGCATAGTTATTTTTTTTACATTTTTAAATTTCACCTTTATTTAACCAGGTAGGCAAGTTGAGAACAAGTTCTCATTTATAATTGCGACCCGGCCAAGATAAAGCAAAGCAGTTCGACACATACAACACAGAGTTACACATGGAGTAAAACAAACATACAGTCAATAATACAGTAGAAAAATAAGTCTATATACGATGTGAGCAAATGACGTGAGATAAGGGAGGTAAAGGCAGAAAAAAGGCCATGGTGGCGAAGTAAATACAATATAGCAAGTAAAACACTGGAATGGTAAATTTGCAGTGGAAGAATGTGCAAAGTAGAAATAAAGATAATGGGGTGCAAAGGAGCAAAATAAATAAATAAATACAGTAGGGGAAGAGGTAGTTGTTTGGGCTAAATTATAGATGGGCTATGTACAGGTGCAGTAATCTGTGAGCTGCTCTGACAGCTGGTGCTTAAAGCGAGTGAGGGAGATAAGTGTTTCCAGTTTCAGAGATTTTTGTAGTTTGTTCCAGTCATTGGCAGCTGAGAACTGAAAGGAGAGGCGGCCAAAGGAAGAATTGGTTTTGGGGGTGACCAGAGAGATATACCTGCTGGAGTGCGTGCTATAGGTGGGTTCTGCTATGGTGACCAGCGAGCTGAGATAAGGAGGGACTTTACCTAGCAGGGTCTTGTAGATGACCTGGAGCCAGTGGGTTTGGCGACGAGTATGAAGCGAGGGCCAGCCAACGAGAGCATACAGGTCGCAGTGGTGGGTAGTATATGGGGCTTTGGTGACAAAATGGATGGCATTGTGATAGACTGCATCCAATTTATTGACTAGGGTATTGGAGGCTATTTTGTAAATGACATCGCCAAAGTCAGGGATCGGTAGGATGGTCAGTTTTACGAGGGTATGTTTGGCAGCATGAGTGAAGGAGCCTTTCTTGCGAAATAGGAAGATGATTCTAGATTTAATTTTGGATTGGAGGTGCTTAATGTGAGTCTGGAAGGAGAGTTTACAGTCTAACCAGACATCTAGGCATTTGTAGTTGTAGTCAGAACCGTCCAGAGTAGTGATGCTAGTCGGGCGGGTGGGTGTGGGCAGCGATCGGTTGAAGAGCATGCATTTAGTTTTACTTGTATTTAAGAGCAGTTGGAGGCCAAGGAAGGAGTGTTGTATGGTATTGAAGCTTGTTTGGAGGTTTGTTAATTAACACAGTGTCCAAAGAAGGGCCAGATGTATACAGAATGTATAAAAAAATATATAAATATATGAATATAAATAGACACACATGGAGTCTGTAGTAAACATGTGTGTTGGTGAAAGTTTAACCGTGTGAGTGTTAAGGACATGTAATGCCTGTGAGTATGATTGTATTTCCTTATGGAAACGGAACAGGATAATACTGAATATAGTGTGTAGTATGTTCAGTTATGGCAGAGAGGGTAAAACCTTTGTGAGTGTCGCATGTGAGAGAGAAAGTGAGTGTCTGAGTGTGTAAATGTGTGTGTGTGTGTGTGCATAACCGTATGTCCATCCCTCCCTACTCCCGTAGGCCTTGGCAGTCAGTAAGAGAGGGCAAAATGCTTTGAGGCTATTTGGTGATTATCTGTAGAATATGGTTTCACACAATGTCCCTGACAATGACTGCAGCACTTACCCTGGTGTGTGTGTGTCCTTGGTAGAGCTTCTATCTAAGATTGATGGGTCAGAAAATGGGCTTGTCTGCTACTCAAGACAATCACACCATTTAACTCTCCCTCTATCTACCACTCTCTCCTTCCCTCCTTTTGCTTGCCTCTCTCTCTCTCTCTCTCTCTCTCTCTCTCTCTCTCTCTTTCCCTCTTTCTCCCTCTCCCTCTCTCTCTCTGTATCCTTATCCTTTTCTTCTCTACCCTTTCCTTTCCTTTCTCAACCACTAACCCCTCTCCTCCTTCCCTAGCAACTCTCTTCCATCGCCCTCCCTCTCCTTTGCTGATTCTCCCTTCTTCCTAGAGAAGGGACATGGAGGAGAAGGGGTACATGCAGGGAGGAAAAAGAGATGAAAAATGACTTGTGAACATCTGACCTACATCTGAGTCCCTTTGCTAGTTTCTTTTTCCGAAATGAGTCACACTCACTGAGGTGCCACAACCTAAAACAATTTCGCTCCTCTACGATGCAAAACCATTTGCCATAGCATTCAGGTGCCACACCAAACGCACCGGGTCCCATTTCTCCTTTCTATGTATCTTTCTGGTAACACAGTCAACAGTTTCTAGAGGGGGCCTGTAGACTGGGCACGCGCCCTGTGTGAAAAGATGAGCTTACAGTTTTCACCGACAAAGGTCTGTCAAAAGATGGGATGCTTGTCATTCGTCATTAACATCAATGTATTCTAACTGACGAACGAGGTTCTCTCTGAATGTAATCTGGCAGTAAACAGATTGACCATTTTCCTTGCCAGGTGCTGCATGATTGCACTGCCATTGCTGGAACAAAAGGCAACTGCAATTTCAACACAGTGGGATTCTTTCTTCTTTTTTTCCACCACTTCTGGGTCTTTTGCAAAACATTGGAGTGATCACACTTGTCAACCCCACCCATCTGTCTGTTGTAATCGTGGATTAAAGCAGGCTGGCCGACCACCTTCCTGTTCCAAACACCATCCTGTCAGACTAGCCTCGTTACTTGAGTGGAATCACTTACATTGTGAAAATTGGATTGTGTCTCTCCACTGTATGGCCCTATCCTACACGGACACATATCCCCACGCTCGGTTTGGTGATTGCATTGAACCCCAGGTTCTCTCAGACCACTTACGAGCGCGAGCCAAACGTTGTAACCCTGGTATGGCACAACCGTAGGCCAACCACATTACCATCCCGACTGCCAGTTGTACACATTGAAATCCAAAGTGTACCCTGTGTCAGATGAAGAAATGATCCATCATTTGAATCCCCACTTAATTGGCTTCCCTTTCATATACTGCCTGATGCCTGATTGCCTATTTGATTTGACCTTGCGCCCATCTATGGCTACGTTTTGGTTTGGCTGATAGGGCTTATTACAAGTCTGTTTCAGGTGGTCCAGTAAGTATTGCAGTTCTCTAAGACTATCTGCATTGTCCTCAGTGGCAGGATCAACGATGTGTAAAGCAGCAAACAGAGCCTTGAAGCGACGGGCGCAACATGAAAGCTCTAGGTTCTGTCAGTTGGGGTAAATCACATGGAAATGAAGCAGTCCAAGAAACCGGTAGAGTTCTGCAGGTGTAACATCAAGCCACGCTCCAAGCGAATCACCATAGGACGGGCACTCCGCGAACCTCTGCCACCAATACCTTGCGTGAAAAACCACAAGAAGAGGTGTCTCTTTCTTAGACTTCCACCGAACTGCCTAATGTACCCCTGCCAAAATCTAAACCAACTGGACGTTCTGGCCTGAAAGGGATGGATTCAAGTGCCTGTGTATCAACATCGTCATAGGACTGAAATGTGCTATTGGGGCAAGACGAACAGAAAGACTTAGAGACAGGACAAGAGAAAATAGATCATTGTTTTTTATTTAAATCTTCCAGCTTACAACAGTCGGTTACAACATTAACAACGTCTGTATTTCTGATCAACTTGATGTTATTTCAATGGACAAAACGTGTTGCTTTTCTTTCAAAAACAAAGACATTTCTAAGTGACTCCAAAGTTTTGAACAGTAGTGTATAGACATAAAGGCCTGATAACACATCATTCATAGTTACCTTTCAGTTGAAGAGCTTGGCTGAGAGGCCTCAGATGGTGGGCTCCTCAACGTCCTCTGTCTGCTTGATCTCATTCTCTTCATCCTCGTCTTCTCCAAGTAGATCAGTATCAAGATCATCTTCCTCTAAGCATGCCATGCCTTCATGGTCCTCCTCATCCTGTAGGCCTTCCGCAGCATTGACCTTCAGCTCATCTTCCGCCAGTGTCCTCCTCCTTATGGGCAGGGACTGCATTATCTCCTGGCACTGGTCTCCTCTGTCCACTTCTAAAACTCAAACATAAAGACAGGAAAATGAACATTTCAAATATAGATGTACAACCCCTCCAAAGAATACCCTGAGACTGACAAAAAGTTACATTCAGAATACGTATGGTTGTCCACATCTGAATGAAGGCGCCGCCAAAGTTAGTCGTAACCTGTTAGATTGAGTGGGGGGAGTGGCGGCTCCCTGTGGCAACAACGGCGAATCAGACATTTTAATGTTGAGTTTGTCCTTTTGAGAGAAAGCCTAGTTACCGCCCCTTAACCTCTAAACCAATCATCTATAATTAATGCAGACATTGTAACCTTTCAAAATAAAAGTCAAAATATATGATTGTAGCAGGGAGATATTGACGTGACAACCATTGGAAACATGTTTCAGATTCTTTTAATAAATGGTCTGGAAAGGGTTCACCCTATAACCACGTGAAATTAACCCTGCAAGCACACAGAATAATGCGTAAAAAATAGATGCTGATTCATAATACTTCCTTCCTGTCATAATACTTCCTTCCTGTCATAATTCTTCCTTCCTGACAGTTGGACAGGTCTCAAAGTTGGACAGCTTCCCTGTTGGAGCATCCTGACTGGTTGCATCACTGCCTGGTATGGCAACTGCTTAGGCTCTGACCGCAAGGCACTACAGAGGGTAGTGCGTACGGCCCAGTACATCACTGGGGCAAAGCTTCCTGCCATCCAAGACCTCTGTACCAGGCAATGTCAGAGAAAGGCTGTTAAAAATAGTCAAAGACTCCAGCCACCCTAGTCATAGACTGATCTCTCTGCTACCGCGCGGCAAGTGGTACCGGAGCGCCAAGTCTAGGTCCAAGAGGCTTCTAAACAGCTTCTACCCCAAAGACATGAGACTCCTGAACATCTAATCAAATAGCTACCCAGACTATTTGCATAAGCCCCTCTATTTTACGCCGCGGCTACTCTCTGTTGTTTTCACCTATGCATGGTCACTTAATAACTCTACCTACATGTACATATTACCTCAACTAATCGGTGCCCCCGCACATTGACTCTGTACCAGTACCCCCCTGTATATAGTGTCTCTATTGTTATTTTACTGCTGCTCTTTAATTACTTGTTCCTTTTATTTCGTATTCTTATTCGTATTTCTTTTTTTCCTTTTTTTTTGAAAACTGCATTGTTGGTTAGGGGCTCGTAAGTAAGCATTCACTGTAATACAACAATACCTGTTGTATTCGGCACATGTGACAATTTGATTTTGATTTGAAGGCTTCAGGGTTCTTGTCTCTGAATGGGAACCACTGACACATACGACTGCTTATAATGCCTTACAATGGCTCATATTGGATGATAATGGCTTCAAATGGGCACTTAGACCATTCTGCTCTGAGCACATTGAGAGGGAGATCAGTCCTGTAACTGCAGGGAGAGATATAGAGATCGAGGTGCTTGTAGGGCTGTGGCGGTCACGAAATTTCGTCAGCCGGCGATTGTCAAGCAAATAACTGTTGGCCTCACGGTAATTGACCGTTAATTAACATAAACACATTTAGCATCTCCTGGCTTCTAATAAATCAATGTAATATAGCCTACACCTTCACAATAAATCCACTATTTATTTTAGACAGTTCTAAAAGAAACATGATATGAAGAAAATGTAGTTTAAAAAAAAAACAGTATAGCATACTTTGAGTTGTCCTTATGTTAGGTCCTAATCTGGCTATGTCATATGGTTGTGGGCAACACTAGTTCAACAAAGCTGAATGAAATGGAAAGGATATTTTCTCCAAACGATTTGAGGGAGTGTGGCTACTCTGTGTTGAGCTGTTAATTAACAAAGAAATAGGCCTTTAAGCTTAATTTAGAGTTATTCATGTACCTTTAGTTGTTCTACAAACGTTGGGCTACATGTTTTGATGTTTTAATACATTGTAAGGCTGCATGATGCAACTCCAATGATGATTTGAAAAAAGTTGCTTGAAGGGCATGAGCTCTGCTTTGTTTTTTTCCGCAGGCTGTCTCACATTCACAATTTGAGAATCACTTGATAATGCCTTGAATTTCCCAGCAGCATCCCTTTTGTGTGGCCATAATGCACCCTAAGAAATCCATGCCTTTTGCAGCCCTTCTCCCTAAATGCTGCCCGGTCCAAAGCAGCTCGCATCTCACTCCACAACACAGACAGCTCTGGGTGTTAAGTCTGCGTAAGCGCTCAGCAGGAGACAATCTAGCCCTTACATGGTCTCTGGAAGAAACGACTTGACAACCCTCTGTGATCTCTGAGAGACTTCGGCCGACATCGGATCCACTCGAAAATGTGGGCTTCCGGGATTTCCGGGATTCCTCAGAGGCAAGGTAGAAATTTGAGGGCGAGCGTCGGCGTCAGGGAACAGACTTCCTCTCCCACCTACGTTCCTGTAGCCGCCCATCGATCCGGATGGTCAAGGCTATGAGGAAGTTGAGGTCCAGGGGCTGCGAGCTCGTCTGTACTCACCTCCGACAACTCGTGAAGGAATGCATCGAACAGGGCTTCCCTGTTCCAGGCACTCTCAGCCGCCAACGTGGGAAAGTCCACAGCGTAGTCTGCCACACTATGGGAATCCTGACGTCGTTGGAGCAGCTTACGAGCCGCCTCTCTTCCGGACAACGGAGAATCGAGCACTTTCTGTACCTCCGCCACGAACTCCTCCAATCTGAGGTAAACAGTGGACTATTGCTTCCACACCACCATAGCCCAGGCAAGAGCCCTCCCGGACATCAGCGTTATCACGTACGCTATCATTGAGATGGAAATGAAGAAGGCTGCAGCTCAAAGATGAGAGAACACTGGATATGCCCGGCAGGATCCGGGATCTCCAGCGTAGCACTCCGGAGAAGGTAAGCGGGGTTCTTGGGAAGCCAGGGTAGATTGGGGAGAAACGCAGCTGGTAGCAGCGTAATTGACAGTCTGGAGGGTTACAGTAGTGGTGGGCTGCCTCACGGACAGTCCGAGGAATTGCTCCAGCAATGTGTTGAATCCACTGTCCTGGCATTGCGCCAAGGTCGGGAATCCTTCTATAAGAACTTGAAGTAACTCCTCGTGTATTCCAATGGTGGCTCCCTGGGAGGAGACGGTGTTGCGGAGCTGGTCCGAGTCTGCCGGGTCAGTCATGGCCAGTTCGTACTATCACGACTCAGGATATGACCCAGATGCAGACATGGGAGGCTGATAGTACAGTTCTCAGATGATTTATTGTAAACACAGGAAAAAGGGCAGGTCAAGGGCAGACAGAGGTTCGTGATCAGATCAGAGTCAAGCAGATACAGGATGGCCGGCTCGGGGTCAGGGCAGGCAGAATGGTCAGAACCGGGAAAAACTAGGAAACAGAACTAGAGAAACAGGAAAGCGGGAAAGAACGGTAAGACCTGACCAGGCAAGACGAACTGGCAACAGACAAACAGAGAACACAGGTATAAATACACAGGGGATAATGGGAAGATGGGCGACACCTGGAGGGGGTGGAGACAAGCACATAGACAGGTAAAACAGATCAGGGTGTGACACTCCTCTGAACAGTTTGTGTTGAGATGTGTCTGTTTCTTGACTGTGAATTATTTATTCGCAATTTCTGAGGATAGTAGCTCTAATCAATGTATCCTCTGCAGCAGAGGGAACTCTGCGTCTTCCTTTCCTGTGGCGGTCCTCATGAGAGCCAGTTTCATCATAGCACTTGATGGTTTTTGCAACTGCACTTTGAAGAAACTTTCAAAGTTCTTGCAATTTTCTGCATTGACTGACCTTAATTTCTTAAAGTAATGATGGACTGTCATTTCGATTTGCTTATTTGAGCTGTTCTTGACATAATATGGACTTGTTTTTTACCAAATAGGGCTGTTGTCACGAGTCCAACCGAGGGTGCTTTTGACAAGGCACACCTGTTAATTGAAATGCATTCCAGGTGAAGCTGGTTGAGAGAGTGCCAAGAGTGTGCAAAGCTGTCATCAAGGCAAAGGGTGGCTACTTTGAAGAATCTCAAATATATAAAATATATTTTAACACTGTTGTTTCCATATGTGTTATTTCACTGTTATTCTACAATGGAGAAAATAGTAATAATAATGAAAAGCCCTGGAATGAATGTGTGTCCAAACTTTTGACTGTATGTGTGAAATTTGTTTTGATTTAGAATGGACCATTATCATGCCCCTCTCGAAAACAGGGGAAAGGGGAAAAAATACATGTATTCTCTGCACTTAAATAGCGAATGGAGGACGCTTTATCCTGTGGTCCATATTCATACCAGCCAGGTAGACTATACTCCTGTTGTAAAGATAAGCAATGTGCTTAATATTTGCTTAATATTAGGAACGTTGAGTAGTAAATATAGTAGGCCTAGCCCATAGAAAGCTGATGGGATCCTCCTATTTTTAATAGAGGCCATCACTCTATTTTCTCGCTCAATTGCCCATAGAAATGTTGCGCAACATGAGCTCATGGGCTCTCATGAAGTGATTGATTGGATTTTTGATTACATTTGCATTGTCAGAGTGATTAGAGGGACAATCGAGTGCTAAGTACCAGGCAGTTAGCAAGTTTGGTAGGCTACAAATGACCATCAGCAGCATCAGAGGTTGGAGAAGCCTAATTACTGTGACTAAATGGTGTGGCGGTAATACGGTCACTGCAACAGCCCTAAGTGTGTGTGTGTGGGAATGTGTGTGTGTGTGTGTGTGTGCATGCTTGTGTGTGTGCATACATGTGTTTGTGCATGTGTGCTCACATGCATGCTTGCATAAGTGCTTGCATGCATGCTTTTGGACCTACTTCTCAAACGTGGGAGCATCCTAGTTCTGAATTAGTAATTCATTAAGATCTCCGGCTGTGTGCAACAAGATCTCACAAATTGATACGGATTGACTTCACTATTCAACGTTTTTCCGGGGGGATAAACATCACATTTTTACAGTTAAGTTTAGTAATTAATTCCGAATGGTTAAGGTTTGGCATACGGTTAAAACCAAAAAATACACACAAAAAAAGTGCCTAGCATTGAGATTGAACACAGCCTCGGAGCCGGAGCACCTTTCACAATGCCCTAGCAAGCCACAAGCCTACTTGATGGTAATAGAATGTACCGGATGGTTTTGAAGGTATCTCCGGACATCCTGGGGACCTGGACAAATGTTGAATATTGCCTTGGATCTCGTGTTTGTGTGTTTTAGCTCTGTCTCTCTAGCTGACACTCCTGTGTTCTGACAGCTACAAACAGACAGACACTGGTTCCCAAAGAGACCACGCTGTAACCGTAGCGTATCTGTGTTCTGAATGTTGGTCAGCCACCGTTGAAACGCATCACCTATAATCAATGAGACGTGCTACACCGGCCTCAGAAACAACACTGCAGTGAATCTCTTCAGTGAAGTAGCCATCTTTTTAAGCCTATTTTCAAGGGTTCTATGAGTCTGTGAAGTGTAAACAACATTGGCACAATGTAAAAAAAAATCCTGTTGTTTTTACGGTAACTTACTGACAGCCAATTACCTGTAATTACTGTAAAAAAGGTACAGTATGTTACTGTAAATTCCCCCAAAACTTTGGTTAACAGTACATTCATTTTAACAGTAACTTACAGGTAACTGGCTGCCAGTAAATTACCGTAAAAATAACAGGATTTCCCCCCCCAGTGCAGTCAAAAATCTAGCCGAACACTCAATGCTCACGAAACACATGCAACACACGTTGGTTGTGTAGTTTTAGATTCAGGACCAGGTCAATGGTTACAAAGCATTGCATCAGGTGCTATTTCCTTCAGAAAAGAAAAGTTGAGTGAAGGCGAATAGACTGAATAAGACACAAGTGTTGAGATTGCGCTAGCTCAAGCTCTGTATGGTATTTTATGTAGAAGATCGTCAGGGTCATCACTCTCACGGTCTCACGGCAGAATTAGACTTTCATCCATCTTTCGCACATTTCGAAGTTGTTCCAAACATCACATTTTTAAGCGTTTAAGGTTATGCTTAGGCCTTAACTCTGAAATCTTAAGGTTAAGCATTAACTCTGAATGGTCAAGGTAAGGGTTAAGGTTCGAGATAAGCTTAATACTTAAAACCTTAGAAAACAACTTTCCATCGCTGGATTCAAACATGGAACCTTTGGCACCAGAGGTAGATGTTTACACGCATCCACTATCCCTGTCCGCAATGCCCTAGCAAAACCTACAAGAAGGTAACAGCAGTCACTGTTTCCCCTAGTGGCCAGTTTCCACGTCATCTCCCAATGTCCTCAGATATTAATAGATGTTGAATACTGACTTGTATCACGGGGTGACCTGGCTGCACTCATACATGACATCGCATTCTATAATTCTTATCAGGTACAGTACATGCTCTCAATACTGTTTTGTGACATTCTCTTCATAAGCTGTTGAGAAGTAAATGCTACCCTGCCCCAGTGCCTAAACTCTCTAACAAGTCTAATCTGTCTGTTTACCAGATCACTGCCTTTATCATCAGAGGAGAGCGATCTGTGAAATAATAATAATAGATTACACTGCGTGAATCGAATCTCAGATACAGGCACCTCATTCTGCAAAACATCAAAACGCAGACTACATTATCACTGCTACATCTGGTAGGAGACAGAGACAGTTTCATGTTATTGCTTTGCTGTTGCTGTTTCATCCCCTGGGGGGGAACAAAAAAACAGATATTAGCTTATCCCCTGGTTAGTTTCTCTTTCTCTCTCTCGTACTCACTCACTCACTCACTCACTCACTCACTCACTCACTCACTCACTCACTCACTCACTCACTCACTCACTCACTCACTCACTCACTCACTCACATATGGCCCCATGCAAGCAGTCCCAGTATGTTCTGTAATTAATATTGCATCGGTTGTCTGGCTGTTAGCTATTTACCCATGATACACTTACTGATAGCTGTGTGTGTGCACAGGCACATGGACAGATAGGGCTCTACCTGTGCAGAGCAAATGCCTCTTTACCCTTCCAGTCTCCAAAGTGATCTTTTCAATGATGGTATCATTTCCCCCCAATTTAAAAAAAATATTTATTTATCTATATATATATACATTTTTTTGTCATCGTTCTCAACTAACCACAAGCAAGTCGTTGTTAAATTGTCATCTATGCATCAGAACCAAAAAGAGTGTCTTGATTGTTGACCAAATTCCCAGTCATCGCCATTGACGTGCAAAGGCAGTTGCTCATGTCCAGATTTGTGACCAGAAAGAACTTGTTTCATCTCCTCCAGTTTTGCAAAAACAGTTTAGGCCTACGTATATAATCAATGTAAAAAAAAAAACAGTTTAGGCCTACGTTTATAATCAATGTAAAAAAAAAACAGTTTAGGCCTTCGTTTATAATCAATGTAAAAAAAAAAAAAACAGTTTAGGCCTTCGTTTATAATCAATGTAAAAAAAAGTTTAGGCCTACGTTTATAATAGATATAAAAAAAACAGTTTAGGCCTACGTTTATAATAGATATAAAAAAACAGTTTAGGCCTACGTTTATAATCAATATAAAAAAACAGTTTAGGCCTACGTTTATAATCAATATAAAAAAAAAACAGTTTAGGCCTACGTTTATAATAAATGTATAAAAAAACAGTTTAGGCCTACGTTTATAATCATTATTAAAAAAACAGTTTAGGCCTACATTTATAATAGATATAAAAATACAGTTTAGGCCTACGTTTATAATTAATATAAAAAAAAACAGTTTAGGCCTACGTTTATAATCAATATAACAAAAACAGTTTAGGCCTACGTTTATAATAAATATTTTAAAAAACAGTTTAGGCCTACGTTTATAATCAATATTTAAAAAAACAGTTTAGGCCTACGTTTATAATCAATTTTTTTAAAACAGTTTAGGCCTACGTTTATAATAAATATTTAAAAAAACAGTTTAGGCCTACGTTTATAATAAATATTTAAAAAACAGTTTAGGTCTACGTTTATAATCAATATAAAAAAAAACAGTTTAGGTCTACGTTTATAATCAATATAAAAAAAAACAGTTTAGGCCTACGTTTATAATAAACATTTTAAAAAACAGTTTAGGCCTACGTTTATAATAAATATTTTAAAAAACAGTTTAGGCCTACGTTTATAATCAATATAAAAAAAACTGTTTAGGCCTATGTTTATAATAGATATAAAAAAAACAGTTTAGGCCTACGTTTATAATAGATATAAAAAAAACAGTTTAGGCCTACGTTTATAATAGATATAAAAAAAAAAAACAGTTTAGGCCTACGTTTATAATAGATATAAAAAAAACAGTTTAGGCCTACGTTTATAACAGATATAAAAAAACAGTTTAGGCCTACGTTTATAATAAATATTTTAAAAAACAGTTTAGGTCTACGTTTATAATCAATATAAAAAAAACTGTTTAGGCCTATGTTTATAATAGATATAAAAAAACCAGTTTAGGCCTACGTTTATAATAAATATTTAAAAAAACAGTTTAGGCCTACGTTTATAATCAATATAAAAAAAAACAGTTTAGGCCTACGTTTATAATCAATATAAAAAAAAACAGTTTAGGCCTACGTTTATAATCAATTTTTTTAAAACAGTTTAGGCCTACGTTTATAATAAATATTTAAAAAAACAGTTTAGGCCTACGTTTATAATCAATATAAAAAAAAACAGTTTAGGCCTACGTTTATAATCAATATAAAAAAAACAGTTTAGGCCTACATTTATAATCAATATAAAAAAACTGTTTAGGCCTACGTTTATAATCAATATAAAAAAAACAGTTTAGGCCTACGTTTATAATCAATATAAAAAAACAGTTTAGGCCTACGTTTATAATAAACATTTTAAAAAACAGTTTAGGCCTACGTTTATAATAAATATTTTAAAAAACAGTTTAGGCCTACGTTTATAATAAATATTTTAAAAAACATTTTAGGCCTATGTTTATAATAGATATATAAAAAAAACAGTTTAGGCCTACGTTTATAATAAATATTTAAAAAAACAGTTTAGGCCTACGTTTATAATAAATATTTTAAAAAAAAACATTTTAGGCCTACGTTTATAATTAATATAAAAAAACAGTTTAGGCCTACGTTTATAATCAATATAAAAAAACAGTTTAGGCCTACGTTTATAATAGATATAAAAAAACAGTTTAGGCCTACGTTTATAATAGATATAAAAAAAACAGTTTAGGCCTACGTTTATAATCAATATAAAAAAACAGTTTAGGCCTATGTTTATAATCAATATATTAAAAAAAACAGTTTAGGCCTACGTTTATAATCAATATAAAAAAAACAGTTTAGGTCTACGTTTATAATTAATTTAAAAAACAGTTTAGGCCTACGTTTATAATCAATATATTAAAAAAAAACAGTTTAGGCCTACGTTTATAATTAATATAAAAAAACACTTTAGGCCTACGTTTATAATCAATATAAAAAAACAGTTTAGGCCTACATTTATAATCAATATAAAAAAACAGTTTAGGCCTACGTTTATAATCAATATAAAAAAACAGTTTAGGCCTATGTTTATAATAGATATAAAAAAACAGTTTAGGCCTATGTTTATAATAGATATAAAAAAAAAACAGTTTAGGCCTACGTTTATAATAGATATAGAAAAAACAGTTTAGGCCTACGTTTATAATCAATATATATAAAAAAAAAAAACAGTTTAGGCCTACGTTTATAATCAATATAAAAAAAAAACAGTTTAGGCCTACGTTTATAATCAATATAAAAAACAGTTTAGGCCTACGTTTATAATCAATATAAAAAAACAGTTTAGGCCTACGTTTATAATCAATATATTTAAAAAAACAGTTTAGGCCTACGTTTATAATCAATATAAAAAAACAGTTTAGGCCTACGTTTATAATCAATATAAAAAAAACAGTTTAGGCCTACGTTTATAATTAATTTAAAAAACAGTTTCGGCCTACATTTATAATCAATATAAAAACAGTTTAGGCCTACGTTTATAACAGATATAAAAAAAACAGTTTAGGCCTACGTTTATAATTAATTTAAAAAACAGTTTAGGCCTACGTTTATAATCAATATATAAAAAAAAACAGTTTAGGCCTACGTTTATAATTAATATAAAAAAAACAGTTTAGGCCTACGTTTATAATCAATATAAAAAAAACAGTTTAGGCCTACATTTATAATCAATATAAAAAAAACAGTTTAGGCCTACGTTTATAATCAATATAAAAAAACAGTTTAGGCCTACGTTTATAATAAATATTTTAAAAAACAGTTTAGGCCTACGTTTATAATAAATATAAAAAAAAACAGTTTAGGCCTACGTTTATAATCAATATAAAAAAAACAGTTTAGGCCTACGTTTATAATCAATATAAAAAAAAACAGTTTAGGCCTACATTTATAATCAATATAAAAAAACAGTTTAGGCCTACGTTTATAATCAATATAAAAAAAACAGTTTAGGCCTACGTTTATAATAGATATAAAAAAACAGTTTAGGCCTATGTTTATAATAGATATATAAAAAAACAGTTTAGGCCTACGTTTATAATAAATATTTAAAAAAACAGTTTAGGCCTACGTTTATAATAAATATTTAAAAAAACATTTTAGGCCTATGTTTATAATAGATATATAAAAAAACAGTTTAGGCCTACGTTTATAATAAATATTTAAAAAAACAGTTTAGGCCTACGTTTATAATAGATATTTAAAAAAACATTTTAGGCCTATGTTTATAATAGATATATAAAAAAAACAGTTTAGGCCTACGTTTATAATAAATATTTAAAAAAACAGTTTAGGCCTACGTTTATAATAAATATTTAAAAAAAAAAAAAAAACATTTTAGGCCTATGTTTATAATAGATATATAAAAAAACAGTTTAGGCCTACGTTTATAATAAATATTTAAAAAAACAGTTTAGGCCTACGTTTATAATAGATATAAAAAAAACATTTTAGGCCTACGTTTATAATAGATATAAAAAAAACAGTTTAGGCCTACGTTTATAATCAATATAAAAAAACAGTTTAGGCCTATGTTTATAATCAATATATTAAAAAAAAAACAGTTTAGGCCTACGTTTATAATCAATATAAAAAAACAGTTTAGGTCTACGTTTATAATTAATTTAAAAAACAGTTTAGGCCTACGTTTATAATCAATATATTAAAAAAAAACAGTTTAGGCCTACGTTTATAATTAATATAAAAAAACAGTTTAGGCCTACGTTTATAATCAATATAAAAAAACAGTTTAGGCCTACATTTATAATCAATATAAAAAAACAGTTTAGGCCTACGTTTATAATCAATATAAAAAAACAGTTTAGGCCTATGTTTATAATAGATATAAAAAAACAGTTTAGGCCTATGTTTATAATAGATATAAAAAAAACAGTTTAGGCCTACGTTTATAATAGATATAGAAAAAACAGTTTAGGCCTACGTTTATAATCAATATATATAAAAAAAAAAACAGTTTAGGCCTACGTTTATAATCAATATAAAAAAACAGTTTAGGCCTACGTTTATAATCAATATATTTAAAAAAACAGTTTAGGCCTACGTTTATAATCAATATAAAAAAAACAGTTTACTCCTACGTTTATAATCAATATAAAAAAAACAGTTTAGGCCTACGTTTATAATTAATTTAAAAAACAGTTTAGGCCTACATTTATAATCAATATAAAAAAACAGTTTAGGCCTACGTTTATAACAGATATAAAAAAACAGTTTAGGCCTACGTTTATAATCAATATAAAAAAAACAGTTTAGGCCTACGTTTATAATCAATATAAAAAAAACAGTTTAGGCCTACGTTTATAATAAATATAAAAAAAAACAGTTTAGGCCTACGTTTATAATAGATATTTTAAAAAACAGTTTAGGCCTACGTTTATAATCAATATAAAAAAAACAGTTTAGGCCTACGTTTATAATAGATATTTTAAAAAACAGTTTAGGCCTACGTTTATAATAAATATTTTAAAAAACAGTTTAGGCCTACGTTTATAATCAATATTAAAAAAAAACAGTTTAGGCCTACGTTTATAATAGATATAAAAAAACAGTTTAGGCCTACGTTTATAATCTATATAAAAAACAGTTTAGGCCTACGTTTATAATCAATTTAAAAAAACAATTTAGGCCTACGTTTATAATCAATATATTTAAAAAAACAGTTTAGGCCTACGTTTATAATCAATATAAAAAAAACAGTTTAGGCCTATGTTTATAATCAATATAAAAAAAACAGTTTAGGCCTACGTTTATAATTAATTTAAAAAACAGTTTAGGCCTACGTTTATAATCAATATATTAAAAAAAACAGTTTAGGCCTACGTTTATAATCAATATAAAAAAACAGTTTAGGCCTACGTTTATAATCAATATAAAAAAAAACAGTTTAGGCCTACATTTATAATCAATATTTAAAAAACAGTTTAGGCCTACGTTTATAATCAATATAAAAAAAACAGTTTAGGCCTACGTTTATAATCAATATAAAAAAAACAGTTTAGGCCTACATTTATAATCAATATAAAAAAAACAGTTTAGGCCTACGTTTATAATCAATATAAAAAAACAGTTTAGGCCTACGTTTATAATCAATATATTAAAAAACAGTTTAGGCCTACGTTTATAATAGATATAAAAAAAACAGTTTAGGCCTACATTTATAATCAATATAAAAAAACAGTTTAGGCCTACGTTTATAATCAATATAAAAAAACAGTTTAGGCCTACGTTTATAATCAATATATTAAAAAACAGTTTAGGCCTACGTTTATAAAAGATATAAAAAAACAGTTTAGGCCTACGTTTATAATAGATATAAAAAAAACAGTTTAGGCCTACGTTTATAATAGATATAGAAAAAACAGTTTAGGCCTACGTTTATAATAGATATTAAAAAAACAGTTTAGGCCTACGTTTATAATAGATATAAAAACAGTTTAGGCCTACGTTTATAATAGATATAAAAAAAACAGTTTAGGCCTACGTTTATAATCAATATATTAAAAAACAGTTTAGGCCTACGTTTATAATCAATATAAAAAAACAGTTTAGGCCTACGTTTATAATCAATATAAAAAAACAGTTTAGGCCTACGTTTATAATCAATATATTAAAAAAAAACAGTTTAGGCCTACGTTTATAATCAATATAAAAAAACAGTTTAGGCCTACGTTTATAATCAATATAAAAAAAACAGTTTAGGCCTACGTTTATAATTAATTTAAAAAACAGTTTCGGCCTACATTTATAATCAATATAAAAAAACAGTTTAGGCCTATGTTTATAATAGATATTTTAAAAAACAGTTTAGGCCTACGTTTATAATAAATATTTTAAAAAACAGTTTAGGCCTACGTTTATAATCAATATAAAAAAAAACAGTTTAGGCCTACGTTTATAATAAATATTTTAAAAAACAGTTTAGGCCTACGTTTATAATCAATATAAAAAAAACTGTTTAGGCCTACGTTTATAATAAATATAAAAAAAAACAGTTTAGGCCTACGTTTATAATCTATATAAAAAACAGTTTAGGCCTACGTTTATAATCAATATAAAAAACAGTTTAGGCCTACGTTTATAATCAATATAAAAAAAACAGTTTACTCCTACGTTTATAATCAATATAAAAAAAACAGTTTACTCCTACGTTTATAATCAATATAAAAAAAACAGTTTAGGCCTACGTTTATAATTAATTTAAAAAACAGTTTAGGCCTACGTTTATAATCAATATAAAAAAACAGTTTAGGCCTACGTTTTTAATCAATATAAAAAAACAGTTTAGGCCTACTTTTATAATTAATTTAAAAAACAGTTTAGGCCTACGTTTATAATCAATATAAAAAAAACAGTTTAGTCCTACGTTTATAATCAATATAAAAAAACAGTTTAGGCCTACGTTTATAATCAATATATTAAAAAACAGTTTAGGCCTACGTTTATAATAGATATAAGAAAAACAGTTTAGGCCTACGTTTATAAAAGATATAAAAAAACAGTTTAGGCCTACGTTTATAATAGATATAAAAAAAACAGTTTAGGCCTACGTTTATAATAGATATAGAAAAAACAGTTTAGGCCTACGTTTATAATAGATATTAAAAAAACAGTTTAGGCCTACGTTTATAATAGACATAAAAAAACAGTTTAGGCCTACGTTTATAATAGATATAAAAAAAACAGTTTAGGCCTACGTTTATAATCAATATATTAAAAAACAGTTTAGGCCTACGTTTATAATCAATATAAAAAAACAGTTTAGGCCTACGTTTATAATCAATAAAAAAACAGTTTAGGCCTACGTTTATAATCAATATATTAAAAAAAAACAGTTTAGGCCTACGTTTATAATCAATATAAAAAACAGTTTAGGCCTACGTTTATAATCAATGTAAAAAAACTGTTCAGGCCTACGTTTATAATAGATATTTTAAAAAACAGTTTAGGCCTAGGTTTCTAATCAATATAAAAAAACAGTTTAGGCCTACGTTTATAATAAATATATAAAAAAACAGTTTAGGCCTACATTTATAATCAATATAAAAAAAACAGTTTAGGCCTACGTTTATAATCAATATAAAAAACAGTTTAGGCCTACGTTTATAATCAATATAAAAAAAAACAGTTTAGGCCTACGTTTATAATTAATTTAAAAAACAGTTTCGGCCTACATTTATAATCAATATAAAAAAACAGTTTAGGGCTACGTTTATAACAGATATAAAAAAAACAGTTTAGGCCTACGTTTATAATAAATATTTTAAAAAACAGTTTAGGCCTACGTTTATAATAGATATAAGAAAAACAGTTTAGGCCTACGTTTATAATAGATATAAAAAAACAGTTTAGGCCTACGTTTATAATAAATATTTTAAAAACAGTTTAGGCCTACGTTTATAATCAATATAAAAAACAGTTTAGGCCTACGTTTATAATCAATATAAAAAAAACAGTTTAGGCCTACGTTTATAATAGATATAAAAAAAACAGTTTAGGCCTACGTTTATAATCTATATAAAAAACAGTTTAGGCCTACGTTTATAATCAATTTAAAAAAACAATTTAGGCCTACGTTTATAATCAATATACTTAAAAAAACAGTTTAGGCCTACGTTTATAATCAATATAAAAAAAAAAACAGTTTAGGCCTATGTTTATAATCAATATAAAAAAAACAGTTTAGGCCTACGTTTATAATTAATTTAAAAAACAGTTTAGGCCTACGTTTATAATCAATATATAAAAAAAAACAGTTTAGGCCTACGTTTATAATTAATATAAAAAAACAGTTTAGGCCTACGTTTATAATCAATATAAAAAAAACAGTTTAGGCCTACATTTATAATCAATATAAAAAAACAGTTTAGGCCTACGTTTATAATCAATATAAAAAAACAGTTTAGGCCTACGTTTATAATCAATATATTAAAAAACAGTTTAGGCCTACGTTTATAATAGATATAAGAAAAACAGTTTAGGCCTACGTTTATAAAAGATATAAAAAAACAGTTTAGGCCTACGTTTATAATAGATATAAAAAAAAACAGTTTAGGCCTACGTTTATAATAGATATAGAAAAAACAGTTTAGGCCTACGTTTATAATAGATATAAAAAAACAGTTTAGGCCTACGTTTATAATAAATATATAAAAAAACAGTTTAGGCCTACGTTTATAATCAATATAAAAAAAACAGTTTAGGCCTACGTTTATAATCAATATAAAAAAACAGTTTAGGCCTACGTTTATAATCAATATAAAAAAAACAGTTTAGGCCTACGTTTATAATCAATATAAAAAAAACAGTTTAGGCCTACGTTTATAATCAATATAAAAAAAACAGTTTAGGCCTACGTTTATAATAGATATTTTAAAAAACAGTTTAGGCCTACATTTATAATCAATATAAAAAAACCAGTTTAGGCCTACGTTTATAATAAATATTTTAAAAAACAGTTTAGGCCTACGTTTATAATCAATATAAAAAAACCAGTTTAGGCCTACGTTTATAATAAATATTTTAAAAAACAGTTTAGGTCTACGTTTATAATCAATATAAAAAAAACAGTTTAGGCCTACGTTTATAATCAATGTAAAAAAACAGTTTAGGTCTACGTTTATAATAGATATAAAAAAAACAGTTTAGGCCTACGTTTATAATCTATATAAAAAACAGTTTAGGCCTACGTTTATAATCAATTTAAAAAACAATTTAGGCCTACGTTTATAATCAATATACTTAAAAAAACAGTTTAGGCCTACGTTTATAATCAATATAAAAAAACAGTTTAGGCCTATGTTTATAATCAATATAAAAAAAACAGTTTAGGCCTACGTTTATAATTAATTTAAAAAACAGTTTAGGCCTACGTTTATAATCAATATATAAAAAAAAACAGTTTAGGCCTACGTTTATAATTAATATAAAAAAACAGTTTAGGCCTACGTTTATAATCAATATAAAAAAAACAGTTTAGGCCTACATTTATAATCAATATAAAAAAAAAACAGTTTAGGCCTACGTTTATAATCAATATAAAAAAACAGTTTAGGCCTACGTTTATAATCAATATATTAAAAAACAGTTTAGGCCTACGTTTATAATAGATATAAGAAAAACAGTTTAGGCCTACGTTTATAAAAGATATAAAAAAACAGTTTAGGCCTACGTTTATAATAGATATAAAAAAAACAGTTTAGGCCTACGTTTATAATAGATATAGAAAAAACAGTTTAGGCCTACGTTTATAATCAATATATTAAAAAAAACAGTTTAGGCCTACGTTTATAATCAATATAAAAAAACAGTTTAGGCCTACGTTTATAATCAATATAAAAAAAAAACAGTTTAGGCCTACGTTTATAATTAATTTAAAAAACAGTTTCGGCCTACATTTATAATCAATATAAAAAAACAGTTTAGGGCTACGTTTATAACAGATATAAAAAAAAAACAGTTTAGGCCTACGTTTATAATCAATATTTAAAAAACAGTTTAGGCCTACGTTTATAATCAATATTAAAAAAACAGTTTAGGCCTACGTTTATAATAGATATAAAAAAAACAGTTTAGGCCTACGTTTATAATAGATATAAAAAAAACAGTTTAGGCCTACGTTTATAATAGATATAGAAAAAACAGTTTAGGCCTACGTTTATAATAGATATTAAAAAAACAGTTTAGGCCTACGTTTATAATAGATATAAAAAAACAGTTTAGGCCTACGTTTATAATAGATATAAAAAAAACAGTTTAGGCCTACGTTTATAATCAATATATTAAAAAACAGTTTAGGCCTACGTTTATAATCAATATAAAAAAACAGTTTAGGCCTACGTTTATAATCAATATAAAAAAACAGTTTAGGCCTACGTTTATAATCAATATATTAAAAAAAAAACAGTTTAGGCCTACGTTTATAATCAATATAAAAAAACAGTTTAGGCCTACGTTTATAATCAATATAAAAAAAACAGTTTAGGCCTACGTTTATAATTAATTTAAAAAACAGTTTCGGCCTACATTTATAATCAATATAAAAAAACAGTTTAGGGCTACGTTTATAACAGATATAAAAAAAAAACAGTTTAGGCCTACGTTTATAATCAATATTTAAAAAACAGTTTAGGCCTACGTTTATAATCAATATTAAAAAAACAGTTTAGGCCTACGTTTATAATAGATATAAAAAAAACAGTTTAGGCCTACGTTTATAATAGATATAAAAAAACAGTTTAGGCCTACGTTTATAATAGATATAAAAAAAAAACAGTTTAGGCCTACGTTTATAATCAATATATTAAAAAACAGTTTAGGCCTACGTTTATAATCAATATAAAAAAACAGTTTAGGCCTACGTTTATAATCAATATAAAAAAACAGTTTAGGCCTACGTTTATAATCAATATATTAAAAAAAAACAGTTTAGGCCTACGTTTATAATCAATATAAAAAAACAGTTTAGGCCTACGTTTATAATCAATATAAAAAAAACAGTTTAGGCCTACGTTTATAATTAATTTAAAAAACAGTTTCGGCCTACATTTATAATCAATATAAAAAAACAGTTTAGGGCTACGTTTATAACAGATATAAAAAAACAGTTTAGGCCTACGTTTATAATCAATATTTAAAAAACAGTTTAGGCCTACGTTTATAATCAATATTAAAAAAACAGTTTAGGCCTACGTTTATAATAGATATAAAAAAAACAGTTTAGGCCTACGTTTATAATAAATATTTAAAAAACAGTTTAGGCCTACGTTTATAATAGATATAAAAAAACAGTTTAGGCCTACATTTATAATAGATATAAAAAAAACAGTTTAGGCCTACGTTTATAATAAATATTTAAAAAAACAGTTTAGGCCTACGTTTATAATCAATATAAAAAAAACAGTTTAGGCCTACGTTTATAATAGATATAAAAAAAAACAGTTTAGGCCTACGTTTATAATCTATATAAAAAACAGTTTAGGCCTACGTTTATAATCAATATAAAAAAACAATTTAGGCCTACGTTTATAATCAATATATTTTAAAAAACAGTTTAGGCCTACGTTTATAATCAATATAAAAAAACAGTTTAGGCCTACATTTATAATCAATATAAAAAAAAAACAGTTTAGGCCTACGTTTATAATCAATATAAAAAAACAGTTTAGGCCTACGTTTATAATCAATATATTAAAAAACAGTTTAGGCCTACGTTTATAATAGATATAAGAAAAACAGTTTAGGCCTACGTTTATAATAGATATAGAAAAAACAGTTTAGGCCTACGTTTATAATCAATATAAAAAAAACAGTTTAGGCCTACGTTTATAATCAATATAAAAAAAAACAGTTTAGGCCTACGTTTATAATCAATATAAAAAAAAACAGTTTAGGCCTACGTTTATAATAAATATTTTAAAAAACAGTTTAGGTCTACGTTTATAATCAATATAAAAAAAACTGTTTAGGCCTATGTTTATAATAGATATAAAAAAAACAGTTTAGGCCTACGTTTATAATAAATATAAAAAAACAGTTTAGGCCTACGTTTATAATCAATATATTAAAAAACAGTTTAGGCCTACGTTTATAATAGATATAAGAAAAACAGTTTAGGCCTACGTTTATAATAGATATAAAAAAAACAGTTTAGGCCTACGTTTATAATAGATATAAAAAAAAACAGTTTAGGCCTACGTTTATAATAGATATAGAAAAAACAGTTTAGGCCTACGTTTATAATAGATATTAAAAAAACAGTTTAGGCCTACGTTTATAATCAATATATAAAAAAAAACAGTTTAGGCCTACGTTTATAATAGATATTAAAAAAACAGTTTAGGCCTACGTTTATAATCAATATATAAAAAAACAGTTTAGGCCTACGTTTATAATAGATATAAAAAAACAGTTTAGGCCTACGTTTATAATCAATATAAAAAAACAGTTTAGGCCTACGTTTATAATAGATATTAAAAAAACAGTTTAGGCCTACGTTTATAATAGATATAAAAAAACAGTTTAGGCCTACGTTTATAATAGATATAAAAAAACAGTTTAGGCCTACGTTTATAATCAATATAAAAAAACAGTTTAGGCCTACGTTTATAATCAATATAAAAAAAACAGTTTAGGCCTACGTTTATAATCAATATATTAAAAAAAACAGTTTAGGCCTACGTTTATAATCAATATAAAAAAACAGTTTAGGCCTACGTTTATAATCAATATTAAAAAACAGTTTAGGCCTACGTTTATAATTAATTTAAAAAACAGTTTCGGCCTACATTTATAATCAATATAAAAAAACAGTTTAGGGCTACGTTTATAACAGATATAAAAAAAACAGTTTAGGCCTACGTTTATAATCAATATTTAAAAAACAGTTTAGGCCTACGTTTATAATCAATATTAAAAAAACAGTTTAGGCCTACGTTTATAATAGATATAAAAAAAACAGTTTAGGCCTACGTTTATAATAAACATTTTAAAAAACAGTTTAGGCCTACGTTTATAATAAATATTTTAAAAAACAGTTTAGGCCTACGTTTATAATAAATATTTTAAAAAACAGTTTAGGCCTACGTTTATAATAAACATTTTAAAAAACAGTTTAGGCCTACGTTTATAATCAATATAAAAAAAACAGTTTAGGCCTACATTTATAATCAATATAAAAAAAAACTGTTTAGGCCTATGTTTATAATAGATATAAGAAAAACAGTTTAGGCCTACGTTTATAATAGATATTAAAAAAACAGTTTAGGCCTACGTTTATAATAGATATAAAAAAACAGTTTAGGCCTACGTTTATAATAGATATAGAAAAAACAGTTTAGGCCTACGTTTATAATAGATATTAAAAAAACAGTTTAGGCCTACGTTTATAATCAATATATAAAAAAAAACAGTTTAGGCCTACGTTTATAATCAATATAAAAAAAACAGTTTAGGCCTACATTTATAAACAATCTAAAAGAAAACAGTTTAGGCCTACATTTATAATAGATATAAAAAAAAAAAAGTTTAGGCCTACGTTTATAATCAATATATAAAAAAAACAGTTTAGGCCTACGTTTATAATCAATATAAAAAAAACAGTTTAGGCCTACGTTTATAATAGATATAAAAACAGTTTAGGCCTACGTTTATAATCAATATAAAAAAAACAGTTTAGGCCTACATTTATAATAGATATAAAAAAAAAACAGTTTAGGCCTATGTTTATAATCATATAAAAAAAACTGTTTAGGCCTACGTTTATAATCAATATAAAAAAAACAGTTTAGGCCTACGTTTATAATTAATTTAAAAAACAGTTTAGGCCTACGTTTATAATCAATATATTAAAAAAACAGTTTAGGCCTACGTTTATAATTAATTTAAAAAACAGTTAAGGCCTACGTTTATAATCAATATAAAAAAACAGTTTAGGCCTACATTTATAATCAATATTAAAAAACAATTTAGGCCTACGTTTATAATCAATATAAAAAAACAGTTTAGGCCTACGTTTATAATCAATATATTAAAAAAAAAACAGTTTAGGCCTACGTTTATAATTAATTTAAAAAACAGTTTAGGCCTACGTTTATAATCAATATAAAAAAAAACAGTTTAGGCCTACGTTTATAACAGATATAAAAAAAAACAGTTTAGGCCTACGTTTATAATCAATATAAAAAAACTGTCTTCAATATTATGGGATGAAGATGTAACATGTTTCTGGGGAATTTATTATGATTATTTGTGAGAAAGAACAGGGCTACCCGGCTGGCAACTTGAACAAGCACTCTTTAGACAGGCTGCCCTTCAAAGTGATGGCGCAGTGCAGACAAAACATGCTTTCCAGCCAATCACGCAACCTCTGCTACAACTAAGCCGAATGATTTTCCTTGCTCTGGTCTCCAGAGGAGTGACATGAAATGTCCCTAGTTGATATGGGCAGCTAACACAAAATGACTTTCAGCTCCAAATGCAGGTGGAAAACGCAGTTTATTTCTGTAGCCTATCTTGCGTTTTGAAAATGCGTCACCGTTTATGGCTGTAATGACAGGCAATACATTTCAGCAGCGATTGTGTGCGCATGTTTGATTGTGTGCGCATGTTCGCGTGTGCACACATGCAGGTGCGATCGCGGGGGTCGCACGTTTTGTACCGCTCTCTTTTGGGGTTAGCTGGTCAAACATTTGAAAAACTATTGCAATAAATGATAGTGACAAAACATTTAGTTGGTTTGGACATAGTAATAGTATGACACACTATTTCTGTCAAGCCCTGACCATAGAGAGCCCTTGGTTCTTTCTCTATGGTTTAAGTCAGAGCGTGACTAGGGGGTGATCTAGTCATTGATTTTCTATGTGGCTGGGTTGTAATGGTTCCCAATTAGAAGCAGCTGGTAATCGTTGCATCTAATTGGGGATCATATTTAGGAAGCCCTTTCTCCAACCTGCTTTGTGGGATATTGTTTTTGAGCGAGTGCATGTACCACTGGTTTGTTTATTGTTTTGTTTAGAAGTTTCACTTTAAATAAATATGTGGAACTCAAATCACGCTGCGCCTGTCTTTCGACCGTGACAATTTCTTCCGATCTTCTATTTTGAATGGAATTGGGTTGGTCTTTGTCAATAAGTGCAGCATGCATTCCTTTTCCAAAAAGTTTAGCGAAATACTTTACTCATCAGATTGTGCTACTTTCCCCTCATCTTGTAATAACTGTTTCAATAAGTCATTTTTTTGTGCACGACCCTGTGTGTGCATGTGTGTGAGTGTTTGTGAGTGTTTGCTTGTGTGTGTATGCTCTGTGATCTCAGGACAGACTAAGGTCTTTATCATCACTTGCCATGGCTGGAATCTACAAATGCATTAGCTCAAATCTTTGCATAGTCCTGGTTTCCCTGTCTGTGTTAGCATGCTTGTGGCCGTTTGAGCATGCTGGTATGGACAAATGTTTTTTTTTTTTTTTGTGTTTTTTTTTGTTTGAGTTGGTGTGTGTGTGTGGTTGTGTGTAATGTGTCATTCCAAGCTCCAAGTACTCTCAAGCACTCATAGCTACCTGTTATTGGTTGCCCCCCGTGCCTGTATGTGTGTACGTGTGCAGAAGTGTGTGGGTGTCTGCGCGTGATTCACTCCAGGCACTGTCGTCAGAATTAGAATGGTCCCCACCGTTCTGCTAAAGGTTTGAGTTCCGCTGTAATTTACTGTTCAAAGGATCTGAGTCTGAGAAGCCAAGCCACAATTACCGCTAGAAAGGCATGACCGACCAGGAGAGACACCGTAATTGAGTTCAATTTTAGTTTCTGAATAGATCATTCTATTAATTTCAGGAAATAAATATAGTTCTCTACTGTCTGAAAATACTTGCACTCAGGAAAGAGGACGTTTTGATGAAAATAAGGAAATGTCTGAGCTCCTAGTACAACACACACAAACACAGAATCCCTTCAGTACTGCCACCCTGAACTCATGCGACCTCTGCAGCACTGCAAATCTTTTTTTTAAGAACCAAGGACAGCAGCCACTGAAAAGTTTTTTTGCAGCAGCAGCAGCATCACTCCCAAAATATTCAGCACTATGGACAGCAATCCCATGACGTGGCACCATCATCCTCCGGCACCCTCCTTCCATCCTCGGATAAGCAATGTCCTAATAATCTCACCTGAGACCAAGCATTTAAGCAGTTTCAGGCATCCTTGCAAGGATATAAGACTGATTTAGCCACACTAGGAACAGAGGTTAGGGAGCCGGCAAAGCCAAGCAGAATACAACTGCCCAGGTGCTATGTCTAACAAACCTCTTTATAGGGACTGACCTGAGCCCCCTGCAGCCTTTGTCATCCTGCCTGGCCTGCACCTATTTTTGCTCTGATGCCATGCCTTTTCATTTGGACTCCGAACACATGAAGTGCTCCAGGGCTCAGCTGTACTTTGTGTTTGCCTTGTCATTTCTACTCCTGTCTGAGGCCACAACCGCACACGTGCACTTGCGCACACACTCACGCACATCTGCACCAATGACACTAGTGAGTGAGTTCCAGTCTGACTTGGAGTTACTTGCTCTGAATTGACCTTCTGTCTGCTAGTCTCAACATTCACCATGTACTCCGTATATTCTTCTCTCTCTCCCCCTAATGCTCTCTCTTTCTAATGCACTCTCTTACTCTCTCTTACTCCCATGCTCTCTTGCCCTCTCTCATGCTCTCCTCTCTCTTTCTCTCTCATGCTCTCTCTCTCTCTCTCTCTCTCTCTCTCTCTCTCTCTCATGCTCTCTTGCCCTCTCATGCTCTCTCTCTCATGCTCTCTCGCCCTCTCTCATGCTCTCTCTCATGCTCTCTCACATGCTCTCACATGTTCTCTTTCTCTCTCTCTCTCTCTCTCTTTCTCTCTCTCTCTCTCACTCTCTTTTTGTGTCTCACTCGCATGATCTCTCTCATGCACTCTCTCACTCACTCTCTCTCTGCAGTAGTGTACAATGGGTCAGGCTGGCTCGGGGGGCCATTAACCTCACATAACACACATAACAATAGTGTCCATGAGTGTGTGGTTATGTGGTTATGTGTATGGGTGTAGAACTGTAGGTGACTAATAGTGTTGTTAGATGTCAGAGCTGAAAGGGAATCTGACACTCTCAAATCTGACTGCAGACGTTCAAAAAATAAACATAAATGATGAACAACCAAAACCCTCTTCTCATCTAACCTCATGTGGTTTGTGGTGTGTTTGTATTTGAAGTGGTGTGTGTTGTTTGTCACGCGTGCTGAATACAACAGGCGTAGACCTTACCGCGAAATGCTTACTTACAAGCCCTTGGCCAACAATACAGAGTTTTTTTAAGTTAGATAATATATGTTTAAAAAATGAGGCTATATACAAGGGGTATCGGTAGTTAGTTAATGTGCAGGGGTACAGGTTAGTGAGGTAATTGAGGTTATATGTACACAAGACAGAGAGAGGTTGGGGGGTTGGTGAGAGAGAGAGTGGAAGACAGAGAGAGGTGGGAGGGGTGAGAGAGAGAGAGTGGAAGACAGAGAGAGGTGGGGGGTGAGAGAGAGAGAGTGGAAGACAGAGAGAGGTGGGGGGTGGGGGGTCAGAGAGAGGGAGAGAGATGGAGAGAGAAAGAGAGAGAGGTGGGGGGTCAGAGAGAGAGATGGAGAGAGAAAGAGAGAGAGGTGGGGGGTCAGAGAGAGAGATGGAGAGAGAAACAGAGAGAGGTGGGGGGTCAGAGAGAGAGATGGAGAGAGAAACAGAGAGAGATGGAGAGAGATGGAGAGAGAAACAGAGAGAGGTGTTGGGGGTCAGAGAGAGAGATGGAGAGAGAAACAGAGAGAGGTGGGGGGGGTCAGAGAGAGAGATGGAGAGAGAAAGAGAGAGAGAGAGAGAGGTGGGGGTCAGAGAGAGAGATGGAGAGAGAAAGAGAGAGAGGTGGGGGGTCAGAGAGAGAGATGGAGAGAGAAACAGAGAGAGGTGGGGGGTCAGAGAGAGAGATGGAGAGAGAAACAGAGAGATGGAGAGAGATGGAGAGAGAAACAGAGAGAGGTGGGGGGGGGTCAGAGAGAGAGATGGAGAGAGAAACAGAGAGAGGTGGGGGGTCAGAGAGAGAGATGGAGAGAGAAACAGAGAGAGGTGGGGGGTGAGAGAGAGATGGAGAGAGAAACAGAGAGAGGTGGGGGGGTGAGAGAGAGATGGAGAGAGAAACAGAGAGAGGTGGGGGGGTGAGAGAGAAACAGAGAGAAAGACAGCAGTGCAAATGTACTTAGACTTGAGTATTTCAACAACTCTTCTCTTCCAACTTGTTGGACAATCACATGTACCTACGGGGGAAGGATGGCCAGCCAGACAGGAGGCTGATTTTCACTAAGGAGGAGAAGGAGGCCGTGCTGACCGAGATGCATGCAGGCCATTTCAGTGAAGCGCATGATTGCCAAAATCAACCTACGCTTCTTCTGACAGGGAATTGTCAAGGAGATGGACAGCTGGGCAAGTGAAATAATCTTTTGTTTATACATTTTATGATTATGATTTCAATGATTGTCACATCAGAGAGCACACAATGTTTCAATTTTCCAATTTTTTGCTTAAAAGTCAGTACCCAGCCAGAAGTTTGAGAAGGCGAAGACTGTGGGGTCGGAGTTGAAGCCCATCAAAGTTGTTTCACCATGGCACATGATCGGTAAGTGTCCCAATTCAAATTTGCACTGATAAGTTGTTTTGTAATGGTTGCTTTATTTGACCACAGCGGAGTTAAATATTATAGAGAGAGTGTGTGTGTGTGTGTGTGTGTGTGTGTGTGTGTGTGTGTGTGTGTCAGTATCCTTACAAATATGAACATCTGTATACTGTATGACACAGATACGGGTAAGTACAAAGAAATCTTCTCTTTAACACTTTAAATGATAGAGGTGGACTTCATCGATCCCTTCACGAAATCCAGGAATGGCAACAGCTGGTGTCTGACGGCAACCAATCTCTTTACCAAGTGGGTGGAGGGCAAGGAAATACCCATTAAGGTCAGTAAAGGAGGAGTACGTGCTTAACTCTAAATTCTCTTCTGTAACCCATTAAAAATGGTGCTTTTGGAACCAAAAATAGATTTCTTTTTTGTATGATACCCATCAAGGATGAGACAAGTGAGGCCACCTCCAAGGCGACGGTGGACATCTTCAACACCCACGGTTCTCCTGAGCTCATCTTGAGTGACTGAGGTCATAAACACTGGAACAAGTTACGGATTTTATAGGTCATATTCTGTCTCCAATGGTTTGATTGATTGATTTTTTACAATTTGTTTTTGTTTTTCCATGGTACATAATCATATTTCAATATCTTACATTGTCAATAGAAATCGCTTTCCTACCCCCTCCTCCAGGTTTAGTGACTGGACCAACCAGACCATCAAGACTGCCATGGGCAAGTCCCTTGATTGATACCAGGAAGGTTGGGAGAACTACCTGATGGTAATTCTCATTGCACACAACAGCAGCATCTAGGCCTCCACCGAGTACGGACGGGAACCGCAGCTGTTGACTGAGGTAAAAAATGCAATTGTAGATACAATTATGACATATACTGTAGTCTTTCAAATACGTGATTGACTTAGTGTTGTTGTTTGTCTATTGCTATTTTTGTATAACATACTTTCAGATCTCTGAAACCCCATTCGGTAGTTGTCGAATCAGATGAGAATGCTTTCGAGGACCACTTTCAGGCACGGACGGAGAAGGATGTGGAGGTTTTTGATCAGGTAAAAATGATTGTCCGCTGTTAATTTATTTTCTGGCCCTCCAAGAAACATGTAAAAAAATGTATTTGTAATATGGAATGTAATTTCATTTATTCCTGTTATCAATCAAGGTGAGACATGGACAAGGTGCAGGAGAATCAGAAGGAGAGCTACAGGAGCAGAATAAAGAAGGTCACCAAGTGCCATGACATCCGGGTGAATGACTTGGTTTGGAAGAAGGACGTAAGGAAGGCGAGACCTGGGAAACCTCGCTGTTATTTCGCTCCTAGCTGGGGTCACCATCTGTTAAAGTGAATATTAAAAAATCTCTCATAATAACTATTTTCATTTGCTCACAAAATAACCTGAAGCTAGTTTTAGTTTCCTGAATACTGATCTTTTTCTCTTTGTCTAACTAGGGTTACCTCGGTGGAAGCCAACAATCTTCTACAGTTGGAGCAGTTGGACGGTCGACCACCGAAAGCCCTGACGCCCTACACGTCAGTGAAACCCAATAGACAAAGTACGTTAACCTTTGGTTGACATTTGAGAAAGCAAGAAATTGTAGTTATGCTTATAAAAATGTACCTCTTCAATTTACCTCTCCAAATGACTTTAGGACCATCGACTGTCCGAGCCCCCCAGGAGGTATCCCATCCACCAGAACAAGTGAGTTCGGATCAGTCTGATTCTCTGTGCTCTGAGTCAGAGGAGGGCCAGCTTGAGGTAGGCTATACCTCCCAAAAGTGTTGAAAAGTACATATCTACCATTTATAACACTGCACTAATCCATCAGTTTTTCTCACAGTAAAGTGTAACCTGTGTTGGCTTGTTGACATCTCTGTCTCCTACCCTGTTCCCTTGAACTCTGCTCCTGTTCTCCAGGACCTAGGGGTTCTGCCCAACACCCAGATGTTACATCATCTACAGCTACTGTTGTTGTCATGTTGTCAATATCTGCTAAGAAAGTTTTTTGCTCTATCATACTGGGCACATATGTGAAATACACAGATGAAGTAAAAGCACTAGCACTGCAAACACAGAACAAGCAGTTCCTGGACTTTGGAGTCTCCCTCTTCAAGTCCCCGTTCTGAGACAGGCTGGCTATTGAGAACAAGTGACAGGCAGGCCCACACAGCAACCACGACCTCTATATTCCACAAACCAGAATTCGGTACAAAAAATCTGCAAAAATAAATGAATGACACAACTGTTCCAAAAACTATCGACGTTTATGTATTACAATCATAAATATTGGCAGTTTGTTTTTCACAGCTGTTTCACAAGGTGTTCATTATTGTTGTAAGGTATCCTTTGATGTTATTTATTTGTTCCACATTATTCATTGTCCTAGGACCAACAATAGATACATACAGTAGAAGTCAGAAGTTTACATACACTTAGGTTGGAGTCATTAAAACTCATTTTTCAACCACTCCACACATTTCTTGTTAACAAACTATAGTTTGGCAAATTGGTTAGGACATCTACTTTGTGCATGACACAAGTAATTGTTCCAACAATTGTTTACAGACAGATTATTTCACTGTATCACAATTCCAGTGGGTCAGAAATTGACATACACTACGTTGACTGTGCCTTTTAACAGCTTGGAAAATTCCAGAAAAAAATGTCAGAAGCTTCTAATAGGCTAATTTACATAAGTTGAGTCAATTGGAGGTGTGCCTGTGGATGTATTTCAAGGCCTACCTTCAAACTCAGTGCCTCTTTGCTTGACATCATGGGAAAATTAAACGAAATTAGCCAAGACCTCAGCAAAAAATTGTAGACCTCCACAAGTCTGGTTCATCCTTGGGAGCAATTTCCAAACACCTGAAGGTACCACGTTCATCTGTACAAACAATAGTACGCAAGTATTAACACCATGGGTATAAACACCAGCAGCCGTCATACAACTCAGGAAGGATATGTGTTCTGTCTCCTAGAGATGAACATACTTTGGTGCGAAAAGTGCAAATCAACCCCAGAAGAACAGCAAAGGACCTTGTGAAGATGCTGGAGAAAACTCGTACAAAAGTATATATATCCACAGTAAAACGAGTCCTATATCGACATAACCTGAAAGGCCGCTCAGCAAGGAAGAAGCCACTGCTAATAAACCTCCATAAAAAAGCCAGACTACGGTTTGCAACTCCACATGGGGACAAAGATCGTACTTTTTGGAGAAATGTCCTCTGGTCTGATGAGACTAAAAGAGAACTGTTTGGCTTTAATGACCATCGTTATGTTTGGAGGAAAAAGGGGGAGGCTTGCAAGCCGAATAACACCATCCCAACAGTGAAGCACAGGGTTGGTAGCATCATGCTGTGGGGTGCTTTGCTACAGGAGGGACTGGTGCACTTCACAAAATAGATGGCATCATGAGGGGGGAAAATTATGTGGATATATTAAACCAACATCTCAGGACATCAGTCAGGAAGTTAAAGCTTGGTCGCAAATGGGTCTTCCAAATGGACAATGAGCCCAAGCATGCTTCCAAAGTTGTGGCAAAATGGCTTAACCTCTTGAGTGTAGGGGGCAGTATTTTGATGTTTGGATGAAAAACATACCCGGATGAAAAACATACCCAAATGAAACTGCCTATTTTTCAGGCCCAGAATCTAGAATATGCATATAATTGTCAGATTAGGATCCAAAAACTCTAAAGTTACCAATGAAGGTCAAAATATTGTCTGTGAGTATAACAGAACTGATATTGCAGGCGAAAACCTGAGGAAAATCCAAAGAGGAAAGGCATTCTATTTTGAAAGCTCCCTGCATGCCTTCCCTCCATTTAAAGGGATATCAACCAGATTCATTTTCCTATGGCTTCCACATGGTCTGAACATTCTTTAGACATAGTTTCAGGCTTTTATTCTGAAAAATGAGCGAGAAAGATCACATAGTGTCAGTGGATGGCTGGGTGCCAGCAGAGTTTTGCATGCGCGAGTAGCTTGGAGCAGAAATTTTCTCTCTCCTATTGAAAAAGCTATGGTCTGGTTGAAATATTATCAATTATTTATTGTAAAAACAGCCTGAGGATTGATTATAAAAAACGTTTGATATGTTTCTACGAACTTTACGGATTCTATTTGGAATTTTCGTCTGCCCCGCCGTGACCACTCGAGCCTGTGAATTTCTGAACATAACGCGCCAACCAAATGGAGGTATTTTGTATATAAAAATAATCTTTATGGATCAAAAGGAACATTTATTGTGTAACTGGGAGTCTCGTGAGTGCAAACATCCGAAGATCATCAAAGGTAAGTGATTAATTTTATTGCTTTTCTGACGTTTGTGACCAATCTACTTTGCTGTTAGCTGTTTGTAATGTTTTGTCTGCTGAGAGAGATGTCCTTACATAAACGCTTGGTTTGCTTTCACCGAAAAGCTTTTTTGAAATCTGACACGCCAGGCGGATTAACAACAAGCTAAACTGTGTTTTGCTATATTGCACTTGTGATTTCATGAAAATTAAATATTTTTAGTAATTTAATTTGAATTTGGCACTCCAATTCAGCGGACGTTGACGAAAATGATCCCGCTAAAGGGATGGATCCGCCAAGAAGTTATTAAGGACAACAAAGTCAATGTGTTGGAGTGGCCATCACAAAGCCTTGACCTCAATCCCATAGAAAATGTGTGGGCAGAACTGAAAAAGCGTGTGCGAGCAAGGATGCCTACAACCTGACTCAGTTACACCAGCTCTGTCAGGAGGAATGGGACAAAATTCACCCAACTTATGGTGGAAAGCTTGTGGAAGGCTACCCAAAACGTTTGACCCAAGTTAAACAATTTAAAGGCAATGCTACCAAATACTAATTGAGTGTATGTAAACTTCTGAACCACTGGGAATGTGATGAAAGAAATAAAAGCTGAAATAAATTATTCTCTATTATTCTGACATTTCACATTCTTAAAATGAAGTGGTGATCCTAACAGACCTAAAACAGGGATTTTTTACTGGGATTAAATGTCAGGAATTGTGACAAACCGAGTTTAAATGTATTTTGCTAAAGTGCATTTTAACTTCTGACTTCAACTGTATATATACAACCACATTGGTGTACTTATGAGATAAAAAAAAATATAATGGAGGAGTATTGAAATGATGTTATTTCAGTGTAGACAAGGGAAGGGCAGGAGAAAATAAAACCGTGACAGCCAGACAAGCCAGTGTATGAATCAAACAGATTTGCATATGGATGGGGTGGAAATTAGCTGACTTCCTGATCTGTAAGGGAAGTAACATTAATGTGTCAAGCAGATTACACATTTTCTTTGACATTTACAAAACACAGCAATGTCTAAGACATGCATTTCATGTTGTAATGTTAACAAGGTACCCAAAAGTAGTTTGAATTAATGTTTCCATTTTATTAGCTCAACAAAACTGGTTTAAACAGTGAAATTGTTGCGGAAATCAGCCTCGTTTGCGTAGAGATTATGACCAGAACGTCATTGAGGCTATAATGATCTCCAAAATTCGAATCATTAGGCAATCACACCGTTGATATAGTAACAGACGCTAATAGTTTATGGACGTGGGGGACACTATTTTGCAGGGGGACATTATTTGGCATGACAGACCCATGCCAAGTATTTTGAGTCTCCTGAGGGGGAATAGGCATTGTCGTGCCCTCTTCACAACTATCTTGGTGTGTTTGGACCATGATAATTTGTTAGTGATGTGGACACCAAGGAACTTGAAGCTCTTGACCTGCTCCTCTACAGTTCCATCGATGTGAATCGGGGCGTGCTCGGTCCTCCTTTTCCTGTACTCCATGATCATCTCCTTTGTCTTGTTCACATTGAGGGAGAAGTTATTGTCATGGCACCACACTACCAGGTCTCTGACTACCAGGTCTCCTCCCTATAGGCTGTCTCATTGTTGTTGGTGATCAGACCTACCACCGTTGTGTCGTTAGCAAACTTAATGATGGTGTTGGAGTCGTGGGTGACCACGCAGTCGTGGGTGAACAGGGAGTACAGGAGGGAACTGAGGATCAGTGTGGAAGGATCCAGTTGCAGAAGGAGGAATTTGCTTTGAGGGCACTATGATCGCTGAGCTGTAGTCAACGACAGAATTCTCATGTAGGTCTTCCTTTTGTCCAGGTGGGAAAGGGCAGTGTGGACTGCAATAGAGATTGAGTCATCTGTGGATCTGCTGGGGCGGTATATGAATTGTAGTGGGTGTTGGGTTTCTGGGATGATGGTGTTGATGTGAGCCATGACCAGCCTTTCAAAGCACTCCATGGCTACAGATGTGTGTGCTACTGGGCGGTAATCATTTAGGTAGGTTACCTTTGCGTTCTTGGGCACAGGGACTATGGTGGTCTGCTTAAAACATGTAGGTATTACAGACTCTGTCAGGGAGAGGTTGAAAATGTCAGTGCATGTCAGCCCTGCGGCCTTGTGAATGTTGGCCTGTTTAAAGGGCTTGCTGACATCGGCTACGGAGAGCGTGATAACAAAGTCGTCTGTTGAGTGTGTGCGAGAGTGTGTATGATCAAGTAGAATTTTTAAATCAGGGGAAAACCTCTACCTAGGATTCAACCACAGACTTTCTCCCTCTCCCTCTCTTATATACCTGTCTCTCTTATCTTTAGCTTTTAAGCTCCTCAGCAGGATATCAGCTCTCCTCTCCTCTCTTCCTCTCTTCTCCTTTCTTTCAAATAGATTCAGAGAAGATTCACCAAGACTAATCTCTCTCGCCCTCATCACCTGATCAAACCAGTCTCTGCGTCATCTGCACTATAATACCTATCTGTCACGTCTCTCTCTACTCTCTCTCTACTCTCTACCCTCTGTCACGTCTCGCTCTACTCTCTACCCTCTGTCACGTCTCTCTCTACTCTCTACTCTCTGTCACGTCTCTCTCTACTCTCTACCCTCTGTCACGTCTCGCTCTACTCTCTACTCTCTGTCACGTCTCTCTCTACTCTCTACCCTCTGTCACGTCTCTCTACTCTCTACCCTCTGTCACGTCTCTCTCTACTCTCTACCCTCTGTCACGTCTCTCTCTACTCTCTACCCTCTGTCACGTCTCTCTCTACTCTCTACCCTCTGTCACGTCTCGCTCTACTCTCTACCCTCTGTCACATCTCGCTCTACTCTCTACCCTCTGTCACGTCTCTCTCTACTCTCTACCCTCTGTCACGTCTCTCTCTACTCTCTACCCTCTGTCACGTCTCTCTCTACTCTGTCTCACATCTCTCTCTACCCTCTGTCACGTCTCTCTCTACTCTGTCTCACATCTCTCTCTACCCTCTGTCACGTCTCTCTCTACTCTGTCTCACATCTCTCTCTACCCTCTGTCACGTCTCTCTCTACTCTCTACCCTCTGTCACGTCTCTCTCTACTCTCTACCCTCTGTCACGTCTCTCTCTACTCTCTACCCTCTGTCACGTCTCTCTCTACTCTCTACCCTCTGTCACGTCTCTCTCTACTCTCTACCCTCTGTCACGTCTCGCTCTACTCTCTACCCTCTGTCACGTCTCTCTCTACTCTCTACCCTCTGTCACGTCTCGCTCTACTCTCTACCCTCTGTCACGTCTCTCTCTACTCTCTACCCTCTGTCACGTCTCTCTCTACTCTCTACCCTCTGTCACGTCTCTCTCTACTCTCTACCCTCTGTCACGTCTCGCTCTACTCTCTACCCTCTGTCACGTCTCTCTCTACTCTCTACCCTCTGTCACGTCTCTCTCTACTCTCTACCCTCTGTCACGTCTCGCTCTACTCTCTACCCTCTGTCACATCTCGCTCTACTCTCTACCCTCTGTCACGTCTCTCTCTACTCTCTACCCTCTGTCACGTCTCTCTCTACTCTCTACCCTCTGTCACGTCTCGCTCTACTCTCTACCCTCTGTCACGTCTCTCTCTACTCTCTACCCTCTGTCACGTCTCTCTCTACTCTCTACCCTCTGTCACGTCTCGCTCTACTCTCTACCCTCTGTCACGTCTCTCTCTACTCTCTACCCTCTGTCACGTCTCTCTCTACTCTCTACCCTCTGTCACGTCTCTCTCTACTCTCTACTCTCTGTCACGTCTCTCTCTACTCTCTACCCTCTGTCGCGTCTCTCTCTACCCTCTGTCACGTCTCTCTACTCTCTACTCTCTGTCACGTCTCTCTCTACCCTCTGTCACGTCTCTCTCTACCCTCTGTCACGTCTCTCTCTACCCTCTGTCACGTCTCTCTCTACTCTCTACCCTCTGTCACGTCTCTCTCTACTCTCTACCCTCTGTCACGTCTCTCTCTACCCTCTGCCACGTATCTCTCTACTCTCTACCCTCTGTCACGTCTCTCTCTACTCTCTACTCTCTGTCACGTCTCTCTCTACTCTCTACCCTCTGTCACGTCTCTCTCTACTCTCTACTCTCTGCCACGTCTCACTCTACTCTCTACCCTCTGTCACGTCTCTCTCTACTCTCTACCCTCTGTCACGTCTCTCTCTACTCTCTACTCTCTGCCACGTCTCGCTCTACTCTCTACCCTCTGTCACGTCTCTCTCTACTCTCTACCCTCTGTCACGTCTCTCTCTACTCTCTTCTCTCTACCCTCTGTCACGTCTCGCTCTACTCTCTACTCTCTGTCACGTCTCTCTCTGCTCTCTACTCTCTGTCCTGTTAAGAAGAAATACAGGAAGCATCATCCTACTCTCTTTCTGTTGTTGTCTTCAGTCTGACACAGATCTGCTATGGATTATCCCCATTCTACTGAAGCTCTACTACTCACACAGTGCAGTCTGAGAGAGAGAGAGTAAGAGAGAGAGAGAGAGATAGAGAGGGCGAGAGAGGGAGAGCGGGCGAGAGAGGGAGAGCGAGACATTGTGTGTGGGTTACAGTGAGTACTCAGCTCACTTCTTCACAAAATGGTTTTGTACAACGTATCCTCTTGTCAATGTGCAATGTTATTGTTACATTTCTGTTTATTGGACAGATAATGTCTACTTCAGTTCCACCTGAATCAATGTGAAAGCACTGTATTATCCATGTCTATATATATATACTCTGAGTGTACAAAACATTAAGTACACCTTCCCAATATTGAGTTGCATGGGGCTTGGACGCTACAAGGTTTCAAAAGCGTTCCAGAGAGATGCAGGCCCATGTTGACTCCAACGCTTACCACAGTTGTGTCAAGTTGGCTGGATGTCCTTTGGGTGGTGGACCATTCTTGACACACACAGGGAAACTGTTGAGCGTGATCTTGCAGTTCTTGACACAAACCAGTGCTCCTGGCACCTATTACTATACCCTGTTCAAAGGCACTTAAATCTCGTGTCTTGCCCATTCACCCTCAATTGTCTCAAGGCTTAAAAATCCTTCTTTAACCCGTCTCCTCCCCTTCATCTACACTGATTGAATTGGAGTTAACAGTGTCATCAATAAGGAATCATAGCTTTCACCTGGATTCACCTGGTCAGTCTATGTCATGGAAAGAGCAGGTGTTCTTAATGCTTTGTCCACTCAGTGTCTTTTTAAGTGAAAATGCCCTCTTAGCTGGTGTTTGGAGGATATATTGGCACGGATGTTGTTAGGCCCGAGACGAAGTAAATCATGATTGACATATTTTCATTTAAATATTTTCATTAAAAACGTTATTTTCATTAATTTCGGGTTGCTACCCAAGCTGGCTGGTCGTTCGTTCTATCAGTTTGGTTGCCAGAGACGCTAGCCAGTCGTTCAGTCTTTTTGTTTGGTATCTATGGACGCGACCCAGACGTTTGTTCTGAATGTTCCATTGCTATACTGGCTGGCAGCATTCTCATCCCTTGCTTGCTAGCTAGCCAACTACGGCTAACTTACAGTCACGTCAAACGTCAAAAAGATCAACAACAGCAGCTGCAGTTGCATTTGTTTAAGCTGTCCTCCAGTGACATCCATAACAATGAGCTAAATGAAGCTCCATTTCACCTGGCATAGAAATGCGCTCACTCGTCAGGACACTGCTGTTCAGAGGAGCTAGCCAACAACACAACTAACACAATCACTGTTATTCAGAGGAGCTAGCCAACAACACAACTAACACAATCACTGTTATTCAGAGGAGCTAGCCAACAACACAACTAACACAATCACTGTTATTTAGAGGAGCTAGCCTACAACACAACTAACACAATCACTGTTATTCAGAGGAGCTAGCCAACAACACAACTAACACAATCACTGTTGTTCAGAGGAGCTAGCCAACAACACAACTAACACAATCACTGTTATTCAGAGGAGCTAGCCAACGACACAACTAACACAATCACTGTTATTCAGAGGAGCTAGCCAACAACACAACTAACACAATCACTGTTATTCAGAGGAGCTAGCCAACAACACAACTAACACAATCACTGTTATTCAGAGGAGCTAGCCAACAACACAGCTAACACAATCACTGTTATTCAGAGGAGCTAGCCTACAACACAACTAACACAATCACTGTTATTCAGAGGAGCTAGCCAACAACACAACTACAGTAACACAATCACTGCTGTTCAGAGGAGCTAGCCAACAACACAACTACAGTAACACAATCACTGTTATTCAGAGGAGCTAGCCTACAACACAACTAACACAATCACTGTTATTCAGAGGAGCTAGCCAACAACACAACTAACACAATCACTGTTGTTCAGAGGAGCTAGCCAACAACACAACTAACACAATCACTGTTATTCAGAGGAGCTAGCCAACAACACAACTAACACAATCACTGTTGTTCAGAGGAGCTAGCCAACAACACAACTAACACAATCACTGTTATTCAGAGGAGCTAGCCAACAACACAACTACAGTAACACAATCACTGTTATTCAGAGGAGCTAGCCTACAACACAACTAACACAATCACTGTTATTCAGAGGAGCTAGCCAACAACACAACTAACACAATCACTGTTATTCAGAGGAGCTAGCCAACAACACAACTAACACAATCACTGTTATTCAGAGGAGCTAGCCAACAACACAACTAACACAGTCACTGTTATTCAGAGGAGCTAGCCAACAACACAACTAACACAGTCACTGTTATTCAGAGGAGCTAGCCAACAACACAGCTAACACAATCACTGTTGTTCAGAGGAGCTAGCCTACAACACAGCTAACACAATCACTGTTGTTCAGAGGAGCTAGCCTACAACACAACTAACACAATCACTATTGTTCAGAGGAGCTAGCCTACAACACAGCTAACACAATCACTGTTATTCAGAGGAGCTAGCCAACAACACAACTAACACAGTCACTGTTGTTCAGAGGAGCTAGCCTACAACACAGCTAACACAATCACTGTTGTTCAGAGGAGCTAGCCTACAACACAACTAACACAATCACTGTTGTTCAGAGGAGCTAGCCTACAACACAGCTAACACAATCACTGTTATTCAGAGGAGCTAGCCAACAACACAACTAACACAGTCACTGTTATTCAGAGGAGCTAGCCAACAACACAGCTAACACAATCACTGTTGTTCAGAGGAGCTAGCCTACAACACAGCTAACACAATCACTGTTGTTCAGAGGAGCTAGCCTACAACACAACTAACACAATCACTGTTGTTCAGAGGAGCTAGCCAACAACACAGCTAACACAATCACTGTTATTCAGAGGAGCTAGCCAACAACACAACTAACACAATCACTGTTATTCAGAGGAGCTAGCCTACAACACAACTAACACAATCACTGTTATTCAGAGGAGCTAGCCTACAACACAACTAACACAATCACTGTTATTCAGAGGAGCTAGCCAACAACACAACTACAGTAACACAATCACTGTTGTTCAGAGGAGCTAGCCTACAACACAACTAACACAATCACTGTTATTCAGAGGAGCTAGCCAACAACACAACTAACACAATCACTGTTATTCAGAGGAGCTAGCCAACAACACAGCTACAGTAACACAATCACTGTTATTCAGAGGAGCTAGCCAACAACACAGCTACAGTAACACAATCACTGTTATTCAGAGGAGCTAGCCAACAACACAGCTAACACAGTCACTGTTATTCAGAGGAGCTAGCCAACAACACAACTAACACAATCACTGTTATTCAGAGGAGCTAGCCAACAACACAACTAACACAATCACTGTTGTTCAGAGGAGCTAGCCAACAACACAACTAACACAATCACTGTTATTCAGAGGAGCTAGCCAACAACACAACTAACACAATCACTGTTATTCAGAGGAGCTAGCCTACAACACAACTAACACAATCACTGTTATTCAGAGGAGCTAGCCTACAACACAACTAACACAATCACTGCTGTTCAGAGGAGCTAGCCAACAACACAACTAACACAATCACTGTTATTCAGAGGAGCTAGCCAACAACACAACTAACACAATCACTGTTGTTCAGAGGAGCTAGCCAACAACACAGCTACAGTAACACAATCACTTCCAACTGAAGCTGGAAAGACAGCAAACTAGCTGCACTTCGTTTCGTTTGACCTTTTTTCCATGGACATTTCTTTGTATTGTATATATCCATAAAAATGATGCCAGCTGATTCATGATTTTGACTGGCTGAGAAACACTGCCTGCCTGTCTGTCTCGTTCCAGACTCCCGACACGTTCATTACTGTAGTATGGGACAGCTGGAGATTGAATTTGAATGTTGAAACAATGTTGCAAATGTCGGAGAGACAGACAGAAAAGTTTATATAAATCTCCTCTGTTGAAAACAAAATGTTAGTCTAAAAGAAATGTGAGCTAATGTCTAGAGTAGATGCTTTTAAAAGTGGAGATCAAGATTATAAATTCTCTGGCTGGGCTGATGAGACCGTGGATTGAGCAGTCGGATGAAACAGGGTAAATAGCAATTTTAACGTCATAAATTTAGCCGGTGGTAAGTTGTGGAATAGACACCGTCTGGAATGCGGTTTTAACCAATCAGCATTTAAGATTAGACCCACCCGTTGTATAAACACCTCCATTTGTCTATACATCTAAACTTGTATACATATTTGTCTGTACGTCTATACCACTATACCACTCCTATGAGTATTCCGCTCCTATTCCACAAGAAGTGGGGCAGGAAATGGTGTGTGTGTATAATGTAAAACTGTAGCTTCTATGTAATATAATGTAATATTCCTTTGTAAGTGTAATATATTCTGGTTAAACAGGAGGACTTGGCTTCAGATGGAGGTGATTTTTGTGTTTTAGCCTCCAGTAACACTGCTACTGCTGGGATTCAATTACATAAACCAGGCCGAGCAGTGTTTCTCTCTCTCTTTCTCTCTCTCTCTCTCTCTCTCTCTCTCTCTCTCTCACACGCACACTCACATGCACACACGCACACACAGAGAGAGTGAGCACAGTGATTCCCTGACACCTCTTTGATGAGCGAGAGGCTGGTGCGGATAAGAGAGAGATCAAACACAGCACCAGTAAAACTACAGCTATTACTCCATCCACCTGAGGGAGGGAGAGAAGGACGGAGGGATGGAGAAAGAGGAGAGGGAGGTGTGTGTGCTTGTGTAAATGTATCAGGTTCAGCAGAACAGGAATTCTACGCAGAGCTGATTTGAATTAGTTTAGGGAGGGAGGAATTGTTCAGGTAATATGGTTTAATAAGATAGGACTGACAGGAGGGTGTGTGTGTATATGAGTGGTGTGTGTATGGGTGTGTATTTGTATGAGTGCATTAGTCTGTGCATGGCATACCTGATTGGAATATGGTTTAATAAGATAGGATTCACAGGGGTGATATACTAGAATACTTGTTTTCATTTTAAACAGCACCAGGGAGGTTGTGTGTGTCCATTTATGTGCCTATATGATAGAGCACACATTTGACAGAATAGAGCATCATGTTTATGTAGATTCTGTTACACTTTGTAACATGTAAAAGGTTGAAAAGAGAAAGGAGACATACATTTAAAAAATGCATTTGAGTCATTTAGCAGACACTCTTATCCAGAGCGACATACAGTAGTGAGTGCAGACATTCTCAGTTTTTTTCTACTGGTCCCCTGTGGGAATTAAACCCACAACCCTGTCATTGCAAGCTCCATTACCTCCAACTGAGCCACACAGGAAACTGGGAACATTCCCAAAACATTTGCTGAGAACCTAATGAAGTTCTAGTTATGGTTTTGTCTAATGTCCCAAAAACATAAAGATTTATTTTTATTTTTAAATGTAATATCCTTGGAATGTTCTCTAATATTCACAAAAATGTTCCCAGAAAAACAAAATTGGTTCTGCGAATGTTCCCAGAACATTCATTAGGTTGGCAGCAAATGTTTTCATAACACAAAAACTGTCTAGTCTTGCTGATGATTATACAATGTATAAAACATTCACTTGCATTTGCAAGAACACTCCCATCTGTTGACAGAACAGCCTTTCCAAGTTCTTTAAAGGTTCCCATAACATTTAATTAGGTTGTGGGAACAGTGTGGGTACATTGCAAGCGATAGGTTCCCAAAGGACAACATGTGCTCAGTTGTGATGACATTCATACAATGTTTAAATTAGGTTGCACGGGACATTTTAAAGGTCCATTGCAACCATTTTTTTTTTTTTTTTATCTCAATGTCAAATCATTTCTGTGTAACATTTAAGTACCTTACCATGATTGTGTTCAAATAAAATGGTCAAAACGAGACAAAACTAGCTTCTTAGAAATATCTGACCAGGCAGGCCCAAAACTTCATCCCGCCAAAACAGTCTGGACTTCACAGGGGTCTTTTCAAACAGCTCTTTTATATATATATATATATATATATATAAATATATATATATATATATATATATTACCCCCAATTTCACAATGGGGTAATATAAAACACATAAAAATCATGTTTTCGATTGCACTGGGCCTTTAATGTTGTAAGAATGTTGACATAACACCCGTTCTAAGTTCTTTTGAAGGTTCCCAGAACATTTCATTAAGTTACGGTCATTGTCTGGAAAGTTGCAAGAATACTCTTGTGATAGTCACATGTTGTACTTAAGAGGTTGCACAGAATATTCACACAATGTTGAACAATTTTCCACCATTTCCAAAGAATTCAGTTTTTATGACGTTCATAGCATTTTTGTTTTAGGTTTAACATAACATTCCATTGATGTTCACACAATATACATTTTTTACCTTGGAAGTCCTCCTAATGAATGTCTTGGAAGTCCTAATATTTCAAGAATATATATATTTTAAAAAATGGAACATTTACGTTTTCCCAATATTACCACAACATTCATAGCATTCACATTTCTAGATCCTTAAAGCAGCCAGGTCACCCATGATACAAGTCAGTATTCGACGTCCGTCCATGTCTGAGGACGACGGGAGATTATGTGGAAACTGGCCACTAGGGGCAACAGTGAGCGCGGTTTTGCTCGGGCATTGTGGATGGGGATTGTGGATGCGCAGTGGATTGTGGATTGTGGATCTGCCATACAACACGTGAATATCACAAGAGTACTCTTGCAACATCCCAAACAACACCCATAACTTAAGTAAATGTTCGGGGGAACCTTAAAACAAGGTCAAAGTGTTCTGTCAACATTCTTACAACACTAAGGGAATTTGCTGTGCAACCTAACTTAAACATTGCATGAATATCGTTACAACTGACAATGTTTTTTAGCATAGGGAACCTTGTAATCTTGTCATCTACCCACACTGTTCCCACAACCTAATAAAATTTTCTTGGAAACTTTAAAGAACTCAGAAAGTCTTTTATGTCTACATTCCTGCAACATCAATGGGATGTTTTGTGCAAACTGATACAAACATTATCTGAAAGTCAGCATTACAGGGCGGTTTTACTGTTTTGTATATGTATATGTTGTCATATCCTCACAATGATCAAATACATGTTTTATGAACTTAGAAAGAACATTAAAATGTGTTCTGGGGACGTTCTTGTGGATGATTTTGCACCCTTAAAGAAACACTGTATTAATCATCCGCACAACTGGACAGTTTATATTTTGTGATGTCCCCACAATGTTCCCACTAGACTGTTCCCACAACCTGTTCAAACACTCTGCAAACCTTTAAAGAACACACTAAATGTGTTCTGGGAATGCTCTTGCAACATCCGGCAAATGTTTTACACAAATCATCAGCACGACTGGACAGTTTCTGCGTTACGAGAACATTTGCCGTAACCTAACAGTTGTTCTGGGAACTTTCACAGAACCAATTTTGGCTTGCTGGGAAGTCTTTCAGCTTCATCACATTTCCCTCTTAGCCCAGAAAGAGTGTGTGTGTGTGTGTGTGTGTGTGTGTGTGTGTGTGTGTGTGTGTGTGTGTGTGTGTGTGTGTGTGTGTGTGTGTGTGTGTGTGTGTGCTGATAATGTCAGATGCAGTGGGAAAAAGCAATAATGTGCTCTTAAGAAGTCTTAAGCAGGGGAATAATTCATAAGGTGTGTGTGTGTGTGCCTCTCCTCGGTCGCCAGGTTTATACAACACTCCAAAGAGTAGTCAGGCCTGGTTCTCCTCTCTGCTTCTCCCCCTGGACCTTCCTGCCTCCACGTCCTACATAGCAGCCTGCCTGAGACAGAAGCAGCATAGGGGAAGACCTGAGAGGACAGATGGAGGATGTAGGAACTATAGGCGCAATTGACATCAGACTGAGCTGAAGGTTCAATAAAGAACCCTGCTCATAAGTTTGTAAATGGAACCTGTATGGTTATATAAAGAACCATGCAAAAAAAGACTACACATAGCACCAAAAAAGGGTTCCGCTATGGTTACAACCCTAAGACCACTTTTTTTATGGCTCTTTATAGAACCTTTATGTAGAATTGTTGTATAAAGAACCTTCCTCAATCTAAAATGTTCTTTTGTAGATCCTTTTAAAGAACCACATGGTTTTTAGTTGTGATCAGCTATATAACATTGTACAAGTTCCACCTGTGTTATTATTGTGTTCATTGACAAGTTGAATCAAGTGAGCTACCTCTGGAACATCTGGGAAGTATTCAGAACCACTGATTGATTTAGTCAACTGTTCTCAATTGAATCAAGGCCATACATGAGTCTTTCACAACACACCGTCACTGGCCACACTCACCCACGGTTGAACAATAGAGCTGTGCCCAAACCATGCCACAAAATGTTCTAATGAACCACCTTCCCTACATTTGAATTATCACTAAAAGAGCAAAGAACCCTTTTGTGAACTGTAAAGAACCATTGAAGAGCTCAGAGGGTTCTTAGAGTCATTATGGTTCCACCATGAACCATCACCCTTCCCAAAGAACCCTTTTGTGAACTGTAAAGAACCATTGAAGAGCTCAAAGGGTTCTTAGAGTCATTATGGTTCCACCATGAACCATCACCCTTCCCAAAGAACCCTTGAGAAACCGTCTTCTTGTGTGTGTGTGTAGACACAGGGGGTGGGATACTGCTCCTGAGACTAAACAAAGGAGCCGTTAATTCTTGCAAAGGGCGTGTGTGTGTCATAGTGTGTTAAGAACTGGGTCATGAATATTTGTGGAGAAGCGTTAGTTGATGTGATTAACTCTTAAAAGGACAAATTCATAAATAAAACAGCACATTTTACTACCAGACAAGTTTAGTTAAGTTTAGTTTATTCATTCGACTATAAAAAAAAACAAGCACACAAAAACTTGAAAAAGCCATACATGAACATAAGTAGAGTCATGGAGGATAACACACAAAACAGTCTGGGACTTATTTCCATTGTTAAATCATGGAGGATAACACACAATACAGTCTGGGACTTATTTCCATTGTTAAATCATGGAGGATAACACACAATACAGTCTGGGACTTATTTCCATTGTTAAATCATGGAGGATAACACACAATACAGTCTGGGACTTATTTCCATTGTTAAATCATGGAGGATAACACACAATACAGTCTGGGACTTATTTCCATTGTTAAATCATGGAGGATAACACACAATACAGTCTGGGACTTATTTCCATTGTTAAATCATGGAGGATAACACACAATACAGTCTGGGACTTATTTCCATTGTTAAATCACAGAGGATAACACACTATACAGTCTGGGACTTATTTCCATTGTTAAATCATGGAGGATAACACAATACAGTCTGGGACTTATTTCCATTGTTAAATCATGGAGGATAACACACTATACAGTCTGGGACTTATTTCCATTGTTAAATCATGGAGGATAACACACTATACAGTCTGGGACTTATTTCCATTGTTAAATCATGGAGGATAACACACAATACAGTCTGGGACTTATTTCCATTGTTAAATCATGGAGGATAACACACAATACAGTCTGGGACTTATTTCCATTGTTAAATCATGGAGGATAACACACTATACAGTCTGGGACTTATTTCCATTGTTAAATCATGGAGGATAACACACAATACAGTCTGGGACTTATTTTCATTGTGGTTCTCTTGAAACAAGATGTCTAGACAAGCTCCAACACGGTTGAACACAGTATGACAGCGAGATAATAAAACACAAAAACAGAGAAGAAGAACATCTATCTCGTCATTGCAGATACATCATAGGGGTCATTCATACGGGCACAGAAGACACCAAATTAAATTAACTTTAATTTTAAAACTGTTCAGAGAGGATGTCGTTTTTAGGGGCAGAGGCAACTCATTCCACTCGGAGGCCTCCAGTATACAAGACAGTACCTTTCCCAGTATTACTTCTGAACCTGTATGAGCACACATCAGCAACACCTGATCTGGTGCTGTGATTATGTGCATCCCTAACACAGGGAAAGTAATCAGTTAGATATCTAGACGCAGGACCATAAAACCATGTAAACCAAACCCAGTCTAATCTGGGACACCCTAGCCTCAACAGGCAGCCAGTCGAATCCCTGAAAGCAGCTCCTGCCTATGTGAGTGCGTGGACTCACCTTCGACGCTACCCTGATCAGCATCTTCTGGGCTTCATGAGCTTAGATAAGCCCCCAAACCAGGAAGTCCTAGCGTAGTCAAAATGGCATTGAATGAGGGCAGTGGCTAGCGTGTTCATGGACTCCTTATCAAGCAGCTTGGACTTTCTAACCAAAAACCTAGTCCTGGCATTAACCTTCCCTAGCACCTTATTGGCCATGCTCACACCTCCCAAGCTTCCATCAAGGATGCATCCCAGGTAGCTAACAGAGGTTTTAGTAGTCCGCACCTCGACCCCCCCTAACTCCAAACACATGTATCATAAAGAAACAACAGGTTGGATTTGATATGATCACACACGTTTTTAATATGACTTTTTCACCACATTAGCAATGCTACCGTATGTGTAGTGCAGGTGGACAGTACGATGATGAGTAAGATTCCCTGAGACCGGATACCTAGGCTTTAGCTCAGCTGGCTAACAATGTATTTTTTTTGTGCCCAGACAATGCGTGTTCAAACCCATATCAACAAAAGGATCAAATTGCTCTCTCTGCAATGATGGATCGGTGAAATGACATTGGGTGTATTGTTAGGTACTAGGTCATCACACAGTGCAGAGAGATGTCTGGGAGTGGATGTGTAGTGGAGGGTAAATCTTGCCGTTCCAACAGAGTAGAGGAAGCCGTGTATTTAGAAACATATCGCTCAGAGCAATAACCAGCGTTATAGAGCTGGGATGACCATCAATTTCTTTCCTCAAGTTTCTGGATCGGTTTGGTAAACGCTGTTAGTCAGGACGTTCTGCTCTTTTGTAATGTAACTTCTAGAGGACCACAGGCATGTCTTAGAATTCAAGAATTATGTGAAAGTATCACTGAATGCACCTGAGAATATTGCTTGATTGTTTATGTTTTTGTTCACTTTCGGGGATTGTGAGTGTAATTGATTGGGATTCAAATTGTCACACAAGGGGGTCTCAGATGCCTTGTATTATAACACATGGACGGACGCGCTCACGCACGCACACACACACACACATACACAGCTATTCCTCCTCCCTGCAGCTATTATTCTGACTGTTCAAATCCGTATAAGCCCTCTCTTCCAGTGTGTGTGTGTGTGTGTGTGTGTGTGTGTGTGTGTGTGTGTGTGTGTGTGCGTGTTTGTGTGCGTGTTTGTGTGTGTGTGCATGCGTGCGTGCATTTGTGTGTGTGTGTGTGAGAGTTAACAACCGTATCAGCCTGATAGATAAACCCTTTCTGCTGTCTTATTATGGTATTGAGATGACAAAGGGCTTCTTCTCCCAGGGGGTGTGTGTGTGTGTATGTGAAAGCGAGGGGAAATGCTAGCACTGCTGTGTGTGTGTGTGTGAGACGTTTCAGAACCAGGACCCCACATTTGGTAGATCATGGCACATTTGTTTCTTTAGGAGTGTAGTGAAGTCAAATTAAAAGTTGTCAACAATATAAATAGTAAAGTAAAGTACAGATGCCCCAAAAAAACTACTTAAGTAGTACTATAAAGTATTTTTTTACTTAAGTACTTTGCACCACTGTTTGAGCTGTAAACCAGTGGTATAAAGTACTTAAGTAAAAATACTTGAAGGTACTACTTAAGTAGTTTTTTTGGGTATCTGTACTTTACTTTATTGTTTATATTTTTTGACAACTTTTACTTTTACTTCACTACATTCCTAAAGAAAATAATGTACTTTTTCTCCATACATTTTCCCTAACACCCAAAATAATGCTGAGCAGGACAGGACAATTGCCTAATTCCCACATTTATCAAGAGCTTCTCTTCCAACCACAAACAGAGGAATGTCAACTACACTATCAATACTAAGACTTAAAACCCCGGTGCTGTTTAAAATTAAAAAACGAGTATATCACCCCTGTGAATCCTATCTTACCATATTCCATTCAGGTATGCCATGCACAGACTAATTCACGCATACAAACACACACTCATACACACACCACTCATATACATACCACTTATACAAACACACACTCATACACACACACACTCATACACACACACCACTCATACACACACACACACACACACACACCCTTCTGTCAATCCTATCTTATTGAACCATATTACCTGAACAATTCCTCCCTCCCTAAACTAATTCAAATCAGCTCTGCGTAGAATTCCTGTTCTGCTGAACCTGATACATTTACACAAGCACACACACGCACATACACCTCCCTCTCCTCTTTCTCCCTCCCTCCAGTCCTTCTCTCCCTCCCTCAGGTGGATGGAGTAATAGCTGTAGTTTTACTGGTGCTGTGTTTGATCTCTCTCTTATCCGCACCAGTCTCTCGCTCATCAAAGAGATGTCAGGGAATCACTCTGTGCTTGCTCTCTCTGTGTGTTCGTGTGCATCTGTCTGTGTATATGTTTGTTTATTTGTCTGACTGTGTGTGTGTGTGTATCTTTCTGTCTGACTGTGTGTGCACCGAGTCGTCATAGCTGAATGCAAATGACTGGCTTGACTGGCCAGCCTTCAGCAGGACTTAGCTCTCACAGCCGTCACACACACGCACGCACACACACACACACACACACACACACACACACACACACACACACACACACACACACACACACACACACACACACACACACACACACACACACACACACACACACAGAACTTGTTTCTTGGTTCACTGCATTCTGTTCATAAATACTAATGACTGTAGAGTGTCAGTGTGTGTCTATTTGTGTGTGTTTATGTGTGCTTGCGTGTGTGTTTGGGTGTGTGTTTGTGTGTGTTGGAGCTTGGAGCGCCAAGTGGTTGCTTAAGTATTAACTGAGAAAGGAGATTAAATTAATTTGTGAGCATTAGCCATAGTAATAAGGTCATGTGTACTAAACTGTTTATTTCTTTATGACATTGTGTGTGTGTGTGTGTGTGTGTGTGTGTGTGTGTGTGTGTGTGTGTGTGTGTGTGTGTGTGTGTGTGTGTGTGTGTGTGCGTGTGTGATGTATAGCGTAAAAGGAGATAGTAGGGAAAGAGAAAGGAGAGAAAGGGGAAGAATGTAGAGGAAGGAGAAAGGAGAAAGGAGAAGGGGGAAAGAGAGAGGGAGGAGAGTGAAAGGAGAGGGGAGAGGAAGGAGAAAGGAGCAGGGGGAAAGAGAGAGGGAGGAGAGTGAAAGGAGAGGGGAGTGTAAGGAGAAAGGAGAAAGAAGAAGGGGGAAAGAGAGAGGGAGGAGAGTGAAAGGAGAGGGGAGAGGGAAGAGGATTCACAGAAGCAGAGAGCCAGTCAGAGTTAGTCAGAGATGGTAGCTTTCATTCTCCTCACTTACTGATAGTCTACAGGCCCTGCTGTGACGAGGTTTTACTATTCACTCTGAAGAAAAAAGAGAGAGCAGAGAGGGGAAAGCGAGAGAGAGAGAGACTTGCAAGGAGTAGATGAATGATCCTATATTTCTTATCACGTCGCTGCACATGGTGTGTGTGTGTGTGTGTGTGTGTGTGTGTGTGTGTGTGTGTGTGTGTGTACAGCTCTGCATCGCGCCTTGCCTAATTCTCAAAGGCAATTCTAATTCTCTTTCATTACTCTCTCTGTCTTCTTCCATTTTTCTCTCTCTCTCTCTCTCTCTCTCTCTCTCTCTCTCTCTCTCTCTCTCTCTCTCTCTCTCTCTCTCTCTCTCCCCCCCTCTCTCTCTCTGAATGTCTGTGGCTGTCTCAGAGGCTGTTCTGGTTGCTATATTGAGTAGCCATTGTGCTTCATGTAGATTTTTATAACAAATTACAAGCCGAATGTCTGCTGTGTTAAACTGCTTTCTTAAGGAAATGGTATAATAAAATAACAGAGTTAGACACTTTATTGAAATACATTTATTAATGTGGTTGTAAGGGACTGATTTGAGCCTACAGTCACACTGTCATGGCCCATTTGGTCTGTCTGGTCCCAGTGAATATATGTGTGTGTTTGTGTGTGCGTGTGCTTGCGTGTGTGTGTGGTCATGCATAACACTGTGCTCCAGTCTAGTCTCGTCAACACAGTGGATCCAGACAGAATAATCATGATGACATGATCTGTTCCTGGCGACTGCACTGAGCAGAGATGTAATGTTCTAGTCAGTTAGAGAATATTTTAGAACGTTCTAATGGGTTGGACAAGGTTCTAGGAGATTAAAGAATAGTTTCGAATGCTTCAGGATTTCAGAGAATGTTTCTACATGTTAGAGAATGTTCGAGACTAGAGTGTTCTTTCAGAGTCAGGGAATGTTCTAGAGATTTCTAGTAGGTTGAACAAATGTTACAGAAGGTTGGGAAATGTTCTAACAGGTCAGCGAGTGTTATAATGCAGGGGTTTTCAAACCTCTCCTCGGAGACCTCCTCGTCCCTATCTGGCCAAGTTGCAAATTCGGAAGCCCCGCCTAGTTCTACAATTTATCTTATTTAAATCGGATGTTAAACCATTTGCCTAATCATTTGCCTAACCTTATCCTTAAATTAAGCGCCAAAAGCAATTGTTTGTTTTCATACATTTCTATGATACAGACAATGTTGACTTGGCCATCTAGACCCCAAGCCATTCCACGTATTCCACAGCTAGCACACCTGATTCAACTTGTCCATCAAGCCATAAAATAGGCACATCAGGTGAGCTAGTTCAGGCCTACCTGTACAACTAAATTGTGAAATGTCTGTTGGTCCCTGAGGAGATGGTTAAAACCACTGTTCTAACAGGTTAGACATTGTAGAAATGTTCAATCACAGGGGTGTTTCAACCCTCCTGTTGAGAGCTTTTGACCATTCTGACCTTTGCCCCAGCCCTACTCTAACACAGCTGTGCTGATTCCACTAATCAGCTGTTCCTCAGAAGCATGTTGAACTGAGTCCCTATAGGGGCTGGGTGTGTGATTGGCCTGTGGTTTGGGTCAGGATCTGATCACAGACTGGTGTAAACACACCTCTCCCTCCCTCTCTTTCTCTACCTTTATCTATAGACTGCAGATCTCCCCCTCTCTTTCTCTACTTTTATCTACAGACTACAGATATCTCCCTCTCTTTCTCTACCTTTATCTACAGACTACAGATCTCTCCCTCAGAATTCTCTCGTTTTCTCCTTTCATCAAGGAGCAGAATTTTCCTGAAGCCGCACACTTCTCTCTCTCTCTCTCTCTCCTTCTCTCTCTCTCTCTCTCCTTCTCTCTCTCTCTCCTCTCTCTCTCTCTCTCCCCTTCCTTCCCCCTCTCTCTCTCTCTCTCTCTCTCTCCTTCTCTCTCTCTCTCTCCTCTCTCTCTCTCTCTCTCTCTCTCTCTCTCTCTCTCCTCTCTCCCCTTCTCTCTCTCTCTCTCCCTCTCTCCCTTTCTCTCTCTCTCTATCTCCCTCTCTCCTTCTCTCTCTCTCTCTCTCTCTCTCTCTCTCTCTCTCTCTCTCTCTCTCTCTCCCCCTCCCTCCCCATGGCAACACTGCTGCTTTCTCCAGGTTGAATTCCATTACTGTGTATGTGTGTATGTGTGTGTGTGTGCGTTTGCTCTTAGGCAGTGAGGGGAGATGAAAAGGGTCAGTACTTTTGAAGCCTTTTCATAGCGTTCCTCCATTAACGCCGGAGAGAGAGGGGGGAGAGAGAGGGATGGAGAGAGAAAGGGATGGAGAGAGAAAGGGATGGAGAGAGAAAGGGATGCAGAGACAAAGGGATGGAGACAGAGGGAGGGAGAGAAACAGGGATGTAGAGAGAGAGAGAGAGAGAGAGAGTTAGAGAGAGAGAGAGTTAGAGAGAGAGAGATGGATGGAGAGAGAAAGGAAAGTAAAAAATATTTGCATTTATTAAGGATCCCCATTAGTTGCTGCCAAACAAAATCTTACTGATAAATATGGTACCAGTCAGAAATTTGGACACACCTAATGAAGATATCACCACTATACAATAACGCATATGGAATCATGTAGCAACCAAAAAAGTGTTAAACAGCTTTGCACACATTTGGCATTCTCTCAACCAGCTTCATGAGGTAGTCACCTGGAATGCATTTAATTTGTGCCTTGTTAAAAGTTAATTTGTGGAATTTCTTTCCTTCTTAACGTGTTTGAGTCAATCAGTTGTGCTGTGACAAGATAGGGGTGGTGTACATAAGATAGCCTTATGTGGTAAATACCAAGTCATAATATTATAGCAAGAACAGCTCAAATAAGCAAATAGAAACAACAGTCCATTATTACTTTAAGACATGAATGTCAGTCAATCCGGAAAATTTCAAGAACTTTGAAAGTTTCTTCAAGTGCAGTCTCAAAAACCATCAAGCGCTATGATGACACTGGCTCTCATGAGGACCGCCACAGAAAAAGCAGAGTTACCTCTGCTGCAGAGGATAAGTTCATTAGAGTTACCAGCCTCAGAAATTGTAGCCCAAATAAGTTCTTCACAGAGTTCAAATAACAGACGCATCTCAACATCAACTGTTCAGACGAGACTGCGTGAATCAGGCCTTCATGATTGAATTGCTGCAAAGAATCTACTACTAAAGGACACCAATAAGAAGAAGAGACTTGCTTGGGCCAAGAAACACGAGCAATGGACATTAGACCACTGGAAATCTGTCCTTTGTTCTGATGAGATCTAAATATGATATTTTTGGTTCCAACCACCGTGTCTTTGTGAGACGCAGAGTAGGTGAATGGACGATCTCCGCATGTGTGGTTCCCACTGTGTCACTTTGCCGGTGACAATGTCTGTAATTTCTTAGAATTCCCGGCACACTTAACCAGCATGGCTACCACAGCATTCTGCAGCGATACGCCATCCTATCTGGTTAGCGCTGGACAATAACCCAACACACAGTACCTCCGGGCTGTGTAAGGGCTATTTGACCAAGAAGGAGAGTGCTGGATGGAGTGCTGCATCAGATGACCTGGCCTCCACAATCAGCTGACCTCAACCCAATTGAGATGGTTTGGGATGAGTTGGTCCGCAGAGTGAAGGAAAAGCAGCTAACAAGTGCTCAGCATATGTGGGAACTCCTTCAACACTGTAGGAAAAGCATTCCAGGTAAAGCCGTATGAGAGAATGCTAAGAATGTGCAAAGCTGTCAGCAAGTCCAAGGGTGGCTACTTTGAAGAATTTAAAATCTAAAATATCTTTTGATTTGTTTAACACTTTTTTGGTTACTGCATGATTTCATAGTTGGATTGTCTCACTATTATTATACAATATAGAAATGGTAAAAATAAAGAAAAACCCTTGAATGAGTAGGTGTGACCAAACTTTTGACTGCCAAGTCAATCACACTTCTGTGAAATCAAACTGTCCACTTAGCAACACTGATTGACAATACATTCCACATGCTGTTGTGCAAATTGAATAGACAACAGGTTGAAATTATAGACAATTAGCAAGACACCCCCAATAAAGGCGTGGTTTTGCAGGTGGGGACCACAGACCACTTCTCAGTTCTCACTTCTCTATGCTTCCTGGCTGATGTTTTGGTCACTTTTGAATGCTGGCGGTGCTTTCACTCTAGTGGTAGCATGAGACGGAGTCTACAACCCACACAAGTGGCTCAGGTAGTGCAGCTCATCCAGGATGGCACATCAATGCGAGCTGTGGCAAGAAGGTTTGCTGTGTCTGTCAGCGTAGTGTCCAGAGCATGGAGGCGCTACCAGGGGACAGGCCAGTACATCAGGAGACATGGAGGAGGCCGTAGGAGGGCAACAACCCAGCAGCAGGACAGCTACCTCCGCCTTTGTGCAAGGAGGAGCAGGAGGAGCACTGCCAGAGCCCTGCAAAATGACCTCCAGCAGGCCACAAATGTGCATGTGTCTGCTCAAATGGTTAGAAACAGACTCCATGAGGGTGGTATGAGGGCCCGACGTCCACAGGTGGGGCTTGTGCTTGCAGCCCAACACCGTGCAGGACATTTGGCATTTGCCAGAGAACACCAAGATTGGCAAATTCGTCACTGGCGCCGTGCTCTTCACAGATGAAAGCAGGTTCACACTGAGCACGTGACAGAGTCTGGAGACGCCGTGGAGAACGTTCTGCTGCCTGCAACATCCTCCAGCATGACCGGTTTGGCGGTGGGTCAGTCATGGTGCGGGGTGGCATTTCTTTGGGGGGGCGCACAGCCCTCCATGTGCTCGCCAGAGGTAGCCTGACTGCCATTAGGTACCGAGATGAGATCCTCAGACCCCTTGTGAGACCATATGCTGGTGCGGTTGGCCCTGGGTTCCTGCTAATGCAAGACCTCATGTGGCTAGAGTGTGTCAGCAGTTACTGCAAGAGGAAGGCATTGATGCTATGGACTGGCCCGCCCGTTCCCCAGACCTGAATCCAATTGAGCACATCTGGGACATCTTGTCTCGCTCCATCCACCAACACCACGTTGCACCACAGACTGTCCAGGAGTTGGTGGATGCTTTAGTCGAGGTCTGAGAGGAGTTCCCTCAAGAGATCATCCGCCACCTCACCAGGAGCATGCCCAGGCATTGTAGGGAGGTCATACAGGCAAGTGGAGGCCACACACACTACTGAGCCTCATTTTGACTTGTTTTAAGGACATTACATCAAAGTTGGATCAGCCTGTAGTGTGGTTTTCCACTTCCAAATCCAGACCTCCATTGGTTGATAAATTTGATTTCCATTTATCATTTTGTTGTCAGCACATTCAACTATGTAAAGAAAAAAGTATTTAATAAGAATATTTCATTAATTCAGATCTAGGATGTGTTATTTTAGTGTTCCCTTAATTTTTTTGAGCAGTATATATATATATATATATATATATATATATATATATATATATATATATATATATATATATATATATATATATATATATATATATATATCTTGAACAGGATTATTTTGTATGCAATTTGAATGAAATTGATGGAGAGAAAGATTGAGATAGATTGCTCGCTTAGGCATTGATTTAAAGCAAAGATATTTGAGATGAGCGGTCTGACCCTACCCGTGGTGATCACGGCGTCTGGGTTAAGGGAGGGTTAGGCCCGGCAGGGATGTCCTTGTTCCATTGTGCTCTAGCGACTCCTGGGGTGAGCCACGCACAAGCACACTGACTTCGGTCGCCAGCTGTAAGGTGTTTCCTCTGACACATTGGTGCAGCTGGCTTCCAGGTTAAGCTAGCAGTGAAACTTGGAGGGGTCGTATTTCAGAGGACACATGACTCTCGACCTTTGCCTCTACCGACTCTGTACGGGAGTTGCAGTGATGGGACAAGACCGTAACTACCAATTGTGGAGAATAAAACATTTAAAAAATCTTCACATTGTTCATTAGAAGATATAGTTGAGGTTTAAGGTTTAGTAAATTATTTATCCCAAACATAATCCTTTTAGTTTTTGAAATATTTAGGACTAGCTTATTACTTACCACCCATTCTAAAATTGACTACAGGCCTTCGTTAAGTGTTGCAGGGATTTTAACTTGCTGTGGTAGCTGACGTGTATAATGTTGAGAAATGTTGAGACTCACAAGCTTTACTCAGTGCTAGTGGCAAGTCATTAGTAAAGATTGAAGAAAGGAAGGGACCTAAACAGCTGCCCTGGGGAATAGCTGACTGTCTGGATGATGTCTTAGAGGTTTCCATTGCAAAATACCCTCTGTGTTCTGATAGACAGATAACTCTCGATCTTACGATATAGCAGGGGATGTAAAGCCATAACACCTGAGTTGGAGAGAAAGATATATAGAGATGGAGAGAAAGAGATGGTCAGAACAACAAGTGAGATAGATGGAGAGAGAGAAGGCAGAGAGGATAAAAAGGAAGTGAGCAATAAAAGGGATGCTTCACAGAGTAGTCTGACTGTAATTAGGTGGCTGCCTCGCTCCCTCTCTCAGCAAGCTACTGTATCCCCATGGAAACCTTTACCCCCGTGAACCCGCTCCCCCCTCTCCCTCTCACGTCATCTTCCCCCTCTCTCCCGTCACACCCTCCTACCTTTCACTCCCCCTCTCTCTCCTCCCCTTCCCTACTCTTTCACACATCATAGGCTGCAGGTTCAAACCACTGATAATGTGTAAATGCTTTTTACACCAAAGCTGGACCTTTAGCCACACGCACATGCACGAAAACCAGCTGTCACACACACACACACACACACACACACACACACACACACACACACACACACACACACACTCTCTTTAGACCAAAGCCGGACCTTTAGCCAGCCTCAGGGAACATTTCTGTGTAAATGCTGATGTTACAGTCTGCTCTCTGATCCCACTTCGAAAAAAAACTGGTTGAATCAGCATTGGTTGAAATGTGGAGGCAATTATTTTATAAAGACTCATACGCACTCTCCTGTTCTTTATTTCATTGTCTAGCAGCCAGAGGCATTATCCTAGTCCTATTAGCAACCCGTGATAGATGTTGCATCTTAAGATCTCCCCTCTTTCGAAATTTCGAGAAAGTATTTCAATCTCTGTTCATGAACCGCTGGCATGTGCGGTGCGCAGGACTACCGCCATTGGGCACATTGCTGCGCTTAAAATGGGAAGAAATAATAGGTTATCAACATTTTAAGCTAAAAATGGTTATCTGTTTCATTAGCCTTAATTGATACAGCTTAAACCTTCACTACACTACTTTGATATGCATCATGGGGATTAAGAAGTGAGTATACGCATTGCTAATGAAAAAAAAGTAGGTATACAGCGTCCACCCTCTGCTACACCACTGTGTGTGTGTGTGTGTGTGTGTGTGTGTGTGTTTGCGGTCTCTGATGGCATCTCTGCTGATAGTGTGTTGTGACGCATGGGAACTCTGTTCTGATTTAGCCAATTACAGCTTGGCTAACGAAAGGTCATGTATAATTACAAAGTACACTGTCGCATGAGAGAGACCGAAATGGAGGGGGGGAGAGAAATGAAATGAGAGAGAAAGGGGCGGAAAGGAGAAAGGGGACAAAAGACTGGTCAAACGAAGTCGGAAGGCATAGAGCCCAAGAGAGAGAGAGAAAAAGGTAGAGGGAGAAATAAGTATAGAGAGGTAGAAAAGAGGCAGAGGGATGGTCATAGAGAGAAGATATTTGTGGAAGCTGATAAGCGGGTCTGATACTCTGAGGGCTCTGTCCTGTCTGTGTTTACAAGACGGTTCAGAGGAGATTGACACAACTCTCTCTCTCTCTCTCTCTCTCTGTGTGTCTCTGTCCCCCCTCTGTCCCCCTCTCTGTGTCCCTTTCTCTCTCTCTCTCTCTATCCCTCTCACTATTTCTCCCTGTGTTATATCCCTCCCTCGCCATCTCCCTCTCTGTCCTATATGCTGTTTATAGTATGTTTATCTGTACAGTACATTTTGTTGATGTCAGCTTTGTGGCGTGTGTGTGTGTGCATGTGTGTGTCAGCTTGTTCTTCTCCACTGAGTAAATCTACTGTGTAACCTTAAAAAGAGTTACACCTTTAATCACTAAAAGGAAAGTCACACATTCTAGTGGGTCTATGCATTCCGGTAAGGTGGAGGTGATATGGTCCTAAACTAGCTTCTTAAGGCAGAAGTGATGATGAGTGCCACAGGGCGATAGTAATTTTGTTCAGTTACCTTCGCTTTCTTACAGGAACAATGGTGGACATCTTGAAGGAAGAGATATTAATTAATATTTCCGTAAACACTCCAGCCAGCTGCACACTCAGGCCAGTCTGCACATGCTCTGAGGACACGGCTTGGGATACCATCTGGGCCGGCAGCCTTGCGAGAGTCTGACTGGGGCCGAGCTCCCTGCCATTCAGGACCTCTATATCAGGCAGTATCAGAGGAAGGCCCGAAAAAAAGCCATGGACTGTTCTCTCAGCTACCATCCAGTAAGCGGTACCGGAGCATTGACTGTCGGACCAACAGGCTCCGAGACAGTTTCTATCCCCAAGCCATTAGACTTTTGAATTGGACTATCTGCACTGACTCTATTTTTCTATGACTCTATGCACACTCACAGGACTCCATCCACACACTCACACACACTTACACTGACACTCTCACACAAACACACACATCCATACACATAACATACACACACACACATACACACACACACACACACACACACACACACACACACACACACACACACACACACACACACACACACACACACACACACAGAGCCCATTCACTATCACCCTGTCCTGGACCTGTCCGTAGGGCTCCGAGACAGAATTGTGTCAAGGCACAGATATGGGGAAGGGTTCCAAAAATTGTCTGCATCATTGAAGGTCCCCAAGATCACAGTGGCCTCCATCATTGTTAAATGGAAGAAGTTTGGAACCACCAAGACTCTTCCTAGAGCTGGCCACTGGCCAAACTGGGGAGAAAGTCCTTGGTCAGGGAGGTGACCAATAACCCGAAGGTTCTCTGACAGAGCTTCAAAGGTCCTCTGTGGAGATAGAAGAACCTTACATAAGGACAACCATCTCTGCAGGACCACTAATCAGGCTTTTATGGTAGAGTGTCCAGATTGAAGCCACTCCTCAGTAAAAGGCACATGACAGCCCAGTTGGAATTTGCCACAAGGCACATAAGACTCTCAGACCATGAGAAAAAATATTCTCTGGTCTGATGAAACCAAGATAGAACTCTTTGGCCTGAATGCCAATTGTCACGTCTGGAGGAAACCTGGCACCATCCCTACGGTGAAGCATGGTGGTGGTAGCATCATGCTGTGGGGGTCTTTTTCAGCAGCAGGCACTGGGAGACAAATGGAGCAAAGCACAGAGAGATCCTTGATGAAAACCTGCTCCAGAGCGCTCAGGACTTCAGACTGGTGGGAAGGTTCACCTTCCAACAGGACAATGACCCTAAGCACACAGCCGAGGCAATACAGGAGTGGCCCAGCCAGAGCCCAGACTTGAACCCAATCGAACATCTCTGGAGAGACCTGAAAATAGCTGTGCTGTGATGCTCCCCATCCAACCTGACAGAGTTTGAGAGGATCTGCAGAGAAGAATGGGAGATACAGGTGTGCCAAACTTGCAGCGTCATACCCAAGAAGACTTGAGGCTGCAATCACTGCCAAAGGTGCTTCAACAAAGTACTGAGTAAATGGTCTGAATACTTATGTAAATGTGATATCGTTTTTTTATTTTTAATACATTTGCAAAAATGTTTTTTTTCTTTGTCATTATGGGGCATTGTACGTAGATTGATGAGGGGAAAAACAATTAAATATTTTTCAGAATAAGGCTGTAACGTAACAAAATGTCAAAGGGTTTGAATTAGTTCATTATCCCATTAACTTCAATCATGTGCACATTAACCCCTTAAGGTTAATATCTCTGCCCCTGCGGAAATCAAATTAGGATAATAAAACATCTCCATAAAAATCTGTCAGTTTAAGCTAGAGATACATTTTATATTGTATGCGTCTCAATCCGCCGCATATGTCAATGTGACACTTCCTTATTTGCGGTGAAAGGTGAACAGAGCTAGAGAAATGTTTGTCACACCATGAGACATCCTGAAAATCGGTCTTCTCACAAAATTGTCTGAAGCGTCCGACTCTCATGAACACAATGTTGTTTTCCACTTCACTCTAGGAAGCCCACAGGCATCACAAGACTCATCTGAAGGTCCCCCGGTACCAGTTGAAAAAGTGAATGTATATATATATATATATATATATGGAGAATGTTTAAAAAAAATGAGGTGTTAAATACATATGAAAAATATGAATAAATAATGTTTCCTGATCTTTCTTATATCTCTCTGATATAGGACAGACACATCAGAACAAACTTCCTCATCATTTCTCAATCATAGTTTGTACCTACGGTAGCCTATTGAATATAATTTTATAATCCTCCAAACGCAACTGCATCTGCTTATGCCCACACATGTGACCCAATTCAGGAAACTAGGCATATGTTGCAAGTCACGAATTCACAGGAGAGCCATTTGAACGTAAACATTTTTTAAAAATCAAAATGTTTTTTTTTTTGTTGCAGAAATGCCTTCCCGAACATGTGAACTTTCATGTGCCTTAAATCCTGTTGAGTGTAAGGGGCAGTATTTTGATTTTTGGATGAAAAACGTACCAAATTTATGAAAATGAAATATTTTTTGTAATTTAATTTGAATTTGGTGCGTTGCAATCCAGCTGATGTTGACGTAAATGATCCCGTTAACGGGATGGGTGCATCAAAAAGTTAATATCAAACTTGTATGCCATCTGTAAATACAAATACAATTGTCAAATTATGAGCCTAGTTGGTTTAGCCACAGAAAAAGCAGCGACCTTCCCGCTAGCCATGATTGGCTGAGATAATGAGTGGGCTGGACATGCCGAGAGATTAGTTAGGATTGGTCTGCGGTGTAGCATCGGTGCTGCTCGTAATGCGTAGAGAATCCTTTCTACAGCAGTTTTTTTGAAAGATATAACAATAGCCATGGAGAACTGCAAATATGTTGCTATTGCTCTCAATAACATTGCTGCCCTGAATTTATCAGGCGCTATTGACAAAGATCAGTGGGAAAAAGTTGTGATGGACTACTTTCTGGAGGACAATCGGGCCATGCTTATTCTATCTGACTGAAAATTAATCAGACGATGAGGAAATCCCTGATTTATGTAAAAACATTTTCGCCGAAGAAGACGTTGTAGAGTCTTCTGATGACAGTGATGGAGAAGAAATGGCGACAATCAACAGTGTTGTTGTCACGGAAGAAGTTGACCGAGTTTTGAAATAGTTTGAATGTCTGGTAGAAGCAGGGTATGATAAGGAGATGAATAGAATTCTGCTGCTTGATTGCAAATGCATAGGGATTCGAAAAGAGAACACAGAAGGCTGTTGTAAAAAACACTTCTCCGGATTACATCTTCAAAGTAAGGGCAACCAAAGCATTGGTGACAGAGAGGGAGACGGTCAGTGTGAACCACGGTCGGGGTGAACCAGAGTGACTTGACACAACGGCCAAACAAGCAGTTCAAACTAAAAACGTCACAGGACGTCTTATTTAATGAAAAGCGTTGCAGTCTGCCGTGAAGCTTTCATCCATGTACACAGGTAAGAATTGACATTGAACCTATTTGGTTAACTTTAGCCGGCTATGACAATCGGTTTGTATTGCTAGTTAAAGCTTACTGTTAGCTAGCCAGCTGGACTTCAATGGTTGGCTTGCTAACGTTACCCTATGGATTGGGATTTTAGTTCATTTTTTAGCAAGCTAGCTAACGTTAACATTACATGTCTAAACAAAAGACCCACGTTAAAGCTTGCTGTTATCTAGCTAACATTAGCAGAGGTTAGATGGCTGGCTTGCTAGCTAACATTGAACCTATTTGGTTAACTTTAACCAGCTATGACAATTGGTTTGTATTGCTAGTTAATACTTGCTGTTAACTAGCCAGCTGGAGATAAATGGCTGGCTTGCAAACGTTACTCCATGGATTGGGATTTTAGTTCCTTTTTTAGCTACCTAGCTAATGTTAACATTACATGTCTAAACAAAAGACCCCAAGTTAAAGCTTGCTGCTAACATCACATGTATGAAGTGTGTGTAACTTTAGTGTCTGGAATGTGTCTTTCAGCATCAGTAGAACACGCCTGACTCTCCTCCACCAGTCATACAAGGAGAATAATCGAATGTCTCCCATCAAAAAGAGAGCTGGCCCAAGCAAGCACAGGTTACACTTGAAGCATGAGGACTTACAGCGAGTGGTGAACTTCATCAACAACTACGCAGAGGACAATGCAATAGTATTGCCAGGACGCCACCCAGGACACAAACACTTTGGTTGAAAGCTGCTGCCATCCCATGTGACAAAAGCAGCACTGTGGCGTCTCTACAAGGAATCGATGACAACACGTGGTATATAAAACATAAACACATTTTGATTATTTAATTGACCTCCAACATGATTGGCACTACTTTTATTGGTCTCATATTTTTTCTGTATTTTCCAGAGGTACGTGTTGTCGGGCTGTCTTCCTTTAGGAATCTGTGGAGAAAATTGCTGCCCCACATCTCAAGCACTAAGCCCAGGACAGACCTGTGCTGGAAGTGCCAGAGGAACAACTATCAGGTCTTCAGATCTGCCAATCTGCCAGAAGCTGTTAAGTCAGCCTAGATGAAGAAGCAAGAGCAGCATCTCCTGCTTGTTCAGAATGAGCGGTCTTTCTACCAGAAGATGGTTGCTGACTGCAAGACCACCTGTCAAGACATGCAGTTGTCTCTGGGGGGCCCTCCTGAACCAGTTGTCTCTGGGGGGCCCTCCTGAACCAGTTGTCTCTGGGGGGCCCTCCTGAACCAGTTGTCTCTGGGGGCCTCTCCTGAACCAGTTGTCTCTGGGGGCCCTCCTGAACCAGTTGTCTCTGGGGGGAACCCCTGGGGGCCCTCCTGAACCAGTTGTCTCTGGGGGCCCTCCTGAACCAGTTGTCTCTGGGGGCCCTCCTGAACCAGTTGTCTCTGGGGGCCCTCCTGAACCAGTTGGGGGCCCTCCTGAACCAGTTGTCTCTGGGGGCCCTCCTGAACCTGTCTCTGGGGGCCCTCCTGAACCAGTTGTCTCTGGGGGCCCTCCTGAACCTGTCTCTGGGGGGGCCCTGGGGGCCCTGAACCAGTTGTCTCTGGGGGCCCTCCTGAACCAGTTGTCTCTGGGGGCCCTCCTGAACCAGTTGTCTCTGGGGGCCCTCCTGAACCAGTTGTCTCTGGGGGCCCTCCTGAACCAGTTGTCTCTGGGGGCCCTCCTGAACCAGTTGTCTCTGGGGGGGCCCTCCTGAACCAGTTGTCTCTGGGGGCCCTCCTGAACCAGTTGTCTCTGGGGGCCCTCCTGAACCAGTTGTCTCTGGGGGCCCTCCTGAACCAGTTGTCCTGGGGGCCCTCCTGAACCAGTTGGGGGTCTGAACCTGTCTCTGGGGGCCCTCCTGAACCAGTTGTCTCTGGGGGCCCTCCTGAACCAGTTGTCTCTGGGGGCCCTCCTGAACCTCTGGGGGCCCTCCTGAACCAGTTGTCTCTGGGGGGCCCTCCTGAACCAGTTGTCTCTGGGGGGCCCTCCTGAACCAACAAGCAAAGAAATCAGTATACATTACAGCTTTGATTTTGCTCAACAAGTAAGCAACATTTCCTACTTTATACTGATTAAGGACATAGGTGGATAGATAATAGATATACACACACAAAACAAATGGGATGCAGGCACATACAATATGTCTTTACATCACTCAGTGAAATGTAACGGTTTTCTTCTGGTGAAAGAGAGGCGGACCAAAATGCAGCGTGGTTATTTTTGTACATCTGTAATACAGATGAAAATACAACAATCTACAAAACAAGAAACGTGAAAAAAACGAAACAGTCCTATCTGGTGCCACAAACACAAAGACAGGAACAATCACCCACAAAACCCAACACAAAACAGGCTACCTAAATATGGTTCCCAAACATAGAAATAGACAAACTAGAGAATGCCCACCCAGCTCACGTCCTGACCAACACTAAAACAAGGAACAAGAACACACAAGAACGATGGTCAGAACGTGACAGTCCCCCCCCCCCTCCCCAAGGTGCGGACTCCGACCGCACAACCTAAACCTATAGGGGAGGGTCTGGGTGGGCATCTGTCCGTGGTGGTGGCTCTGGCGCTGGACGTGGACCCCACTCCATAATTGTCTTAGTCCACCTCCTTAGCGTCCCTTGAGTGGCGACCCTTGCCGCTAACCTTGGCCTGGGAACCCTAACAATGGGCCCCACTGGACTGAGGGGCAGCTCGGGACCGAGGGGCAGCTCGGGACTGAGGGGCAGCTCGGGACTGAGGTAGCTCAGGACTGAGGGGTAGCTCGGGACTGAGGGGAAGCCCGGGACTGAGGGGAAGCTCGGGACTGAGAGGAAGCTCAGGACTGAGAGGAAGCTCAGGCAGGTTGATGGCTCTGGCAGATCCTGGCTGGCTGGCAGTTCTGGCAGATCCTGGCTGACTGGTGGTTCCGGCAGATCCTGGCTGACGGGCAGCTCTGGCAGATCCTGGCTGACTGGCGGATCCTGGCTGAATGGCGGATCCTGGCTGACTGGCGGATCTGGAAGATCCTGGCTGACTGGCGGATCCTGGCAGACTGGCGGATCCTGGCTGACTGACGGCTCTGGCAGATCCTGGCTGACTGGCAGTTCTGGCAGATCCTGGCTGACTGGCAGTTATGGCAGATCCTGGCTGACTGGCAGTTCTGGCAGATCCTGGCTGACTGGCGGATCCTGGCTGAATGGCGGATCCTGGCTGACTGGCGGATTTGATGGATCCTGGCAGACTGGCGGCTCTGGTGGATCCTGGCTGACTGGCGCCACTGGCGGCTCCTGGCTGACTGACGGCACTGGCGGCTCCTTGCAGACTGGCGGCTCCTTGCAGACTGGCGGCACTGGCGGCTCCTTGCAGACTGGCGGCGCTGGGCAGACTGGCGGCGCTGGGCAGATGGGTGGCTCAGGCGGCGCTGGGCAGACGGGTGGCTCAGGCAGCGCTGGGCAGACTGGCGACTCTGATGGCGCTGGGCAGACGGGTAGCTCAGGCGGCGCTGGGCAGACTGACGACTCTGATGGCGCTGGGCAGATGGGAAGCTCCTGCAACACTGGAGAGGAAATCTCTGACAGCGCTGGACTGAGGAGCTCTGGCGCCTCTGGAATGAGGGGCTCTTGCACCTCTGGACTGAGGGGCGGAAGCTCTGGCAGCGCCGAACAGGCGGGAGACTCTGGCTGCGCTGGAGAGGAGGAAGGCTCTGGCAGTACTGGACAGGCGAAAAACTCTGGCAGTGCTGAAGAGGAGGAAGGCTCTGGCAGCGCTGGACTGAGGAGCTCTGGAATGAGGGGCTCTGGCGCCTCTGGACTGAGGGGCTCTGGCGCCTCTGGACTGAGGGGTTCTGGCGCCTCTGGACTGAGGGATTCTGGCGCCTCTGGTCTGAGGGGCGGAAGCTCTGGTAGCGCCGAACAGGCGGTAATACCTGTATTGATGGGACGGAGAAACAGCCTGGTGCAGGGAGCCGGCACTGGTGGTACCGGGCTGGGGACACGCACCTCCGGGTGAGTGCAAGGAACAGGACACACCGGGTTGTGAAGGTGTACTGGAGACCTGGTGTGTATAGCCGGCATCAAATCCCTCGGAACTCCAACACACGTTTCAGGCTGAGTACGAGGAACTGACACAGGTGGCATCGGACAGCTAACACGCTCCTCAGGGTGAATGCCGTGCATACTATGCCAAACCAACAGCTTTCTCTCTACTCTGTCCAATACATCCTCAACACTCTCAGACTCAGCACTCAGCTTCGCCGACAGCTCCAATTCCATCCATGGCTCCTTACGGTAAACAGGGGGAGTTGGCTCAGGTCTGACTCCTGACTCTGCCACACTCTCCCTGTGCCCCCCCCCAATACATTTTTGGGGCTGCCTCTCGGGCTTCCAGCCGCTCTGCCATGCTAGCTCCTCATAATGCCGCCTCTCTGCTTTCGCTGCCTCCAGCTCGGCTTTAGGGCGGCAATATTCCCCTGGCTCTGCCCAGGGTCCTTTCCCGTTAAGGATCTCCTCCCAAGTCCATTTCTCCAAATAGTGCAGCCTCTCCCAATGCTGCTGCTGCTGCTGCTGCTGTTGCTCCTGCTGCTGCTGCTTTTGCTCCTGCTGCACCTGCTTCTCCTGCTGCTGCTGCCTGCTGCTGCTGTTGCTCCTGCTGCTGCTGCTTTTGCTCCTGCTGCACCCTGTCGCTCCGCTGCTGCTGCTGGTCCTTGGCTGCTGGCTGGGTGATGCTCTGTTGCTGCTGCCTCTTTTCTGGTCCTTGGTTGGTGGGTGATTCTGTAACGGTTTTCTTCTGGTGAAAGAGAGGCGGACCAAAATGCAGCGTGGTTATTTTTGTACATCTTTTATAAAGATGAAAATACAACAATCTACAAAACAAGAAACGTGGTTCCCAAACATAGAAATAGACAAACCAGACACACAATATAGAATGCCCACCCAGCTCACGTCCTGACCAACACTAAAACAAGGAAAACACACCAGAACGATGGTCAGAACGTGACACATATTGACAGGGGTGAGACTCTCAATGAGAGTGAATGAGAATTAATTGTAATTCATCTTAGTTATTTTGTTGTTTGTTGGTGCAATATCCTTCTGACCCTATACAGCCAGATCCCATCTACGTTTTAATTCCTCGCAAGTGTGGCTTGTTTGGTTTCTGCTGTGAAGGAATATCACCATATGTTGACTACTTGATTGGTGAAAACATGTCATCCAGCAAAGCCAGCAGCGCAGTCATCAACTACATGCACCATTTCTTCACCAACTACGGAGTTGGGGAAACACACGTGGACCTGAAATATGATAACTGCAGTAGCCAAAACAAGAATAATTTGAAATTATTTATACTTTTACTTTGATACTTAAGTACATTTGAGCAATTCCATTTACTTTTGATACTTAAGATACCAAATACTTTTGTACTTTTAGTCAAGTAATATTTTATTGGTTGACTTTTACTTTCACTTCAGTCATTTTCTATTAAAGTATCTTTACATCTGGACACTTTCTGTTTACCTGGAATGCTTCCTTATTTTAGGCTTTTAGTCTTAATCTTTACTACACCACTCAGTGTTTAGCACATGACCTCACATGTGAATCCTTAAAGAGATGGGTGGGGCTAAGGCTTGAGAGGGTGTGAACAATGCTGAATGGGTGTAGACAAAGGAGAGGTCTCCAGTAGGTACCAAAACATTCAAAGGCCCTTTTCTACGTGAGTTTACAAATGTCTCAACATTCCAAGCAGAATTACTTTCCCATTGTTCCTCAAAATATGTATGATATACCATGTTGTAGCTCTGAGTCTATACTTTTTAGCAATGTAAAAAAAAAACATTTCAAATTTTGCTGCATATGACAGAATCCAGGTGGTGAGTCACATATTGTCTCAAGACAAATGTTTATTTTTAACACCCTTACACACAAAAAGGCCACCCTCATAGGGTATTTAAAAAAAATCTTAATCATATCACTGTCAACTTTTACCCGTTGAATGTAGACAGAAATAGACTATTTTGTATTACAATTGTAACAAAATATTTGAGTGAATTATGCGAATTAGGCAACATATCATTAAATATGCGTAGATTTTCATATCGCGCAAATCCCTTTTCGTGGACACTGAATAAAGTCAGCCTAAATATTTTGGTTAAGACACTCTGGGACCAGACTTGTCCAGAGCAGATTGTGGTTAAATAATTGTTTAACCTTTGTATCTGTAACATAATAAAGATAACAAATCAACAATTATCTCTGGGCAAGTCTGGAGAATATATCTAAGGATACCCACACAACATTTGGTGAATGCAGATGCTTCTGAAGCTGAGAAAAAATGAGTAGGCGTTTGGTAAGAGTCTGACTTTCGAGAAATGGCAGTTAAAGACAAGTACACTGAATGGCTAACGCCTATTTAGACCCAATTACCATCTCTTCAAAGTAAGTTACTAAATATAGTCCAGTCTGTAACACTCTTTATGAAATTGCCATTTAAATTATGTTTAATTTAATGTAGTGAGCTTTGAAATGATTGATGTCCATCTTAACGTGGTTAAAATGCATAAAAAATGTTGATGACGATAGTGTGATGAACTAAAGAAGATACACAATCTCATAATACTAATATTATCAATCAAATGTATATAGAAAGCCCTTTTTTACATCAGCAGATGTTACAAAGTAGTGCTTATACAGAAACCTATTTGAAAACCCCAAACAGCAAGCTCTGCAGATGAAGAAGCACGGTGGCTTAGAAAGGCATGAACTTAGGAAGAAACCAAGAGAGGAACCAGGCTCTGAGGGGTGGCCAGTCCTCTTCTTGCTGTGCCGGGTGGAGACTATACGATCTGGCCTTTAGGGACATATAATTCTTCAAGATGTTCAAATGTTCATAGACAACTAGCATGGCCAAATAATAATAACAGTCGTTATTACACCTCAGGAGTAAATGTCAGTTGGCTTTCCATAGCTGAGCATTCAGAGGTCAAGACAGTAGTTGCAGCAGGTTACATATCCGCAGGCAGAGCAGTTGAAACTGGACCAGCAGCACGACAAGGTAGCACGTCTTGTGAACAGGTCAAGGTTCCATAGCCACAGGCAAAACAGTAGAAACTGGACCAGCAGCGCGAACAGGGGGACAGCTAGGAGTCACCATGGCTCAAGTTCTGAGAGAGAGAGAGAGAGAGAGAGAGAGAGAGAGAGAGAGAGAGAGAGAGAGAGAGAGAGACAGAGAGAGAGAGAGAGAGAGAGAGAGAGAGAGAGAGAGAGAGAGAGAGAGAGAGAGAGAGAGAGAGAGAGAGAGAGATATCAAAATACCAACAGATCTTTAAATGCTGCTTTGGCAGCACTACACTTCTGATTGTAACCAATGCCAGCCATGATATACCATATCAGATTCAAAGCTTTAGCTACAGTAATTCTTCCTGTAAAGTTTGCTTTATACTGCAGCACACCTTGTGGGTTGCCACAGAATTCTATGGCACGATATTTAATTGTCAGCCATTCTTGCCATTAATGCTAGTTTGACCACCAGAGGGCATCTTCGAGAAGCATTTGACAGTCTTCAAAATTGGCTGTAGTAGAGAATTAAAAAACTTTTTTTGTAAGAACATAGTATATGGGATTGATTTGAAGAAATGTAGCTCAATTAATTTGATTCATATTATGGTGTTTCTATTCCAAGTAAAACAGAAAACGAAACCCACATGGTTTCCATTAGGAAATGGTGTGCTGTACAACATAACTGGCCTGGAGTAGGCACCAGTACTACAGTAAGAGCAAAATAATCCTAATCTTTCCACAACCTAATTGTAGTCTAACCAATACCCAAACGGAAATTCAGTGAAAATAAAAATCTCATTGATTTATTAAGACCATGCTTGTCTCAGAGCAGCGCTGTCTTGACCTCTGAACGCTGTCTTTTCCCTCTTCCACTTGCCTCTTCCATTCATTTTGAAATAGTATTTTCCAGTAAGCATAATCAGTGCTCTAACTCCCCCTTACGCTGGTCTGGAGCAGTGAAGCAGTGATGCAGGGTACTGTACTAAACCACAAATGACCTCTAAATCCCGCAGCATAATCTCAAAACCTTTAGTTGAGCAACCATTGTACATGTTCAACAATTTAAGCATAAAACTCTTTCCTCCCCATCATAAACTTGGGATGGGGGTAAATAACAGTGATCCCTCTTAAAAAAGGGGACCATCGGAGCTTTCCAAAAATGCCAGAAACATTACTGTTCTCCTATTATTAAGCAAATAACATGAACATTTCCAATCGGATAAAAACAATTGCATTCACATTTGCGGACCGCGAGAATGGCAACACATGGGAAACTAGAGCTTCGGATTTTATCAAAGCATAGCCTACATGAATGTAGGAGAGTAAACTTATCGTTTCTAGTTTAGGTTAGTTACAATTTAGGTTACTTACAGTTTAGTTAGTTACAATGAGTTACATGAAAGTAGGAAAGAGTAAACATGATTGTTTCTAGTTTAGGTTAGTTACAATTTAGGTTACTTACAGTTAAGTTAGTTACAATGAGTTACATGAAAGTAGGAGAATGTAAACATTATTGTTTCTAGTTTAGGTTAGTTACAATTTAAAGGGTAGGAAGCATGAGTTTTTATTCACCAAAGTACCTACATAGTGTGGTCAAAGAAATAGTTGTAGTCACAATCTGGTTACCTATTACTACAAACATAGTTATGTTTTGGTATGTTTTCATATTTATTCATTTATTTCTGGATACTACCCACAATGCACAATTTCTCAACATCATATGGAGAATTTACTCTGCGTTAGTTAGCTCGAGCTGGCTAACGTAAGCCTTTAGCTAGCGGTGAGCTACAATCCACCATTCACAAGGAGGTGTGATTTAAACAACCAATGAGATTCTCCACATGTAGGGGCCGCGCAATCTCTGTGAAGAAGGCTACCAGAGTTGTTCAACCTTGTATTAGTTCTAGCGCTACAGAAGCTGACTTTGCTGTTGTTATCATTTTCATCTGGCTGGAGCCTTCCTCCAATCACTGGCTTATTGTTGACTCTTCCCCTCATCTCCTGGTGCCCAATGTCGCCATTGGATTATTGCCTCTGGAATCTACTTTGGCTTTACCTCACTGAATCTCCCTCGACCGGTAAAACAACCTCTCCCTCTGAGGCGCCTCTCTTCTTGTCTCTTCTTTGGTAGCTAACTCAGCTGCCAATCGGTAAGTCTCCGCTCTCTCTACTTCTGTGAGTTCCTGCCTGTGCTAAACTAGTTGGTGTTGTTCTCTGGCTTACTATTTAGCTATGTCAACCATGGTGGTTGGTAGCTAGACTAGTTAGCTGGCTAGGCCAGCTAGCAGACTAAAATATCTAACTGTAGCTGACTGGCTTGTTGACTAAGATAACGGCATATACTGGTGACATTATTTGATAACTGGTTAGGTGGCATTATGTATTTCCAAAACTTTGATTTTGGAAAGGCTGGTAGGACTAAAGTTAGCAGGTTAGTAGGGCTAACATTAGCAGGCTAGTTGGCGAGCAACCTTGCAAACTGATTTGTAACAATAAATTAATGAAGTATTTGCTTGTAAGTTGGCTGAAACTTAAATTCAAACCAGTACTCAATGAGTGCAAACAATTTGATTACATTTGAAGTTCTGTTGGAGTTCACATTTTAGGGTGGTCCCTCATTATTACGTCACACCCCGCAAAAACATTTTCCGGCAAGACGAAAAATAGAAAAGTGAGGTGTAACTTTGAAGTGGGACTTTTGATATGTATACTAATACAAATCCATATGTTACATGTGGTTATGTTTATGCTACCTAGTGTATAAAGTGTCCTGACCAATGAGAGCATTGCATTAAATACTCTGATAAGGCATGCATGCTTATTATTGGCCAAAATGTGAAATTGAATGTCCATTAGTCTCACAAGGAATTCTCGCGTCGTCACCACATTTTTATCAACTAAAATGAAAACAGTTATTTTTACAATTTTTTACAGTTATTGTTTTTTTTCATGGCGTCTCATCTCGTTATCGTCATTAGTTCTCGTCAGGAAAAATAGGTCATTTTTTAAATATATTTTTTGTCATAGTTATTGTTGATAAACCTAACACTGGTGTGGTTAGGATACGAGCCCATAGAGACTCCAGGTCAGTGGGAACATTCCTCTCTCAGCCCCTTTTTCGCTGAACACAAGCCTTTCCTTGGAACAGAGCTGCCTAACACACACACATACTCACAGGGATAAATGGGCTAATGAACAGGAACAGCTGAGAATATTGAACAGTTCCAGATAGTGCTGACCATCTTCCCAACAGCACCCTGGGAAATTAACTAGACAAACTCAGCTAATCAAAGATAGGGAGAGGGAGGAAGGGAAAGAGAGGTGAGAGAGAGAGATTATGCACTTACTCTACTTTCTCTCTCTCTCCTCATTCTCTACTTTCATTATTTCTCTTTCTACTTTCTATTTATTTTAAATTCTCCTCCCCCTGCTATCTCCGTGTTCTCTCAGGCAGATCAGATCTGATTGAGGAGAGAGTAGAAGCTTGTTTCTCTGACATCTTCAAAGTAAACAGGGGAACTTTATGAGTCACAATATTTACCAGAGCCAAAAAAAGCAGTTGACATTCTGATCAGAGAGAACATTACTGCTTATCACCACTGCTCTCACTCTGTCTGTTCTTAGTAAAAAACACCAGATGCAAGCACTTGTTTATTATGTACTTTTACGTTCCATCATTCTTATCAGATCAGTGGAGGGCTGTTTGTTGTTTGATTTCTCTGTCTGTTCTTAATGTCAACAATTTTCATTCTCAAGACTTCTCTCCTCTCTTCGTGATTTCTCTCTTTGTGATTTCTCTCTCCCTCTCTCTTCTTCTCCCCCTCTCTGTCTCCCTCTCTCCTCTCCCTCTCCAATCAGTGACGCTGTAGATAGCAGGTCAGATTCCTAATTACCCAATCAAGACTTAATCAGAGCTTCATCTGAGTTTCAAACATAGATGTAGATCGACGTTGCATCGCTGTATCGGTCCCATTATGGCGTCTATGAGCACACGGGCAACGCCATTGAGACTATCTCCATTTTGAAGTAGTAATTTTTCTTCTACTAATTCTATAGGTTAGGGAGGGTCACATAATTACATCCATATCACCAGGATTGATCAGCCAATTAATTATACTCATTGGGAAACATTCCAGAACTGCAGGTGGCAGTAAATTGCCAACCTTTATACCTCTTCAAACAACACACTCTGGTGTGCAACCTTTCGGTTTGTTTGCTAACTCATAGGAAGTCTGACCCAGTTGACTACTTTAAAATGGTGAAAGTCTTCAACAGCACAACCATGCTAAACTGTCTTTTGGGCACTAGAGCCCTCTTTTTATCTCTATGGTTCCAACCTTCATCTGACCCTCCTACAACATCACACGTAGAACATACAACCTAGAGTGGACCTTTCCATCAATCACACATCACACATCGTTAACGAGAGATGTCGTGTGTGTGCGTGTGTGACCGACCCCTCGTTAGTGCAGTCTGATTGAACTGATTAGTTGTCACACATTAACAAGGAGATACATCAGCAGACAGACGGTACGAGGATCTCCTTCACAGACCTAGGAGCACCTCTTCATCATTTATGATTAAATATTACTATGCATTCATTGATAAAATCAAGTCAAATTAAAATAAATCAACTCAAAAAACACGAGTGGAATCTGAAATAGAAAATATGTTTTATTTTCACAAACGCCAGATAGTCCAGGGATGTCAAACTCAGTCCATCAAGGGCCTAGTGTCTGCAGACTTTTGTGTTTCCTTTCAATTACGACCCAGACAACCAGGTGAGGGGAGTTCTTTCCTAATTAGTTACCTTCATTCATCATTAATCAAGTACAAGGGAGAATTGAAAACCCACAGAAACTCTGCCTTCTGTGGAATGAGTTTGACACCTGAGATAGGCCCACATTAAAAAAATACTAGTATAGTGTGTGCTATGGTAGGAATACTATAGTATTCGCTGTGTTTTTGCAGACTTTACTGTAGTATTCACTGTAGTGTTTTTGCGGATTGAGGTCCACTATAGTATTAATACTGTAGTAAAAAATTGTAATTACTGTAGTGTTTTGGCAGACTGTAGGATACAGTGGCATTTACTATAGTGTTTATGTGGACTGTAGTATACTGTAGTATTTTGGGTGACATTACTGCTGTAAATTACATAATTGTTTTTGTTTGAATATATTTGACAAAGAAGTGAGGGGCTTTCACCTTGATAACAGCTACTAGAGAAATACTAACAGAGCAAATGTTCCCCCCCAAAAGTCAGTGTTCTACTCTATTCTATAACCATAAGGAATACAATATATGATTTTTATTTGACAAAAATAGGGATATCAGTGAGGGGAATGGGCAGGGTATATGCAAATGACACAGTCTACAAAACATTAAGAACACCTGCTCTTTCCATGACATAGACTGAACACTTGAATCCAGGTGAAAGCTATGATCCCTTACTGATGTCACTTCTACAAATGGCGGCGGAAGAAATGGCAGCAGTTTTACAGGCGCCCAACCAATTGTGCCGTTATGTGGGTTTTTTCGCATTATTTGTAACTTATTTTATACATAATATTTCTGCAACCGTATCTTACGGCAAAAAAGAGCTTCTTGAGGACAGCGATCACTCACCTCAGATTAGACAAAGATTTTTTCCTCAATAAGCAGGAAACACACGTTATACTGCTAACACCCGACAAGACCAACGTCCCCGTTATTGGCAAGAGAAAGAGACGCAGGTACAGATGACACAGAGCAGGATGCCTCGTAAGGATCAGCAGAATGCGAGCAGGAAAGCTGCCGTTATCGTCAATATTACTCGCCAACGTTCAATTATTGGACAATAAATTAGACGAGGTACGATCACGAATATCCTACCAACGGGACATCAAAAACTCTAATATCTTATGTTTCACGGAATCGTGGCTGACCGATGACAGGGATATTCAGCTAGCGGGATATATACGCTGCACCGGCAAGATAGCACAGCACACTCCGGTAAGACGAGGGGGGGGGGGCGTTCTGTGCATATTTGTAAACAACAGCTGGTGTACGAAATCTAAGGAAGTCTCTAGATTTTCCTCGCCTGAAGTAGAGTATCTTGTGATAAATTGTAGACCACACTACTTTCCTAGAGAGATTTCAGTTATACTTTTGTGGCTGTTTATTAACCACCACAGACGGATGCTGGCACTAAGACCACACACAATCAGCTGTATAAGGAAATAAGCTAACAGGAAACCGCTCACCCAGAGGTGGCGCTACTAGTGGCAGGAGACTTTAATGCAGGGAAACTTAAAATCAGTTCTACCTAATTTCTACCTAATATGCAACCAGAGAGAATCCACACACAGAGACGCGTACAAAGCTCTCCCTCGCCCTCCATTTGCTAAATCCGACCACAATTATATCCTCCTGATTCCTGCTTACAAGCAAAAAAATTAAAGCAGGAGGCACCAGTGACTCGGTCTCTACAAAAGTGGTCAGATGAAGCAGATGCTAAACTACAGGACTGTTTTGCTACCACAGACTGGAACATATCCTGGGATTCTTCTGATGGCATTGAGGAGTATACCACATCAGTCACTGGCTTTATCAATAAGTACTTGAGGACGTCGTCCCCACAGTGACTGTACGCACATATCCCAACCAGAAGCCATGGATTACAGGCAACATTCACACTGAGCTAAAGGGTAGAGCTGCCACTTTCAATGTGTGGGACTCTAACCTGGAAGCTTATAAGAAATCCTGCTATGCCCTCCGACAAACCATCAAACAGGCAAAGCATCAATACAATTGAATCGTAATACACCGGCTGCGACACTTGTCTTATGTGGCAGGGCTTGCAAACTATTTCAGACTACAAAGGGAAGCACAGCCGTGAGCTGCCCAGTGACACAAGCCTACCAGATAAGCTAAATCACTTCTATGTTCGGTTCGAGGCAAGCAACACTGAGGCATGCATGAGACCATCAGCTGTTCTGGACGACTGTGTGATCACGCTCTCCGTAGCTGACGTGAGTAAGACCTTTAAACAGGTCAACATTCACAAGGCTGCAAAGCCAGACAGATTACCAGGACATCTGCTGGCAGGTGTCTTTACTGACATTTTCAACATGTCCCTGATTGAGTCTGTAATAACAACATGTTTCAAGCAGACCACCATAGTCCCTGTGCCCAAGAACACGAAGGTAACCTGCCTAAATTACTACAGACCCGTAGCACTCACGTACGTAGCCATGAAGTGCTTTGAAAGGCTGGTAATGGGTCACCTCAACACCATTATCTCAGAAACCCTAGACATACAGCAATTTGCATACTGCCCAAACAGAACCACAGATGATGCAATCTCTATTGCACTCCACACTGCCCTTTCCCACCTGGACAAAAGGAACATCTATGTGGGAATGCTAGTCATTGACTACAGCTCAGCGTTCAACACTATAGTACCCTCAAAGCTCATCACTAAGCTAAGGATCCTGTGACTAAACACCTCCTTCTGAAACTGGATCCTGGACTTCTTGACGGGCCGCCCCCAGGTGGTGAGGGTAGGTAGCAACACATCTGCCACGCTGATCCTCAACACTGGAGCCCCTCAGGGGTGCATGCTCAGTCCCCTCCTGTACTCCCTGTTCACCCACGACTGCCTGGCCAAGCACTACTCTAACACCATCATTAAGTTAGCAGACAACACAACAGTGTCTGATCACTGACAATGACGAGATAGCCTATAGGGAGGAGGTCAGAGACCTGGACGGGTGGTGCCAGAATAACAACCTATTCCTCAATGTAACCAAGACTAAGGAGATGATTGTGGACTACAGGAAAAGGAGGACTGAGCACGCCCTCATTCTCATCGACGGGGCTGTAGTGGAGCAGGTTGAGAGCTTCAAGTTCCTTGGTGTCCACATCACCAACAAACTAGAATGGTCCAAACACACCAAGACAGTCGTGAAGAGGGGACGACAAAGCCTATTCCCCCTCAGGAAACTAAAAAGATTTGGCATGGGTCCTCAGATCCTCAAAAGGTTCTACAGCTGCAACATCGAGAGCATGCCTGGTAAGGCAATTGCTCGGCCTCCAACCACAAGGCACCACAGAGAGTAGTACGTACGGCCCAGTACATCACTGGGGCAAAGCTGCCTGCCATCCAGGACCTCTACACCAGGCGGTGTCAGAGGAAGACCCTAAAAATGGTCAAAGTCCCCAGCCACCCCAGTCATAGACTGTTCTCTCTACTTCCGCATGGCAAGAGGTACCGGAGTACCAAGTCTAGGACAAAAAGGCTTCTCAACAGTTTTTACCCCCAAGCCATGGGGGTAAAAACAGGTAATCAAATGGCTACACAGACTATTTGCATTGTGTTCCCCCCCTCCTTTACATTGCTGCTACTCTTTTTTTATCATATATGCATAGTCACTTTAACTATACATTCATGTACATACTACCTCAATTTGCCTGACCAACCAGTGCCCCCGCACATTGGCTAACCGGGCTATCTGCAATGTGTCCCGCCACCCACCAACCCCTCTTTTTATCATATATGCATAGTCACTTTAACCATATCTACATGTGCATGCTACCTCCATCAGCCCGACTAACTGGTGCCTGTATGTAGCCTGGCTACTGTTATAGCCTCGCTCCTGTATATAGCCTCGCTACTGTTATTTTTCAATGTCTTTTTACTGTTGTTTTCATTTCTTTACTTACCCATTGTTCACCAATACCTTTTTGGCACTGTTGGTTAGAGCCTGTAAGTAAGCATTTCACTGTAAGGTCTACCTGTTGTATTCAGCGCATGTGACAAATAAACTTTGATTTGATTTGTTAAATCCACTTCAATCATTGTAGATGAAGGGGAGGAGACAGGTTAAAGAAGGATTTTTAGGTCTTGGGTCAATTGAGACATGGATTGTGTATGTGTGCCATTAAGAGGGTGAATGGGCAAGACAAAATATTTAAGTGCCTTTGAACGGGGTATGCTAGTAGGTGCCAGGCACACTGGTTTGTGTCAAGAACTGCAACGCTGCAGGGTTTTTCATGCTCAGCAGTTTCCCGTGTGTATCAAGAATGGTCCACCACCCAAAGGACATCCAGCCAAGTCAACATGGTCCAGAATCCCTTTGGAAGGCGTTCGACACCTTGTAGAGTGCTTGCCCTGATGAATTGAGGCTGTTCTGAGGGCATAGGTGGGTACAACTCAATATAAGGTAAGAGTTCCTAATGTTTGGTATCCTAAGTGTATATATTGTAGTATTTACTATAGTAAAACAGTATATATACTGTTTTTGCTTCAAGTTTTATAGTATTTACTGCAGTGTTTTTTTGTGGATATTACTGTAGTATTTACTATAGTACTCTATAGTATCCTACCAAATTATACATAATTCTGTAGTAAGTACTCTAGTATTTATAGTAAACTGCAGTACTTTTTTATATGTGTGCAGTGATTTGTCTTTGTATTGTATAGAGACACATGAACATGAGTCAAGCCATGGGTTAAAAGGTATGCGCTTGACTGTAAGACACTCTGGATAAAAACGTCTGCTAAAGGGCATATATTTATATATATATATATATATATAGGATCAAAGAAGGAGAGAAGAGTAGAGAGGAAGGGAAGAGACTGGAAGACAGACATGGTGAGGATGGATACTAGAGAAGTAGAGGGAGGACAGACAGGAGAAATGGAGAAAGGATCGAACAGAGAGGAGAGATTTTGCAACGAAAAGGGGGGAAGAGTAAAGCAGACTAAAGAGATCATACAACATAAAAGCAGCCGGAGTAGCCTTGAACAGCACAAAGAAACAGACTTCTCTTCTAATGACCTAGTTCCAGCTAACAATACCAGATGAAGACAACATTGCTGATGGGTTCCTGCTGTACAATAATCTGACTCTCTGTGTGTGTGTGTGTGTGTGTGTGTGTGTGTGTGTGTGTGTGTGTGTGTGTGTGTGTGTGTGTGTGTGTGTGTGTGTGTGTGTGTGTGTGTGTGTGTGTGTGTGTGTGTGTGTGTGTGTGTGTGTGTACGTGCGTGTGTTCCGAGGCAATGCTGTTCACTCGTGTTTCATGTGTTTGGAAACTTGTAATGATTAATGCTGATTAAATTATTGCCAGCAACAACAGCTCATTTACATAATAGACAATTTACAACATGGCTTATTAAATACATACACAAAATTATTTGTACCTCCCTACACACAAGCGCACACACACACACACACACACACACACCACACACACATACACACACATACACACACACACTGTGTTGAAAAGTACAGATAGAGGATCTGTTCTCAGTGGTAGCCAGTCTTGTCTTTTCACATCAGAGACTGTCTCTGACTCTCTCTAAATCAAATCAAATCAAATCAAATGTATTTATAAAGCCCTTCTTACTTCAGATGATATCTCAAAGTGCTGTACAGAAACCCAGCCTAAAACCCCAAACAGCAAGCAATGCAGTTGTAGAAGCACGATGGCTAGGAAAAACTCCCTAGAAAGGCCAGAACATAGGAAGACACCTAGAGAGGAACCAGGCTATGAGGGGTGGCCAGTCCTCGTCTGGCTGTGACCGGGTGGAGATTATAACAGAACATGGCCAAGATGTTCAAATGTTCATAGATGACCAGCAGGGTCAAATAATAATAATCACAGTGGACAGAACAGAACCGTTGAAACTGGAGCAGCAGCATGGCCAGGTGGACTGGGGACAGCAAGGAGTCATCATTCCAGGTAGTCCTAAGGCATTGTCCTAGGGCTCAGGTCCTCCAAGAGAGAAAGAAAGAGAGAGAAAGAGAGAAAGAAAGAGAGAAAGAGAGAGATTTAGAGAGAGCATACTTAAATTCATCCAGGACACCGGATAAGACAGGAGAAATACTCCAGATATAATAGACTAACCCTAGCCCCCAACACATAAACTACTGCAGCATAAATACTGAAGGCTGAGACAAGAGGGGTCAGGAGACACTGTGGCCACATCCGATGATACCCCCGGACAGGGCCAAACTGGCAGGATATAACCCCACCCACTTTGCCAAAGCACAGCCCCCTCACCATTAGAGGGATATCTTCAACCACCATCTTACCATCCTGAGACAAGGCCGATTATAGCCCACAAAGATCTCCGCCACGGCACAACCCAAAGGGGGGGCACCAACCCAGACAGGAAGATCACGTCAGTGACTCAACCCACTCAAGTGACGCACCCCTCCTAGGGGCGGCATGGAAGAGCACCAGTAAGCCAGTGACTCAGAGGGGAACCAGCCACGCAGAGACAGCACGGGCGCTTTGTTGCTCCAGTGCCTTTCCATTCACCTTCACACTCCTGGGCCAGACTACACTCAATCATAGGACCTACTGAAGAGATGAGTCTTCAATAAAGACTTAAAGGTTGAGACCTAGTCTGCTTCTCTCACATGGGTAGGCAGACCATTCCATAAAAATGGAGCTCTATAGGAGAAAGCCCTGCCTCCAGCTGTTTGCTTAGGGACAATTAGGAGGCCTGTGTCTTGTGACACGTATGTGTAGGTATGTACGGCAGGACCAAATCGGAAAGATAGGCAGGAGCAAGCCCATGTAATACTTTGTAGGTTAGCAGTAAAACCTTGAAATCAGCCCTTGCGTTAACAGGAAGCCAGTCTAGAGAGGCTAGCACTGGAGTAATATGATCAAATTGTGGGGTTCTATTCAAGAGTCTAGCAGTAGTGTTTAGCACTAACTGAAGTTTATTTAGTGCTTTATCCGTGTAGCCGGGAAGTAGAGCATTGCAGTAGTCTAACCTAGAAGTGACAAAAGCATGGACATTTTTCTGCAACATTTTGGAAAGAAGGTTTCTGATTTTTGCAATGTTACGTAGATGGAAAAAAGCTGTCCTTGAAACAGTCTTGATATGTTCATCAAAAGAGAGATCATGGTCCAGAGTAACGCCGAGGTCCTTCACAGTTTTATTTGAGACGACTGTACAACCATCAAGAGTAATTGTCAGATTCAACAGAAGATCTCTTTGTTTATTGGGACCTAGAACAAGCATCTGTTTTGTCCGAGTTTAAAAGTAGAACATTTGCAGCCATCCACTTCCTTATGTCTGAAGCACAGGCTTCCAGTGAGGGCAATTTTGGGGCTTCACCATGTTTCATCGAAATTAACAGCTGTGTGTCATCCGCATAGCAGTGAAAGTTAACAATATGTTTCCGAATGACATCACCAAGAGGTAAAATATATAGCGAAAACAATAGTGGTCCTAAAACAGAACCTTGAGGAACACCGAAATTTACAGTTGATTTGTAAGAGGACAAACCATCCATAGAGACAAACTATTGTCTTTCTGACAGATGAGATTTAAACCAGGCCAGAACTTGTCCGTGTTGACCAATTTGGGTTTTCAATCTCTCCAAAAGAATGTGGTGATCGATTGTATCAAAAGCAGCACTAAGGTCTAGAAGCACGAGGACAGATGCAGAGCCTCGGTCTGACGCCATTAAAAGGTAATTTACCACCTTCACAAGTGCAGTCTCAGTGCTATGATGGGGTCCAAAACCAGACTGATGTGTTTTGTATACATTGTTTGTCTTCAGGAAGGCAGTGAGTTGCTGGCAGTGAGTTCTCTACACACAAAGACACAGCACACACATAAAACACGAAAATACAAAAGAAGATGACTGTGATCTCAAAAAAAAAAATCAGGATAGAATGTCCTTGGGTTTTCAACTGCCATATCAGTTCAGATATACTCACATAAATGATTTTCTAGAAACTTCAGAGTGTGTTCTATCAAATGCTATCAATTATATGCGTATCCTAGCTTCTGGGCCTGAGTAACAGGCAGTTTACTTTGGGCACATCATTCATCTGAACTTCCGAACACTGCCCCCTAGCCCTAAGAAGGTTTTAAAATCAGATCCAACAATAATATCAAGGGGTTATAAATCCAGGGCTTAAAAACAAAGGTGTCATTGCACGCTGATTTTTGAAAATTATTTTTTTATTTAACCTTTATTTATACAGGTTTCTCATTGAGATAACATCTCTTTTTCAAACGAGACCTGGTCCAATAGCAGCAGGGGAACAAAGTTTTAGACAAAACAACTTACATACACTAACACAACATTAAACAAAACTATAGACACATACAGTACAACATTATGTAAAAAAATCACGAACGTCTTGACTAAAAAACAGCTGTCCTATAGACAATTACACTCTATGACATTTACATCGATCAAGTGTTTAAACTCGACCAACGATACTAAATCATAACATTTTTAAATGTTCAGGAGAGAATTCCAGGACCACGGAGCAGAGTAACTAAAATGATTTCTACCATAACCTGTTCTAATTCTTGGTACTGTTAAAAGCAAATGCGACCGTAAATTATATTTATTTACCGACCTGATTAAAGAACAGATAACATGGCATTTTACCCAGTATGGCCTTATAAATCAGCATATACCAGTGTTTAAGCCTACACATGGTCATGGACTACCAGCCAAAAGTGCTGTAGAGATCACAGTGATGTGTTAGACATTTTTTGATTTGTAATGAACCGCATGATATACTGAATCAAGTGCTCTCAGGGTAGTGGTTGAGGCCTGCACATATATAACTTCACCAAAATCTAAAACCGGCAGTAATGTACATCGTACCAGCTCCTTCCTGGCCTCCAGAGACAAACAAGGTAATAAAAAACCTGTTCATGGTTTCCCTTAGACACTTTTTTAAACCTCTCTGGATTACAAGGTGCACTATATTATGTATTGGATCACCAAAAAAATGTTACTTTTACATTACTGTGTAATTTACCAATCAAATGGTTTGACAGTGGTGTGGACATAGTTGGTAGACAAGAAATGATCTCGATTTCAATAGAAAGTTAGCAAAATAGATAAGATCTTGCTACCATGGAAAGGAAAATACCTGTGTATTTGTGGAAAAATCACCCTGATTAACTCCTTAGTCATATTCCAGTATACCAATTTACTTATGGTCTTAGCTACACCTGAACTGGTTCTCTAGAAAATTTGTAAGATTGTCTCACCCCATGTTCAAGAATGTGTGACTAGGATAGACCTAGGTGCAGTAAAGAGACCAGACGAGGAATCTGTGGTTAAGGATGAACATAATACTTTACTAAGAAAGGGTAGCAGCAGGATCACAGTGCAGTTGAAAAAAACACTAGGAAACGAATGCACATGGTAAACATTGAGACGGGAGACATGGAAGGATGGACAGACCCTCATAGACCTGGGAAGCTGGAGTCGATAGGTGACCGGGTTGATGAGACTCAGGATCTTGAATGGTCCCATGTAGCTCAAACTGACACTCGAACGGCAAGAGACCAGTGTGTTGTGAGCTTTCTCGGCAGTGTGTTGTGAACATGCTCCGCACAGATAAGGAACTTGCTCCAGTTGCTGGCCTGGGTGGAGACAAAACAGCGGAGGAATTTCTCCAGCTCCTGGTTGGCCTACTCTGTTTTCCCATTCGACTGTGGGTGGAACCGAGGAGAAACTCACCGACGCCCCCAACAGGGAGCAGGAGCAGGAGGCTTTCCAATAACCTGTGACAAACTGGGGCCCACGATCTAAGACAATGTCCTAGGGAAGTCCTTGTAGTCAGAAGACATGGTTAATCATGAGATCATAGGCCTCCTTCGCTGAGGGCAACTTGGGTAAGGCAATGAAATGGGTTGCCTTGGAGAACCAATCAACTACCACCAGTATAGTGTTTAGCCCTTGGGATGGAGGCAACCCTGTGATAAAGTCTATGGACAGGTGGGACCAGAGTCAGCTGGGGATGGGCAGAGGTTGGAGCAACCCAGCCAGTTGCTGGCGTGAGGACTTGCTCTGGAACAGGCCGCAACAAAGGATCTCACCTCCTCAATCATGTTGGGCCACCAGAATTTCCACCTCAGGAGTGTGTCCGATTAACACCTGAAGAGGAGTGTCCCCATTGTAGTACTGGCTGATCACGGAATGTAAAGTCTGTCACGACAGGATGAGGTGCCCCCTCCAACCAGTGTCTCCACCCCTCAAGGACCCGCTTGCCTTCATTGTAGTTGTGTTCTGCTTGCGAGTACCGCTTGGAGAGAAAAGAGCATGGGTGCAGTTTCGTGTCCTCCTCGTTCCACTGTGAAAGAACCGGCCCTGCTCCGGTGTCCGAGGCGTCCACCTCTACCACAAAGAGACGAGTAGAATCAGGATGAATGAGGATGGGTCCATGAATGTCAGGAGTCCAGCAAAAATGGATCTGGGACCTGCGGGTTAGGACCGTGAGGCGCTGCCAAAGCACCAAAGTTGCGTATTAAAACGCCTGTAAAAATAGGCAAATTCGAGGAACCGCTGGACCTGCTTGAGTGAGGTGGGACTGGGCCAGTCGGCGACCGCTTCAATCTTTACGGGGTCCATTTAGATTCCTGCGTTAGAGATAATGTGAGCCAGGAAGGAAAAACTTACACTTCTCTATCTTGACATATTGTTGACTCTGCAGGAGGCATCTCAGGACTTGGCAGACGTGCCGTGTATGTTCAGGAAAGATCAGGATATCGTTGAGGTAAACAAAGACAAACCGATTCAGCATATCCCTAAGAATGTAATTGATCAATGGTTGAAAGAGTGCTGGGGAGCTCGATAATCTGAAGGGCATGACTAAATACTCATAGTGACCACTAGGGGTGTTAACTTCTTAAGGTATAGGGGGCAGCACTTTCACTTTTGGATAAGTAGCGTGCCCAATTTCAACTTCCTGCTACTCATGCCACGAATACAAGATATGCATATCAGTAGTAGATTTGGATAGAAAACACTCTGAAGCTTCTAAAACTGTTTGAATCATGTCTGTGAGTAAAACAGAATTTATGTAGCAGGCAAAACCCAGAGGACTAACCGTTCAGATTTTTTTTTGAGGTCTCTGTCTGTTCAGTGAATTCTCATTGGGAAACAATATTTCTTAGGCACTTCTTTTCAGTTCCTACCGGTTCCACTGGATGTCACCAGTCTTTGGAATTTGGTTGAGGTTATTCCTTTGTGCAATGAAGAAGTACGGCCATCTAGGAACCGGGTAACACTGTTGAGAGTTGCGCAAGACTTGAAAAGTAGCGTTGGTTTGTTGTCTTCCTGTATTGAACATAGATAGACCCGTCTTCAATTTGATCGATTATTAACAGTTAAAAATACCTAAAGTTGTAAAACAAACAAAAAAAAGTAGTTTGAATTTTTTTGGCAAAGTCAAAAGGCAACTTTTGAGATATTTTGTAGTGACGTTGCGCAAATTGGAAGCAGTTTTTTTCTGGATCAAACGTGCCAAATAAATGAACATTTTGGATATATATGGACGGAATTAATCGAACAAAAGAACCAATTGTGATGTTTATTGGACATATAGGTAGTGCCAACAAAAGAAGCTCGTCAAAGGTGAGGCATGTTTTATATTTTATTTCTGTGTTTTGTGTAGTGCCTGCAGGGTTGAAATATGCTACTCTCTTTGTTTACTGTTGTGCTACCATCAGATAATAGCCTCTTATGCTTTCGCCGAAAAGCCTTTTTAAAATCGGACGTGTTGGCTGGATTCACAACGAGTGTAGCTTTAATTTAGTATGTTACATGTGTGGTTTAATAAAAGTTAGATTTTTATACCATTTTATTTGCCACGCTGCATTTTCCCTGGCTTTTGGCGAAGTGGGACCCACCCCCCATTCAGCTGAAAAGGTGGCATGGGAAATTCAAAAATATTCTTTAGGAATATTAACAAGTCCAATACAGCAAATGAAAGATAACACAACATATAGCGAAAACACAGCATATATTTCTGTTAGACCACCACATAATCAAAAAAAACACAGCCATTTTTCCCAGCCAAAGATAGAGTCACAAAAGCAGAATTAGAGATAAAATGAATCACTAACCTTTTGATAATCTTCATTAGATGACACTCATATGACATGTTACACAATACATTTATGTTTTGTTGGATAATATGCATATTTATATCCACAAATCTCGGTTTACATTGACGCCATGTTCAGAAATGCCTCCAAAATATCTGGAGGAATTACAGAAAGCTACGCCAGATAACAGAAATAGTCATCATAAACTTTGACTAAAGATACAGTGCCTTGCGAAAGTATTCGGCCCCCTTGAACTTTGCAACCTTTTGCCACATTTCAGGCTTCAAACATAAAGATATAAAACTGTATTTTTTTGTGAAGAATCAACAACAAGTGGGACACAATCATGAAGTGGAACGACATTTATTGGATATTTCAAACTTTTTTAACAAATCAAAAACTGAAAGATTGGGCGTGCAAAATTATTCAGCCCCTTTACTTTCAGTGCAGCAAACTCTCTCCAGAAGTTGAGTGAGGATCTCTGAATGATACAATGTTGACCTAAATGACTAATGATGATAAATACAATCCACCTGTGTGTAATCAAGTCTCCGTATAAATGCACCTGCACTGTGATAGTCTCAGAGGTCCGTTAAAAGCGCAGAGAGCATCATGAAGAACAAGGAACACACCAGGCAGGTCCGAGATACTGTTGTGAAGAAGTTTAACGCCGGATTTGGATACAAAAAGATTTCCCAAGCTTTAAACATCCCAAGGAGCACTGTGCAAGAGATAATATTGAAATGGAAGGAGTATCAGACCACTGCAAATCTACCAAGACCTGGCCGTCCCTCTAAACTTTCAGCTCATACAAGGAGAAGACTGATCAGAGATGCAGCCAAGAGGCCCATGATCACTCTGGATGAACTGCAGAGATCTACAGCTGAGGTGGGAGACTCTGTCCATAGGACAACAATCAGTCGTATATTGCACAAATCTGGCCTTTATGAAAGAGTGGCAAGAAGAAAGCCATTTCTTAAAGATATCCATAAAAAGTGTCGTTTAAAGTCTGCCACAAGCCACCTGGGAGACACACCAAACATGTGGAAGAAGGTGCTCTGGTCAGATGAAACCAAAATTGAACTTTTTGGCAACAATGCAAAACGTTATGTTTGGCGTAAAAGCAACACAGCACATCACCCTGAACACACCATCCCCACTGTCAAACATGGTGGTGGCAGCATCATGGTTTGGGCCTGCTTTTCTTCAGCAGGGACAGGGAAGATGGTTCAAATTGATGGGAAGATGGATGGAGCCAAATACAGGACCATTCTGGAAGAAAACCTGATGGAGTCTGCAAAAGACCTGAGACTGGGACGGAGATTTGTCTTCCAACAAGACAATGATCCAAAACATAAAGCAAAATCTACAATGGAATGGTTAAAAAATAAACATATCCAGGTGTTAGAATGGCCAAGTCAAAGTCCAGACCTGAATCCAATCGAGAATCTGTGGAAAGAACTGAAAACTGCTGTTCACAAATGCTCTCCATCCAACCTCACTGAGCTCGAGCTGTTTTGCAAGGAGGAATGGGAAACAATTTCAGTCTCTCGATGTGCAAAACTGATAGAGACATACCCCAAGCGACTTACAGCTGTAATCGCAGCAAAAGGTGGCGCTACAAAGTATTAGCTTAAGGGGGCTGATTAATTTTGCACGCCCAATTTTTCAGTTTTTGATTTGTTAAAAAAGTTTGAAATATTCAATAAATGTCGTTCTACTTCATGATTGTGTCCCACTTGTTGTTGATTCTTCACAAAAAATACAGTTTTATATCTTTATGTTTGAAGCCTGAAATGTGGCAAAAGGTCGCAAAGTTCAAGGGGGCCGAATACTTTCGCAAGGCACTGTACATGTTCTACATATAATTAAAGATACACTGGTTCTTAATGCAACCGCTGTGTAAGATTTTTTTTAAACGTTACTAAAAACGCCTAACATGCAATAATCTGAGACGGCGCTCAGACGTAAATACATTTCTCCGCCATGTTGGAGTCAACAGAAATACGAGGGGGGTGACGGCTTTCCTCTTATTGAAGGCCACCCAGAGGTTGAAGTATTCGGGAGGGAGAGCGGAGAAGTCTTGGTCTTCAATGGATGCAGGAGGACACAGAGAGGCTCTTGGTGGGGGTCTTAGACATTTAATCTGGCAGTCCTTACCCCAGTCTGGTATGTGGACCAGGAAAATAGGGGGTTATGTAGCGCTAGCCAGGGGTACCCTAGGATAAGGGGGTTCTTGGGAGCAATGATCAAAATAAAACTAAGAGTCTGAGTGGTTCACACCAACCGTCCAGCGAGGCCTTGAATCTGCAGAGGGATGGAACCTTTCATGCAGGGGATTGTCCTGACCAATGAAATGAGTCGGCTTGAATCTGGTGCTGACGGTGGTCCCAGTGGAGGGTTGTGGGTAGTGTCAGATGGTGACTTGGTAGCTGGGGGATAACTGCACAGCTCATCAGGGTCTCCCCTGGTCCTGGTGAGCCATGGCTTTTTCAGTCAGCTCTGGGCATGTAGCACGTAAATGGCAGAGACCTCCGCAGTAAAAGCAGCAGCCTTCAAGCATGCGCCTGTCATGCTCCTGCTGGCTCAGACGAGTGCGACCCATCTGCATGGGCTCTTCAATGCTGAGTTCGGGGGGGCTTGGGGTGCTCAGGAAACCGTGATACTGGGGTGGTGTCAAAAAGGCGCTGTCTCACATTCTTGGAGGTGGATGTCATCCTGATTACCAGCGTGATCTGGGACTCAAGGTCCTCTCCCAGTTCCCGAGAGGCCAGTTCATCCTTGATGGAGTTACACAAACCCTGGTAGAATGCAACCAGGTTATTCGTATTCCACCCACTCTTGGCGGCGAGGGTGCGTAACTCAATGGTGAAGTCAGTCATTGGTCTGGCCCCTGGGCGGATGTTGAACAGTCAGCTGGTCGTTTCTCGTCCTCCGACTGTGTGGTTGAAGACTTGTCATAGCTCGGCAGTGAAGGATAATATGGAGCTGCAGTAAGGTGGCTGTTGTTCCCACAATGCCATTACCCACGCCAGGGCCTTGCCCGAGAGTAGAAAGATTATGTAGGTGATCATGGCCTGATCAGTGTGGAACGAGGAGGACTGTAGCTCGAAAATCAGAAAACACTGAGTGAGGAACCCCTTGCATCCTCACGGGTAGCCGTTTACTGCTCGGGGGCTGGGATCTTGGGTTCCCGGTGCAGGTTCCCTGGAGGAATTACAGCGGCGCCTGTAGCACTGGGTGATGAGAATTGGGCATCGGCTCCTCCTGGTTTGGGGTTGGACTGTGGTTGGAGGGAGTCGGTAAGTGCACAGAGGGTCTCTGATATTTGGGAGAGTTGTTCTTGCTGCCGCCCCAGCAGTTCTCCTTGGTGGGTTTACAACATTCTTGATCTGGGTTATATCTACTGGGTCCATGTTTAGGCAGAAGCTTGCTGTGATGTGGTGAGGTTGGACCCAGGTGCAGAGAAGGTACCAGACGAGGAATCAGTGGTTAAGGATAAACATAATACTTGACTAAGAAACGTTAGCCGCAGGATCACAGTACCCTTGAAAAACCAACAAATCCTAAGTCTCGATAACTCCCTCAGGAAACGACCGCACACGGTAATCAATTCAAGCTCCTGCAAAGAGAAACCGAAAACAGACCTCTTTTAAAGGGGAAATCATAAGGAGTTCTAGAACACACCTGAGTGTCATAATTGTCTCTAGAATGGGCTCTGCTGCCCTCTGGTGACAGATAGAACCATTGCAGAATGGCCGTTTTCCCTTTATGCAGATTCAAATAATCGAAAGTGAGAGGTTGTAAAATGAAATAATCTCCAAAATATAGCTATTTTTAAAACAAGCAATAGAATGTCTGTTGCAATTTCAGTTTAATCCACTAGAAAAGTCAGAACAATTAATACAACAAATATTGTGGTTAATATCAAATATCCCCCCAAAAAAGGTAGAATCTTTGTAAAGTATATCATAAATAGGACTAGGGGAGTTATGTCACACATGCATCTAACAAAAATATATGGACATGTCTGCTACACCCAAAATTACAAACAACTAATTGTAGCATTACCGCAAAAATGGAAGAGGCAAGTGGAAGGTTGAAAAAGTAAGGAACTTGTCTGTCAGCCCTGCATTATAGACCAAAATTTGTTAAAGAAAATTGTTATGAATAAAAAAAAGTGTACCAGTTTCATTTAAGGACCGAAGAGATTGACAGTTGTTGCATACAGATTGTAAAATAGTTGGGAATAGATTTTCGATGTACCAATTCCATGGCACATGGTTTATGAACTGATGCGCAAAACGTAACATTTTTCAATTGAAATCATTATTCAAAATTCTTGCAACCAATAGAATGTTATATATGGGGATACAAGCTTCCCAGCTCTGCAGAATTTGTTGCATAGAGAAAGAGTAATTAGATAATTTATTTTAGTAGTGTCCATATGTAGCTTGTTTTTGGTCACAGGTCCAGGAATGGCTGAAGAATTGCAACATTTACCTGGAGCTAACTCGGCAGATAGCGCAACTGGGTGATTTCAAAAGTCATAGTCAACTGATCAATAATATAACAATACTTTTAGCAAAAATGTTTATATTTCATTTACAATCGGTAGAAACTATGAGAATAGCAAGGTTCAGAACGTTTGTGAAATAACACAGCACAGCTGAAAAATATGGCAAATAGAAAGTATTTTGATGTCTAGATGAAAACTGTGCCCAAAGTAAGCTGCCTGTTACTCAGGCCCAGAGGCTTGTATATGTATATAATTGGTAGATTTGGATAGAAAACACTCTAAAGTTTCAATTTTTTTTTACAATAATGTCTGTGAGTATAACAGAACTGATAAAAACCCGAGGACAAACCATCCATAAAAACATTAATTCAGCCTACCACTGTTTCCAATGGCTGTCATGTTACCAATGGCTGTCATGTTTAATATGAATGGAAAACCTCCCAGATTGCAGTTCCTAGGGCTTCCACTAGATGTCAACAGTCTTTAGAGAGAGAGTTTCAAGCTTGTTTTTGGAAAAATTACCTAGAATTTGTAGTTTTTCTAAGTGGCTCCAATTTTGGCTGTAGTGTTTTCATGTGCGTGGATGAGAGCGTGTTCTTTGTTGTTTATCTCCTTTAAAGACAATAACGATTCTCCGTCTTAAATTTGATAGTTTATTTACGTATTAGGGTACCTGAGGTTTGATTATAAATGTTGTTTGACTTGTTTGGAGAAGTTTATTGGTAACGTTTGGGATTCATTTTGTATGCATATTGAAGTAGGGAAACTGGATGGATTATTTAATGAAGCATGCCAGCTAAACTGAGTTTTTGGGGATATAAAGAAGGACTTTATCGAACAAAGGGACCATTTGTGATGTAGCTGGGACCTTTTGGAGTGCCAACAGAGAAGATCTTCAAAGGTAAGGCATTTATTTTATCGCTATTTCTGACTTCCGTGGCGCACCTGGCTGGTTGAAAAATGTTTTTAATGCTTTTGTGTGCGGGGCGCTGTCCTCAAATAATCACATGGTGTGCTTTCGCCGCAAAGCCTTTTTGAAATCTGACACAGCGGCTGAATTAACAAGAAGTTAAGCTTTTTTCTGATGTTTGACACTTGTATTTTCATGAATGTTAAATATGACTATTTCTGTAATTTGAATTTTGCGCTCTGCAATTTTACCGGATGTTGTCGAGGTGGTCGCTAGTGCCAAGTCTAGCCATAACAGGTTCTTCAGGCTAGGGTCTATTTTTCTCCATTTCTGCCTGACTTGACGTGCCCAAAGTAAACTGCCTGTTTTTCAGGCCCTGAAACCAGGATATGCATATAATTGGTACCATTGGACAGAAATTTGTAGAAATGTTAAAATAATGTAGGAGACTAGATAGATAGATATGGTAGGAGAAAATCCAAAGAAAAACCAACCAGCTTTGTTTTTTGAGAGCCAATGCTCTTCCAATGGAACGTATAGCCAAATAATGTAATCTAGCTCCCAGTATGCAATTCCTATGGCTTCCACTGGGTGTCAGTAGTCTTTGTTCAACGTTTCAGGCTTGTTTCTCCCCAAACAACGAAAAATTATGAGTTTTGATACATGGACACAGACTTGGAAATCAGTGTATGCGCGTGCTACGAAGAAGACACGCACCTGCTAATATCATTTTCCTATTGAACATACTTTTTTCTGTATGAAATATTATAGTTTAATTACATTTTAGGGTATATGAGGATTAAATAGAACACATTTTTACTTGTTTTAACAAAGTTTAGCGATAGCTTTTTGGATTCCTTTCTCTGCATGTTGAACGAGTGGATTACTCAAATCGATGGCGCCAAATAAACAGACTTTTTGGGATATAAAGAAGGATTTTATCCAACAAAACGTCAGAAAATGAGATCCTGAAAATCAGTCTTCTCACAAAATCGTCTGTAGCGTCTGAACGGTTTGGCCTACAAACTCTATGGAAATATGAGACTCTCACAATGGTGTTCTCCATTTTTCTCTATGACCCCCACAAGCGTCTTGGGACTTGTCCGATGTCGGTACAGCTGATCTGCCAACTTCTGTCTGTATTGCCTAAACTAATTTGACCCCGCTGTGGAAAGTTGAGACTCTCACAGACACATACATGTTTTTACACTAGGCTCGTCTGAAGGGCCCCCGGTACCAGTTGAAAAAAATGGATGGAAGTATATATGGAGTATATACAGTTTAGTGCCAAAAATAAAAATGGATGGAAGTATATATGGAGTATATACAGTTTAGTGCCAAAAATAAAAATGGATGGAAGTATATATGGAGTATATACAGTTTAGTGCCAAAAATAAAAATGGATGGAAGTATATATGGAGTATATACAGTTTAGTGCCAAAAATAAGGGGTTAAATACATGGTAAAAATACATGTTTCCTGATCTTTCCTCATTTTTTTAAAATCAAATAATTGTTTCATATACAGTATATATTTTATACTTCAAAGGGTCTTAAAATTCTAAATCAAATAGCAAAATTATTTTTAGTATGATATTCTTAAAGCAATTCCACATAGCTTAGTAGAACCCCCCCCTCCTCCAGCTTAGACAGGGCTTAGACTGTTATGGTTTAAGGTTTTGTACACTCAGTGTATGTCATAAGGCCATTCTTTGAGGGCCTGGATATACCCTAATTCAGTGGTGTTAGGAAAAATCTTAGCATACTGAGACTACCTCAATCATCTAAACTGAAACAACCATCGCAGTAATGGGTGCAATAAATCCAACTACTGACATATTGGATTGGTTAAAAAAAATATATGTTATAAACTCAGCAAAAAACGAAATGTCCATTTTTCAGGACCCTGTCTTTCAAAGAAAATTAGTGAAAATCCAAATAACTTAGCAAATCTTCATTGTAAAGGGTTTAAACACTGTTTCCCATGCTTGTTCAATGAACCATAAACAATTAATGAACATGCACCTGTGGAATGGCCATTAAGACACTAGCAGCATACAGCTGGTAGGCAATAAAGGTCACAGTTCTGAAAACTTAGGACACTTAAGAGGCCTTTCTACTCTGAAAAACACCAACAGAAAGATGCCCAGTGTTTATCATCGAAGAAATGAGTGTTAAACCGAGGCCTGCACTCTGGAGCGGGATCGATTTGGAGGTGGAGGGTCCATCATGGTCTGGGGCGGTGTGTCACAGCATCATCGGACTGAGCTTGTCGTCATTGCAGGCAATCTTAACACTGTGCATTACAGGGAAGACATCCTCCTCCCTCATGTGGTACCCTTCCTGCAGGCTCATCCTGACATGACCATCCAGCATGACAATGCCACCAGCTATACTGCTCGTTCTGTGTGTGAATTCCTGCAAGACAGAAAAGTCAGTGTTCTGCCATGGCCAGCGAAGAGCTCGGATCTCAATCCCATTGAGCATGTCTGGGATCTGTTGGATTGGAGAGTGAGGGCTAGGGCCATTCCCCCCAGAAATGTCTGGGAACTTGCAGGTGCCTTGGTGGAAGAGTGGGGTAACATCTCACAGCAAGAACTGGTAAATTTGGTACAGTCCATGACGAGGAGATGCACTGCAGTACTTAATGCAGCTGGTGGCCACACCAGATACTGACTATTTCTTTTGATTTTGACCCCCACCCCCCCTTTGTTCAGGGACACATTATTCCATTTCTGTTAGTCATGTCTGTGGAACTTGTTCAGTTTGTCTCAGTTGTTGCATCTTGTTATGTTCTTACAAATATTTACACATGTTAAGTTTGCTGAAAATAAACGCAGTTGACAGTGAGAGGACGTTTCTTTTTTTGCTGAGTTTATGTCTTTGTGTAGCATAACATCCATCAACCAATAAATGTACAGGTTAAAACATCTATATTAAAACAAACAATTCTGACAATCTGACCTGCAGTAGAGCATTCTGGGAAATATGATATATGGTTCTATGTAGAACTCTTCTTTCCTTCCAAAGAACCCTTCTTGCCTTCCAAAGAATTATCAAAGAACCCTTTTCTCCAAAAATGGTTCATAGGATGTTAAAGGTTCTAGGTATAACCCTTTGCCTTACAAAGAACCCTTGTCTTCCAAAAAGGGATCTTCAGGTCCAAACGGTTCTTGGTAGAACCCTATCCCTCCCCCAAAAAATGTTTTCTAAGAGTGTACTGTTACCAAATATTATCCTATGCTTAGTCTACTCATGAAATTAGGAATTGCATTTTATTGTTAGCCTGAAAATACTTTATTATAAAGGTGTTTATTTTTCACCTTTTCGAATGTGTATTCTCAGTTGGATGAGCCTATGGTGCTGTTATTTGTCGCTTACTGCATTCAAGTTTACTCAACTGTACATTGTAAATAGAATGTAGTACGGTTAGTACACACAGTATGCCAAATTCCGGACACGAACCAACAAGAGAGTACTGCTGCATCAATCCGTCATGGGAGGAGAAGGGAGGGGTGGACAGCAGAGAAGGAGGGGAACAATAGGAGAGTATAGGAAAGGAGAGGAGAGGAAAGGAGATGAGAGACACTCATCCTTGTTTTCTCAGAGTAATCACTGTGTCTACTGGAGTGTATAGAAGGAAGCTTTGGGTCTATTAACTACACACACAGTGTGAGTGGAAATCAATGAGCTGGACACACACACACACACTCAAACACACATGCACACACACGCACACACACACACACACACACAGACAGACACACACACACACACGCACAAAGACTTGCATGGTTGCACACATGCCCGTTAATCCAGATGAATCATATCGGTTCCGCACAGAATACACGTTAGTTACCTCTGTTTGTGTCTCTCTCTGTTCCCTGTTAGAACAAAACCACACCATAACATTCTAATCCTGATGACATTTTGAAATTATGAAGAGAAGCAGGAGGGGGGATTGTTGAAAGTAAGACAGAAAAGGAATTAAACAACAGTGCAAAAAAGATAAGCAGTTCTAATCTCCCTCTCTGTCTGTTTCTCTCCTGTTCCCCATCTCTCTCTTTCTGTGTCTCCAGGTGTTAAAGTGTTAGAGTTTCTTGCTCTCCCCCTCTCTCTCTTTCTCCTTCTCCCTCTTTCACTCGTTCTCTCTCACCAGCCATATGTGTGTTTCCTGGTGTTAGAGTGTCATAGTCCCCTGGTGGTATGGTGATACAGTCTCTCTCTCTCTCTCTCTTCTCTCTCTCTCTTCTCTCTCTCTCGGCTATGTTGCAATATCTCCTGATGCTAGGGTGTTATAGATTTGCTTTCTCCTCTTGATACAATCTCCCTCTCTCTCTCCCTTGGCTATGTTGCAATGTCTCCTGTTGCTAGGGTGTTATAGTCTTGCTCTCTCCTCTTTTTCTCTCCCACCTCTTCCTTTTCTCTCCCCTCTCCGGACAAAGAAAGGCGCCTAAAAAGATGGTGCAGACGCAAACGGTCACAGTTTTATGAGCTCCAACCCAACTATGCTATTTAGTTCCTTTTTTTCACATTTATATTTACTTTTTGGACAGAATGCTCATGCTATTAACACCTATGACCACAGGAGGCTGGCGAGATTTGGCATGGGCCCTCAGACCTCAAGAAGTTCTACAGCTGCACCATCGAAAGCATCTTGCATCACCACCTGGTACGGCAACTTCACTCCCCTTAACCGCAGTGGTGGAAAAAAACAACAAATTGTCATGCTTGAGTAAAAGTATTACATACCTTAACAGAAAGTTACTCAAGTAAAAGTCACCCAGTAAAATACTACTTGAGTAAAAGTCTAAAAGCATTGGTTTAAAAAAATACTTACGTATCAAAAGTAAATGTAATTGCTAAAATATACTTAAGTATCAGAAGTAAATGTAATTGCTAAAATATACTTAAGTATCAGAAGTAAATGTAATTGCTAAAATATACTTAAGTATCAGAAGTAAATGTAATTGCTAAAATATACTTAAGTATCAGAAGTAAATGTAATTGCTAAAATATACTTAAGTATCAGAAGTAAATGTAATTGCTAAAATATACTTAAGTATCAGAAGTAAATGTACAAAGTAAAAAGTACCATATTTTCTTTAGGAATGTAGTAAAAATAAGTAAAAGTTGTTAAAAATATAAATAGTAAAGGAAAGTACAGATACCCTCAAAAACTACTTAAGTAGTACTATAAAGTATTTTTACTTAAGTACTTTACACCACTGCTCAACCGCAAGGCTCTACAAAGGGTAGTGTGGCCAGCCCAGTACATCACTAATCAATCAAAGTTTATTGGTCACGTACACAGAATTGCAGATGTTATTGCAAGTGCAGCAAAATGCTTGTGTTTCTAGCTCCAACATTGGCGTAATAATACCCAGAGATACAAAACAATATGAACATAATCTAAATAGTTTGTGTAAATAAATAAAACAAGAAATATCAGAACGAGCAATGTCAGAGTCCAGAATATCTCTCTCATATATATATATATATATATGAGAGAGATATTCTGGACTCTGACATTGCTCGTTCTGATATTTCTTGTTTTATTTATTTACACAAACTATATATATATATATGCAACTTAATATTAGGAAGGTGTTCCTAATGTTTGGTTTACAAAAGATTATGAACACCTTTACAAAACATTATGAACACCTTCCTTATATTGAGTTGCACCCCCCTTTTTGAGGACAGCCTTAATTTGTCGGGGCATGGACTCTACAAGGTGTCGAATGCGTTCCACAGGGATGCTTGCCCATGTTGACTCGTATGAAGTCAAATGTTTTTCTAACCATTACTGAGAATGTTGATGTAGTTAAGTCTTCAAGAGATTGAGATACCTTTATGATGTATCTTCACCCGTCTTTGGCTCATGTCCTGTATTTTACTGTAATATTCATAGTAACTTGCCACAAGTACCTGTAATATCAGAGCAATGATACAGTATTATAAAATTAGCCTACTATACTGTAAGAATAGACATGCTACTGTAATCATAATGTGATTTTGGAAGCAAGTTTGCAGCATCTTTATGAATATTTGGTGTTTTATAGAGGCCTTCACAAAGACTTCCAAGATGATAGGGCAAACCACTCAATCAGTAAAGGTTTAAGACTTACTGTGACTCTGATCTGTCCCCTATACACATTCCATTATTACGGCATTACCACCACACATCAGTTAAATGGGTACAGCATTCTCACTGATGGGTGCAACAAATACATCTATTTCCAAGCCTCGAAATATGTAGTTCTTTCCCCTCCCACAACAGCTTACCACACTGCGCCATGATTTACAGAATACTGCAGTGAATACACAGCAAAACAACACGTGTTGAATTCTATTATCATAAAAATGACAGCAATCGCTAACAGTGAGTGTGTAGTTATACACTGCAGCATACCAGTTAATAGTTGGTGTTTTATATCGCTTGCACTTGTAAGAGACCTTAAGAAAGGCTTCTAAACTGGCAGTGAGTGCAGGGCAAAACCGATCAAAAAGACATGGCTAATCACTCAACCATTACAGCTTTGAGACTTGCTGCCACTCTGATCTGTACCCTACACACATTCAATTGATAGGGAACTACTACCACATTTCAGTTAAATTGGTACAGCTCTCTCACTAACAGGTGCAACAAATATAGCCTCATACAAGGCACGCACACACAGACACACACTTTCAGACATGTACATTTAGACTCATCATGAACACTGCTGCTACTTTGTTTTTTTACTCTTATTTCTACCATGTTGACTAGTCACTTTACCCCTGCATAAATGTACATACCTACCTCAACTAGCTCGTACCCCTGCACATTGATACGGTATTGGTACTCCCTGAATAGCTTAATTATTGCGTGCTTTTATTTATGTTGTATTTTTACTCTTATTTTTTTAGCTCTGCATCGTTGGGAAAGAGCTTGTAAGTAAGCATTTCAATGTAAGGTCTACACCTGTTTATTGGGCACTTGTGTCAAATACAGTTTGATTTGATTTGTTGCAATGTCTCCTGGTGCTAGGGTGTTATAGTCCTTCTCTCTCCCCCCTCTCTCCCCCCTCTTTCCCATTATCTTCTCTCTCAACTATGTTGCAGTCTCCTGGTGCTAGAGTGTTATAGACCGGAGTGAGAGAAGTCAACCTCAGAGTGCCAGACAGAACAAGATACACTGATCTCAGCCGACACACTCATCAACACATGACACAGGTGGTGTGTGTGCACACTGTGAAGACTGCTACTGTTATCCTTGGAGGCCTTTCGTGCCTGGGCCTGTGTGTGTGTGCATGTGTGTTTGTTTGTGGGCTTGTGCCTGTGTGTCTGTGTGTGGTGTCATGTGATTATCTGCTTGTAATTCCTCCTGATGTTTACTAGGATTGCTTTATCACACAGAGAGACGCATGTCATGATTTCACCATGTAGGATGTGTTCCTGGATTGTCTTTATTATGTTGTCCCTTGTGACATCATCAACATGCACATGCACATGCACATGCACATGTGTCTCCTCCACCGGGCAAAAACATCCAGCAAATGCCCATCCAGCAAATACAGAATAATTGTGTGCACTGCTTTAAATTGGTGGAAACATGTTATTATAATTTCCCATCTTTATGACCCTAAACATTACACAGTATGGCACCTTATTGAAAATGATTAAAGCCAACATCATTAGATATCCAGCCTTGTGGAATTTGAATAATGTATTCCAGACGGAGCCACTCTCCCACTCTCTCTCTCTCTCTTTGTCACTTCCGTCATCACTTCCTGTCAGGGAGAGCACGGTTTGTTGTTTTGGAAAGTTTTGAAAGTCTTTTGAAAATGTTGGTTATTAGCTGGCTTTTGAGTTTGGATCCCGCGACGCAGTTGTCATTAGTTGCTGGGACCGGTATTATCTGTCCAGTGATCACAATATAGTGGCTATATCCAGGAAAGCCAAAGTTCCAAAAGCTGGACCTGAAATAGTGTATAATAGATCATACAAAAGATTTTTCTATGACTCCTATGTGGATGATGTTAAACATATTTGTTGGTCTGATGTGATTAATAAGGAGCATAAAGACACTGCACTTGATTAATTTATGAAATTGCTTCTTCCAATTATTGATAAACATGCACCTGTTAAGAAATTGACTGTTAGAACTGTTAAGGCTCTATGGATTGACGAGGCATTGAAAAACTGTATGGCTTAAAGAGATGGGGCGAAATGTGTGGCTAATAGTTCTGGCTGCACATCTGACTGGCTGACTTACTGCAAATTGAGAAATTATATGACTAAACTCAACAAAAGAAGAAACTGTATTATGAAGCCAAGATCAATGATATAAATAATGATGGAAAAAGACGTGGAGTACTTTTAATGAAATGGGCAGAAAGACAAATTTGACTCCATCTTTCATTGAATCAGATGGCTTATTCATCACAAAACCATTTGATTTTGCCAAATATTTTAATTATTACTTAATTGGAAAAGTTGGCCAACTTAGGCATGCAATGCCAACAAATGAACATTGAGCCATTGTACTCATGTATAAAACATAAATAATGAAAGAAAAGCATTGCAGGTTTGAATTGTGTAAAGTTAGTGTGGGAGAGGTGGAAAAATGATTGACATTGACAACTTAGATGGAAAGAAACTGAGAATGGCAGCTGACCCTATAGCCACTCTCATCTGTCATATCTTTAATCTGAGCCTAGAGGAAAGTCTTTGTCCTCAGGCCTGGAGGGAAGCCAAAGTCATTCCGCTACCCAAGACACAAATGACTGATGATTGGTTGAAAGAAATTGATAGTAAGAAGATCGTTGGAGCTGTAATGTTAGATTTCAATGCAGCCTTTGATATTATTGACCATAACCTGTTGTTGAGAAAACATGTGTTATAGCTTTTCAACCTCTGCCGACAGACATGGCAGCTCTGCTTCTAATTCTTAAGCAAGTTTGCAGTATTTTGTTTTTTTGTATGTTATTTCTTACATTTTTAGCAAAGAAAGTAATTTTTTGTTATTACACATAGCCGGAAAGAACTTTGGATATCAGAGTGGTGGTAACTCACCAGAATTACGACCAGGAATACGACTTTCCCAAATTGGATCCTTTGTTCGTACCCCCCAGTTCAATTGAAACTGCTCCATGGCGCTGTAGGCGGAGAAGAGGTATTCGGTGTGGACTTCTAGTCTGACTCAGGAGGTGTGCACACCATCCACCATTTCTGAGTACATTACTCGCTAATGTTCAGCCACGGAACAATAATGTACATGAGCTCAGGGCGAGGATCTCCTTCCAGAGAGACATCAGAGACTGTAACATACACGGAATCATGTCTCTCTCCAGATATACTGTCCCCGTCCATACAGCCAGCTGGGTTCATCGCACAGACAGGAATAAAGAACTCTCCGGGAAGAAAAAATGCGGGGATGTATGTTTCATGATTAACTACTCATGGTGTGATTGTGATAACAAACAGAAACTCAAGTCCTTTTGTTCACTCGACCTAAAATATCTCACAATCAAATGCTGACCTTATTACCTCCTAAGAGAATTCTCTTTGGTTATAGTCACAACCATCTATATTCCCCCTCAAGCCAATACCACGGCAGCCCTCAAGGAAATACATTGGACTTTGTGCAAACTGAAAACCACATGTCTTGAGGCCACATTTATTGTAGCTAGGGATTTTAACAAATCAAATTTGAGGAAAACGGTACCGAAGTTCTATCAACACATTGACTGTAGTACTTGCGCTGCTAAAACACTCGACCACTGCTACTCCAACTTCCGGGATGCCTACAAGGCCCTCCCCCACCCTCCCTTTGGCAAATCAGATCATGACTCCATTTTTCTCATCCTTTCCTATAGGCAGAAACTTAAACAGGAAGTACCCGTGCTAAGGTCTATTCAATTATGGTCTGACCAATTGGAATCCATGCTTCAGGACTGTTTTGATCACGCGGACTGGGATATGTTCCAGGTAGCTTCTGAGAATAACATCGACATATACACTGACACGGTGACTGAGTTACCCAAATCAGAAACCGTGTACAGATGGCAGCATTCCCGCAAAACTGAAAGCGGGAACCACTGCATTTAATGGTGGCTTTATTCAGTGTTCTATAATCAATGCAGGGGCGTAGTCCCTGACTCGGGAATATGGTTGAACACAAACAGTGTAGTGATTCTCTCTGTAAGGCAATCAAACAGGCAAAACGTCAGTACAAAGTGGAGTTGCAATTCAATGGCTCAGACACGAGACGTATGTGGCAGCGTCTACAGATAATCACGGATTACAAAGGGAAAACCAGCCACGGACACTGATGGTTTGCTTCCAGACAAGCTAAAGTCTCTCACTTGATTAGAATATTCCACAACAGTGTATATTGCTCTGCAACCCCCACAATTTGTATGGGTATGACTCGTCTGAAGGTAACCCATACAAATGAATGGAAGCATGGAGGTGTGTGTCCAAGAAACTCAAATATTTCCTGAGATTTCCTAGGTATAAGACAGACACTGCAATACCTTATGCCATATGATTTACTTTTTCATTGTCTTTTATGCCATTTATGAATGTGTTGTTCAATGCATTTCTATGGGCTTTTAGTAGTAAAGACGAAAATTCTATATTCTGTTAATTAATAATACAGAGGTCCTAAAATTCTAAATCAAAAAAGCTTAATGATCCATGGTATGACCCCATGATATTGTTGTTACAAAACAGATTTGTGTTTACTGTGATTAGAGCATGGGAATAAAGGAGCATCTGCTAGGCTAAATTAAGGAGTACACCACATCAGTCACTGGCTTCATCAATAAGTGCATTGATGACGTCTTCCCCACAGTAACTGTATGTACATACCCCAACCAGAAGACATGGACTATTACAGGCAACATCTGCACTGAGCTAAAGGGTAGAGCTGCCGCTGTAAGGAGTGGGACTCTAACCCGGCAGTTTATAATAAATCCCGCTATGCCCTCGGACGAACCATCAAACAAGCAAAGTGTCAATACAGGACTAAGATCGAATCGTGCTACACCGGCTCCGACGCTGTGAAAGAAAAATTACACACTTACCTGATTTGTTTGATATTAATAGTAAACTATTATATTTTTAACTAAGAGTAAGACTGGCCTGCTAAGGGTGAGTTTTTATGGTGTCCATTCTAGCTTCCTGCAGCTAGTCTGGGCGTCGAGGAAATGGGTTTTACTAGAGGGTGATAAAACGTTCTATTCTATCATCGGTGCTGCAATGAGGGAGATGTGTTGCATGGATGTAGGATGGTTTTAACTGGGACAGAGATGGACTAGAACAATGGGTTCCTAGACATTCTGGCATCAGGGAAATTAACCTTTCTGGCGCAGGCGTTCCTCCTAGTGACCCACCTTGACAACATCCAGTGAAATTACAGAATTCAAAATACAGAAATAGTCATAATAAACATTCAGAAAAATACAAGTGTTATACATCGGCTTAAAGATTAACTTCTTGTTAATCCACCCGCTTTGTCAGATTTCAAAAAGGCTTTACAGCAAAAGCATACCATACGATTATCTGAGGACAGCACCCCGCTTACAAAAGCATACAAACATTTTACAACCATGTAGAGGAGTCACGAAAGTAAGAAATAGCGATAAAATTAATCACTTACCTTTGAAGATCTTCATCTGGTTGCGGTCACAAGAATCCCAGCTACACAATAAATGTTTATTTTGTTCGATAAAGTCCCTCTTTTATATCCCAAAAACTCAGTTTTGTTGGTGCGTTTTGTTCAGTAATCCACTGGCTCAAAGGCGGTCAAAACAAGCAGACGAAAACATCCTAATAGAACCAGTAAATTTCGTTGAAACATGTCAAACAATGTTTATAAATAATCCTCAGGTTGTCAATTGTCTAAATAATTGATAATATTTCAACCGGACAATAGCGTATTCAATAGAAAGGAAAAACAACGAAGGGCGCACACTCGGTCACACACGTAAACCAGCACTGCATGATTCTACAGTCCACTGAGAGAAAGGTCTCATTCTTATTTTTCAGAAAACAAGCCTGAAACAATGTCTAATGACTGTAGACATCTAGTGGAAGCCATAGGAACTGCAATCTAGGTACTAACCCATTAGATACTCTATAGGCATTCAATTGAAAATACCCACATCAAAAAAATCCCACTTCCTGGATGGATTTTCCTCGGGGTTTCGCCTGCCATATAGGTTCTGTTATACACACAGACATTATTCGAACATTTCTGAAAAATGTAGAGTGTTTTCTATCCAGATCAAGAAGCTGTTTTTCAGTCTCTCGGTCCCTGCTTTGATGCACCTGTACTGACCTCGCCTTCTGGATGATAGCGGGGTGAACAGGCAGTGGCTCGGGTGGTTGTTGTCCTTGATGATCTTTATGGCCTTCCTGTGACATCGGGTGGTGTAGGTGTCCTGGAGGGCAGGTAGTTTGCCCCCGGTGATGCGTTGTGCAGACCTCACTGCCCTCTGGAGAGCCTTACGGTTGTGGGCAGAGCAGTTGCCGTACCAGGCGGTGATACAGCCCGACAGGATGTCTCGATTGTGCATCTGTAAAAGTTTGTGAGTGCTTTTGGTGACAAGCCGAATTTCGTCAGCCTCCTGAGGTTGAAGAGGCGCTGCTGCGCTTTCTTCACCATGCTGTCTGTGTGGGTGGACCAATTCAGTTTGTCCGTGATGTGCTGAGGAACTTAAAACTTTCTACCCTCTCCACTACTCTCCCGTCGATGTGGATAGGGGGGTGCTCCCTCTGCTGTTTCCTGAAGTCCACGATCATCTCCTTTGTTTTGTTGACGTTGAGTGTGAGGTTATTTTCCTGACACCACACTCAGAGGGCCCTCACCTCCTGCCTGTAGGGCGTCTCGTCATTGTTGGTAATCAAGCCTACCACTGTAGTGTCGTCTGCAAACTTGATGATTGAGTTGGAGGTGTGCATGGCCACGCAGTCATGGGTGAACAGGGAGTACAGGGCTCAGAACACACCCTTGTGGGGCCCCAGTGTTGAGGATCAGCGGGGTGGAGATGTTGTTACCTACCCTCACCACCTGGGGGCGGCCCGTCAGGAAGTCCAGTACCCAGTTGCACAGGGCGGTGTCGAGACTCAGGGTCTATGGTGTTAAATGCTGAGCTGTAGTCGATGAACAGCATTCTCACATAGGTATTCCTCTTGTCCAGATGGGTTAGGGCAGTGTGCAGTGTGGTTGAGATTGCGTCGTCTGTGGACCTATTGGGGCGGTAAGCAAATTGGAGTGGGTCTAGGGTGTCAGGTAGGGTGGAGGTGATATGGTCCTTGACTAGTCTCTCAAAGCACTTCATGATGACGGAAGTGAGTGCTACGGGGCGGTAGTCATTTAGCTCAGTTACCTTAGCTTTCTTGGGAACAGGAACAATGGTGGCCCTCTTGAAGAATGTGGGAACAGCACACTGGGATAAGGATTGATTGAATATGTCCGTAAACACACCAGCCAGCTGGTCTGTGCATGATCTGAGGATGCGGCTGGGGATGCCGTCTGGGCCTGCAGCCTTGCGAGGGTTAACACGTTTAAATGTTTTACTCACGTCGGCTGCAGTGAAGGAGAGTCCGCAGGTTTTGGTAGCGGGCCGTGTCAGTGGCACTGTATTGTCCTCAAAGCGAGCAAAGAAGTTGTTTAGTCTGTCTGGGAGCAAGACAGCCTGGTCTGTGATGGGGCTGGTTTTCTTTTTGTAATCCGTGATTGACTGTAGATCCTGCCACATATCTCGTGACTGAGCCGTTGAATTGCGACTCGACTTTGTCTCTATACTGACGCTTAGCTTGTTTGATTGCCTTGTGGAGGGAATAGCTACACTGTTTGTGTTCAGTCATGTTTCCTGTCACCTTGCCCTGGTTAAAAGCAGTGGTTCGTGCTTTCAGTTTCGCGCGAATGCTGACATCAATCCACGGTTTCTGGTTTGGGAATGTTTTAATAGTTGCTGTGGGTACGACATCGCCAATGCACTTGCTAATGAACTCGCTCACCGAATCAGCGTATTCGTCAATGTTGTTGTTTGACGCAATGCGGAACATATCCCAATCCACGTGATCGAAGCAATCTTGAAGCGTGGAATCAGATTGGTCGGACCAGCGTTGAACAGACCTGAGAGTGGGAGATTCCTGTTTAAGTTTCTGTCTATAGGCTGGAAGCAACAAAATAGAGTCATGGTCAGCTTTTCCGAAAGGAGGTCGAGGGGGGCCTTATATGCGTCGCGGAAGTTAGAATAACAATGATCCAGGGTTTTACCAGCCCTGGTAGCACAATCAATATGCTGATAGAATTTAGGGAGTCTTGTTTTCAGATTAGCCTTGTTAAAATCCCCAGCTACAATGAATGCAGACTCAGGATATGTGGTTTACAGTTTACATAGAGTCAAATAAAGTTTGTTCAGGGCCATCGATGTGTCTGCTTGGGGGGAATATATGCGGCTGTGATTATAATCGAAGAGAATTCTCTTGGTAGATAATACGATAGTCATTTGATTGTGAGGAATTCTAAGTCAGGTGAACAGAAGGACTTGAGTTCCTGTATGTTGTTATGATCACACCCCGTCTCGTTAATCATAAGGCATACCCCCCCCCCGCCCCTCTTCTTACCAGAAAGATGTTTGTTTCTGTCGGGGTGATGCGTGAAGAAACCAGCTGGCTGTACCCACTCCAATAGCGTGTCTCGAGTGAGCCATGTTTCCGTGAAGCAAAGAACATTACAGTCTCTCTCTGGAATGCTACCCTTGCTCGGATTTCATCAACCTTGTTGTCAAGAGACTGGACATTGGCGAGTAGTATGCTCGGGAGCGGTGCGCCCGTCTCCGGAGCCTGACCAGAAGACTGCTTCGTCTGCCCCTTTTGCAGCGTCGTTGTATTGGTTCACCGGCTGGGATCCGATCCATTGTCCAGGGTGGTGGGCAAAACACAGGATCCGCTTCGGGAAAGGTATTCCTGGTCGTAATGATGGTGAGTTTACGTTGCTCTTATATGCCATAGTTTCGACTGTATGTAATTAAACCTAAGATTACCTGGGGTACCGATGCAATAAATTTAAATAAATAAAACAGAAAATAATTAATAAAAAAATTAATAAGTCAAGACTGTTTCATTGTTGCAATAATTAATCAATATTAAATAAAGATGATTGTTTGAAGAAAGTACTGAATTTCGACGACAACGCTCGTCGGATGTGGCAGGGCTTGGAAACTATTACCGTATTACAGGGAAGCCGAGTTAATCTCCCTGTCTGAGACTTTAACACCAACATGTTTCAAGCAAACCACCATTGTCCCTGTGCCCAAGAACACAAACGTTACCTGCCTAAATGACCCGTAGCACTCACATCTGTAACCATGAAGTGCTTTGAAAGGCTGGTCATGGCTCACACCAACACCAATTTCCCGGAAACCTTAGACCCACTCCAGACCGCCCTGACAGATCCACAGATGATGCAATCTCTATTGCACTCCACACTGCCCTTTCACACCTGGACAAAAGGAACACCTATGTGAGAATGCTGTTCATTGACTACAGCTCTGCACACCATACTGCCCTCAAAGCTCATCACTAAGCTAAGGACCCTGGGACTAAACACCTCCCTCTGCAACTAGATCCTGCACTTCCTGACGGGCCACTCAGGTGGTACGGGTAGGTAACAACTCATCCACCACGCTGATCCTCAACATGGGGGCCCCTTTAATACCTGTTCTCATGACTGCATTGCCAGGCAACACCATCATTAAGTTTGCAAATGACACAATAGTGGTAGGCCTGATCACCTACAACGACGACACAGCCTATAGGGAGGAGTTCAGAGAGCTGGCCATGTGGTGCCAGGACAACAACCTCTCTCTCAACTTGAACAACACAAAGGAGATGATTGTGGACTACAGGAAAAGGAAGACCGAGCACGCCCCCATTCTCATCGACGGGGCTGTAGTGGATCAGGTTGAGAGCTTGTCCACATCACCAACAAACGAACGTGGTCCAAGCATCACAAGAAAGTCGTGAAGAGGGCATTACAAAACCTATTCCCCCTCAGTAGACTGAAAAGATTTGCATGGATCCTCAGATCCTCAAAAGGATCTACAGCTCCACCATCGAGAGCATCCTAACTGGTTGGAGCACTGCCTGATATGGCAACTGATCGGCATCAGACTTCAAGGCCCTACAGAGGGTAGTGCGTACAGCCCAGTACATCACTGGGGCCAAGCTTCCTGCCAACCCGGTCCTCTATACCAGGTGGTGTCAGAGGAAGGCCCTAAAAATAGTCAAAAACTCCAGCCACCTTAGCCATAGACTCCATTTTACACTGCTGCTACTCTGTTATTATCTATGTTATTATCTATGCATAGTCACTTTAATAACTCTACATACATGTACATATTACCTCAATTACCTCGACTAACTGGTACCCCCTGTATTTAGCCTCGCTTTTGTTCGCTTTTGTTATTTTACTGCTGCTCTTTAATTATTTATTATTTATTATTTAATTATTTGTTACTTTTATTTCTTATTCTTATTTTTTTTAAAGGTATTGTATTATTATTTCTAACTGCATTGTTGGTTAGGGCTTGTAGGCAAGCATTTCATTGTAAGGTGAACCTATTTTATTCGGTGCATGTTACAAATACAATTTGATTTGATTTGATTAACAAACTAGGCATTCATAGCTCACCGCATGATCCTCAAACCAAAGACTGGCCAAACTCGTGTTTTTAAAAGTGAATTCAAAAGCACCGTAGAATGAGTGTATAGCCTAATAAGGCATTTTTCGTTTCATTATTATGTCATTCTAAGTTAATTTTTTAAAATGGTATTGTTATGCAGCCTAAATGTGAAATATCTAGTTATGTTGTCGAAGGGCTGTTGTTGATGTGTTGTTGAAATGCTGAGCGGGGTAAAATAAAAACATACCTCAATGGTTAGTGACAGAAACACACATTACTTCCCAAGCAAGGTAATCCATTTTTTGTTGCCTCGGCTATAGAAAGTTGTAGCGCATTCTCTGAATGTCTTTACCTTGCATTTTCCAGCTAGTTTCTAGCATTGCAGATTAAAATGTATCTATAAATCGCTTCATATAATCAGGTCCATTACATTTTTTTTTTACAAAATCTTAAGCTAAGAAGCGTAGGCCTATCTTTTAGCATTTTCATTAACAAAAGCCACACTACCCTCACATACCCCCTCAATTTGAGTCCTGGTTTTAACTTAACATACCAAGCCCTTCACTGGCTCTGAGATATTAAAGGAGTGCATGGTGATTGAAGGAATTGGCTGACAAAATCTATGGATAGTAAACTATAATTTAATCTGGCAAACAGGTAGGCCTACCTCTTATTTATTGAATAGGAAGAAATAGGCTCCAACACAATAGCCCTCTTGTTGTTAATAGCCTAAAGTCAAATTAAAAGGAAGACTGTTTAAAATAATTAGGCATTTTCGAATTAGCCTACTTTCACCACCCATGTGCTGTCCACTCCGTGTGCATCTCCGCTCAATAATACCTTGTGATATTACTACAATGGGCAGTGATGGACAGAACCCCTAGATAACTGTTATATATAGAAAGGTATTATCCACATTCCAACCCGTTTATAATGCAAATGTAAATCTCGTATTATCCAAATTTCTAATTCTCTCATATCACATTCACACAGTACTGTTCCCAAAACACACTAATCAATTAGATCATTTCTATCTCAGCGTTAGTTCCTGGGATACCATAACGCATAAATTTACATCTTCATATACTAACCCAGAGAATTACCTGTATTTTATTATTTACATAATATATTATCACTGATTTCACTCGTCATAGACGACCCTTTTTCAGAACTCCATAACCTAGGTATTTAGGGGTTTATGACCTAGGCGTTCTTCAACAATACGGAGAACGCAAGGGGTTTATATAGAAACCCCCAAAATGCTTAGTCATGGTTGGTTCCACCCCTCTCTGGCAGATCGGGGCATCATAAGCTACGTTGTTTTCTTCTTGTGGCTATGTGTATCATGTGTCTGTGAATTCATAGTGCACAACCAAGTGATAACGGCAGTTCCGTTACTCCTTTCTCTACCAAGCTAGCCTCTGTTCTCTTCATATCTCCACACAGCTGTGCCCGTACAAAATAGTAAAAGAATAGGATGGACGGAAGAACTGTGGTCACTCTCAGAGGCTCTTTGTCTTATGTCATGTGACCAAGCAACTCAGATGCAAAGATGATTGGAAACAATAACAGAAGGGTTGTTTCATTCTCATTCCTTTAATCAGTAAGCTCCTATACTAAGCTCGTATTATGAAGCTACAAATAATAATATAGGTACATCTAATAGATCCTGCAAACATCATTTTTCCCTCACACCTTCCCCGCGGCTGCCACGTCATAGTAAAGTAAGTTATATAAATTATTTGAATATGGCTCATTGTGAGGTCAATAACTCTGATAAATAGCTTCATTATGGGCAACAAAACGAATAATTTTATTAAAATTAATTATAGCGGTAGCAATGTTACCTCCGGCCATCCTTCTTATCTTTGCGCTCTCCCTCTCAAACGGAACAGGACCTCAGTAGGCCTATTCCACACAAATAAAACGTGCCTCCTGAAGTGCCACCGTAAACAGCTCAGCCATTTGGTTAGGCAGCACAATGGGGTTTACATCAGCAAGAGCAGGGCAGGACAAGGCTTATGATTGGGATAGCCTATCCATTGCCATGTGTAATGCATTGTAACCTAGTTTTACATTCACCAACCCAGCATCGTAAAATCTTGGGGAGGAAGTACATTTTCTTAGAAATATAACTTTGCCCTGTGCTTCTCAGAACATGCTCTTCATATAGACTAGGTCTATAGCCTATAGTATAGACAATGTATCATTTGACTGAGACCACACTAGGTGCACTTGATATTGCGAGCCCAACAGAGAATTAGGGATGAAGGGCAGCATCAGATACACATCGAGATATAATAGACAACTAATTATCATAACACTAAGCATTATGACATTCAAGCCTTTAACCTTCTGACACGTACGATCATTGTTGAGTGGTCCCTGCATGACTGTTGACATTTTCAAACACATCCCACAACCAAGTTGCACTTATCATTTGATAACCAGGGCAGTGTAAGGAAAAAAGTCACAACTAAAGTTGCTCTTTAACCTCTGGATGACCAGTAGCCCCTCAATCGTCACCATCAACTAGGATGATTAAAAACAGGCTTCAGAGCAACCACAAGGGCCCTGGCAGTACAACTGCTTAACCAATGTCACCCTGGTAATATTGTACCTCTGTTGGTTCCACCTTTCAAATACCTCCATTTATCTGATCCAGAGTTTCAAGGATTCAAAGTCCTTGCACAAGAAAAGAAAACAACACACAGTCACAGCTGAGGAAATTCAATGAAGAACGATGACAGAGAATACAGTATGACTGCCAACGCTTTCACGAACTTGTTCAGGGTGTGTACATAGCTTGTCTTATGCTTCTAGAAGAGTTGTCATTCTGTTCACATCATTTTGTGCTTTTTTTGTAAAATGTCAGACGACTGAAGACACCAAGGAAGATGTTTTTGCATTAATTGTGAAAACATTTGTGACCACTCGTTTCAGGAAACTATGTGTATGTCGGACGTCATTACAGGAATCAGCATTTAAATTTAAACATTTATTTTTGTCAGAAATGCCTTCTGGAACACGTGAACTTTCATGTGCCAAAATAACAAACTGGCATTCCATCCATAAATACAAATACAATTGTCAAATTACGAGCCTAGTTGGTTTAGCCACTGAAAAAGACAGGAACCTTCCCGCTAGCCATGATTGGCTGGACATGCCGGGTGATGAGTTTGGATTGGTCTGCCATGTAGCATGCTTCTGTCTATAGCGGGAGCTCTTCCGTATGTGTTGACAGTCCTTTCTACTGCACCTTTTTTGGAAGATTTAAAGTTAGCTATCTGAGAACTTCAAAAACTTTTGCTAGTTATCTCAACAACATTGATGCCCTGAATTTAGGAGGGGCTATCGACAGATCAGTTGGGAAAAGTTGTGATGGGCTGCCTTTTTAGATATAACTTTCTAATTTTGTCAGAAAGTATTTTTTATTACAAGTTAAAGCGTACTGTTAGTTCGCTAGCTAACGTTACGTGTATGATCTGTGTAGTATTATTATAAAAATATATATTTACATTGCTAGTTATAGCGTAATGTTAGTTAGATAACATTGAACCTAGTTTGTTAGCTTTAGCTACCTGCAGAGTCATACTATAACTATGACAATGTTTGTATTGGTAGTAGTATGAGTTGGGATTATGCCGGTTCATTCTTTAGCTGGCTAGCTAGCTAGCTAGCTACTTGTCTAAACGAAAGACTCCACTTCAGCTGGATTATTACATGACCCATCAAATTAGCCAGGTGTGTCTGGGGGTTATTACGGCCATCAATTATATTTCATGAACATGTAGATGTCTAGACAATAGTGACCCATCCACTTACCTAGATGTGGCTGGGGGGTGGTTATAGCATTTCCTTCACATGAAGCATCAATTTAGACAGGTGTGTTGGGTAAGCGTCATCTAATAATGATAAAATATTTGTAAAATATTTTTATCTGGGCACTTTCTGTTTTTGATATTACCACTATGCAAGTAACCACTTCACGGTGTCATTTACACCTCATTTAACCTGTGCATGTGACAAATAAACAGATTTTATTGTATATAACGTGTGTTTACCACATGGCCTCACATGTGAATCCTTAAAGAGATGGGTAGGTATAAGGCTTAAGAGGGTGTGAATCATGCTGAATGGGTGTAGACAAAGAAGAGCTCTCCAGTAGATGTACCAGAACAATCAGGGGCCATTTTCTCAAAGTTGTGGTTGCAAGTTTATCAACTTTCAAAGAAGAATTACTTTCCCGTTGTTCCTCAACTGCAGTGTAAGGTATACAATTTTCTAGCTATGAGTCTCTACTTTTATCCAATGTAAAAACGTTTTCGAAATGTTACTACATAAGACTTCAGGCGTTCGGTCAAATGATTTCTGTTGTGTAGCACTCTGTATTTTCTACAGTTAGGATTGAGGCCCGAAGAGCTGAAACCCTATTGTATTTGAAGTTCTTTTTACTCCGTGTTTTCAGCCACTGGCCTTATATCGCAACAACGACTGGTCAAAAATGTCAAGTGCTACTCAGAAACCAGAAATGGCACCCATCGGCCAATAGGTGGCACAGCCCTGCTACCCCGGTTGACCTAGAGTCACAGAATTTGGTGTACTGGTCCTTCTCCTCACAAGGAAAAAGTGTGCCTCAAGGACCCATTACTTCTGCTATCTTGAATTTTTTGGAAATTTTTGGGGAATTTTTTTTCTCCAGAAAATCACATTGTAGGATTTTTAATTAATTTATTTGCAAATTATGGTGGAAAATAAGTATTTGGTCAATAACATAAGTGTATCTCAATACTTTTTTATATACCCTTTGTTGGCAATGACAGAGGTCAAACGATTTCTGTAAGTCTTCACAAGGTTTTCACACACTGTTGCTGGTATTTTGGCCCATTCCTCCATGCAGATCTCCTCTAGAGCAGTGATGTTTTGGGACTGTTGCTGGGCAACACGGACTTTCAACTCCCCCCAAAGATTTTCTAAAGGGTTGAGATCTGGAGACTGGTTAGGCCACTCCAGGACCTTGAAATGCTTCTTGCGAAGCCACTCCTTTGTTGCCCGGGCGGTGTGTTTGGGATCATTGTCATGCTGAAAGACCCAGCCACGTTTCATCTTCAATGCCCTTGCTGATGGAAGGAGGTTTTCACTCAAAATCTCACGATACATGGCCCCATTCATTCTTTCCTTTACACGGATCAGTCGTTCTGGTCCCTTTGCAGAAAAACAGCCCCAAATCATGATGTTTCCAAGAAACAAGAGAAAGGTCAAATTGTAAATTAGCTCCCTGGATGCATTCCATATGGCTTCCACATGGTGTCAGCAGTCTATGTTCAAGATTTCAGGCTTGTAACTTCAAAACTAATAAGAAATAACCGTTTTCGTAGAAGGACACATTTTTGGAAATTCGTGTTTGTGCGTGCATTGAAGAAATTATGCACCTGCTAAATCTGTTTCCTATTGAATATACCTCTTACTGAAATAAATATTATAAGCTTGATTACATTTTAGGGTATCTGAGGAGTAAATAAAAACGTATTTTGACTTGTTGAAACAAAGTTTAAGGGGTAGATTTTCAGAATCCTTTCTCTGCAAGTTGAACAAGTGGATTACTCAAATCGATGGCGCCAACTAAACAGACTTTTTGGGATATAAAGAAGGATTTTATCTAACAAAACGATGATGACAAATCAGAGGAAGACTTTCAAAAATAAGTGAATATTTAATCGTTATATGTGAATGTATGAAACCTGTGCCGGTGGAAAATAATTTCATGTGGGGCGCTGTCCTCAAACAATCGCATGGCATGTTTTCACTGTAACAGCTACTGTAAAAAGGACAGTGCAGTTAGATTAACAAGAATTTAAGCTTTCAGCCGATTTAAGACACTTATATGTACCTAAATGTTTAAAATCCATAATATTTATGACTATTTATTTGATTTGTGCACCCTCCAGGTTCACCGACACCGATCCTTTTTAGACTCAGTTTTTCACAAATCCTGACATTTAATCAGAGTAAAAATTCCCTGTTTTAGGCCAGTTAGGATCACCACTTTATTTTAAGAATGTGAAATGTCAGAATAATAGTAGATAGAATTACTTATTTCAGCTGTTATTTCTTTCATCACATACACAATGGGTCAGAAGTTTACATACACTTAATTAGTATTTGGTAGCATTGCCTTTAAATTGTTTATCTTGGGTCAAATGTTTCAGGTAGCCTTCCACAAGCTTCCCACAATACGTTGGGTGAATTTTGGCCCATTCCTCTTGACAGAGCTGGTGTAACTGAGTCAGGTTTGTATGCCTCCTTGCTCGCATACGTGTTTTCAGTTCTGCCCACATATTTTCACAGGGATTGAGGTCAGAGCTTTGTGATGGCCACTCCAATACCGTGACTTTGTTGCCCTTAAGCCATTTTGCCACAACTTTGGAAGTATGTTTGGGGTCCTTGTCCATTTGAAAACCCATTTGCGACCATGCTTTAACTTCCTGACTGATGTCTTGAGATGTTGCTTCAATATATCCACATCATTTTCCATCCTCGTGATGGCATCTATTTTGTGAAGTGCACCAGTCCCTCCTGCAGCAAAGCACCCCACAACATGATGCTTCCACCCCCGTGCTTCACGGTTGGGATGGTGTTCTTCGGCTTGCAAGCCTCCCCCTTTTTCCTCTACACATAACGATGGTCATTAAAGCCAAACAGTTCTAGTTGTTTCATCAGACCAGAGGACAAAAAGTACAATCTTTGTCCCCATGTGCAGTTGCAAACCGTAGTCTAGCTTTTCTATGGCGGATTTGGAGCAGTGGCTTCCTCCTTGCTGAGCGGCCTTTCAGGTTATGTCGATATAGGACTCGTTTTACTGGGGGACATAGATACTTTTGTACCTGTTTCCTCCAGCATATTCACTTTTCGCACCAAAGTATGTTCATCTCTAGGAGACAGAACGTGTCACCTTCCTGAGCAGTATGATGGCTGCGTGGTCCCATGGTGTTTATACTTGCTTACTATTGTTTGTACAGCTGTACGTGGTCCATTCAGCCGTTTGGAAATTGCTCCCAAGGATGAACCAGACTTGTGGAGGTCTATAATTTTTCTCTGAGGTCTTGGCTGATTTCTTTTGATTTTCCCATGATTTCAAGCAAAGAGGTACTTAGTTTGAAGGTAGGCCTTGAAATACATCCACAGGTACAAATTTACTCTAATTATGTCAATTAGCCTATCGGAAGCTTCTAAAGCCATGACATCATTTTCTGAAATGCTCCAAGTTGTTTAAAGGCAGTCGACTTAGTGTATGTGGGGTTTTGACCCACTGGAATTGTGATACAGTGAATTATAAATCAAATAATCTGTAAAAAATTGTTGGAAAAATTACATGTGTCATACTCAAAGTAGATGTCCTCACCGACTTGCCAAAACTATGGTGTGTTAACAAGAAATGTGTGGAGTGGTTGAAAAACAAGTTTTAATGACTCCAACCGAAGTGTATGTAAACTTCTGACTTCAATTGCACATAGGCATACAGAGGCCCATTATCAGCAACCGTCACTCCTGTGTTCCAATGGCACGTTGTGTTAGCTAATCCAAGTTTATCATTTTAAAAGGCTAGTTGATCATTAGAAAAACATTTTGCAATTATGTTAGCACAACTGAAAACTGTTGTACTGATTAAACAAGCAATAAAACTGGCCTTCGTTAAACTAGTTGAGTATCTGGAGCATGAGAATTTATGGGTTCGATTCCAGGCTCAAAATGGTCAGAAACAAAAAGGACTTTCTTCTGAATCTCGTCACTTTATTCTTATTCTGAGAAATGAAGGCTATTCCATGCAAGAAATTGCCAAGAAACTGAAGATCTCATGCATCACTGTGTACTGCTCCCTTCACAGAAACAGCCCAAACTGGCTCTAACTAGACTAGAAAGAGGAGTGAGAGGCCCCGGTGCACAACTAAGCAAGAGGACAAGTACATTAGTGTCTAGTTTGAGAAACAGATTCTTACAGCTCTTCTGCAGTTTTCGCCCCTATTTCCCGTGGCAATGTCTGTTAGACGTTTGATCTAAATGGTATGTAGAACTTTGGTTGAGCAATACTTTCAGTATTAACTCTAGATTTAGACATCTGAAGTGCTCCAGAGTTGTCTGCAACATTGTCTTCTGCTCAAGTCAAATATTGGCTGTTGAGTCAGTCAGTCGAAAAAGTCAGTGAGCTGAAAAGGTCTGACTAACACGGCGGCACGACACCGATACTCTGTGACCAACAATTGACCTGTTTGACAGAGAGTGTCCCGGCTCTAAGTGTTTGCTGACCTGTGACTCACTGAAACTGCCCCCAGTAAGAGGGGAATGAGGCAGCCCAGGAGTTAACACACACATGGACCTTTATTTCCACACCCTGACGAAGATAAACATGAGTACTGAAAGGTACGGAGAAAGAATGATACATTTTTATGTGTCAGGCTACAATGGATAGAGCAGAGTAGTGAATGGACATGAATGAGCTACCGCAGTGTAATAGCATGATAAACAACAACAATGGCATGATAGGAAAGGACTATCTAGTAACCATGTATTACATATTACAACAAGAATGTTTACTAACAAGAGGTTAAAAAAAACAGCAGTGTAAAAGAGTGGACTGTATGGAAGTAGGGTTGTTCCATTTCATTTCAGCAAGCCATGGCAACCACCATCTCAGATTGTTCTGAAATTATTTCTGCAATTAGAAACAGCTAAGATAAGCATTCCTGCATCATTATTTTGTTGAAAGATAATTTGAGCTAATTGCTAATTGATTGCACCCAAATAGGCCAATTCAATTTATAGGATTCATATAATATTAAATAATTATATTATATAATACCCAAATTTGGAACAAACCACTTCTCAGCAATATGTGAGGAATCCACATAAATGGTTAACAGACAGCCACAACGACCCCCCCCAAAAAAAAACACCTTGACGGTCAGGATACAGTATCAGTTCTCTATGTTTGACAATTAGTATGAAGCTGCAGCTTGGAGTATTGTTAATTCATACCGTGTCATGTATTCTCAATACAAATGTGTGTGTCCCCCAGTGTTTCTCCCCATCAGAGAAATTAGTCATTGAAGTCGGTTGCATTTTTTCACATCAATTAGTGGGAAAATACAAGGGTTTTGCCCCACTAGGTAGCTGTTCCTGCAACAACCCTTTATCCATTTTGCACGTCTCTCATGTTTATTAAATGGACCCTTATGCAACTTTGGGTAGAAAACCAATAGCTTTTAAACATGGTAAAAATAAATGGTGTGGTCGTTCTTACAATTCAAGTCAGTCCTCCATGAATGCAATTCAAACACACATGCTGTCCTTCTCTTAGGCATAGGCGAGTGCTAAAATAGAACTTGGATCTATTTGTGACGCTCAATGAGCTGAAAGAAAAAGAAGAGTGGAGGAGAGATGGCGAGAAATGATTTCGGTTTACTGTTTTATCTGTGGATTAATTGTCGGAGTAGAGGCCCTTGTGCATTTCAGGTAAAATAACAACCCAATGTTTATATCCCAGGACAAATTAGCTAGCAACAGCATGCTACCTAGCTAAATTGCCATCAATTTTCGACATGTCCCCAAATTAATATAATTGGTTCAGAGTTTGATTTGATATTTCAACCTGCGTGTCCTGATCGCGTATGGTGTGAAGGGACAAAACCAACATGGACGCGATGGCCATGTTAGACCGCTGCAACAATCGGGAGGCCCAGGCTACAGTTAGATCTAATGGTTTCAATGTTATGGTCTCTACCGGTCTCCAGTGATGAAAGTCCCAATACCGTCTGTGTTTTGCAATGGTAATAGGTCGGGTTTATCAGTAAATGTCACTAATGAAACAACATAGAGATGTTTTCAAATTATTTTGTTGCATTTTTTTATTAGGGTTGTCACGACATTTTAGTCTCTAGCCCATTTCTCCATCACATTCTTGGGCTCCTCTGAAAAGTCTTCATATGATAATTGCACCATGGGGATAGCCATTTGTTGGACTTTTGAAAAAGAGTTGGGTTGTAGAATAAGGTTGCTAAGAGAAGGACAAACTAAATTGCTTTCATGGAGGACTGGCTTGACTTGTGAGGATAACAACAACATTTATTTTCATCATGAGCAAAAGCTATTGGTTTTCTACCTAAAGTTACAAAACAATGTTTGTGATCATTTCCATAAACACAAAAGAGTTGCAAAATCGCTAAAAGAGTTTGGTAGTAACAGCGGCATCTATTGGGAAAATCCTGGTACTTTCACACACATGTATGGGGGAAATGCGACTACAATGCTAATTTCACTGAACAGGTGGGGAAAAAAACACCAAATTCACTGAGAATATACTTCATAGTATGAATAAAGACTACTCAAAGACGCAGCTTCATACTACTTCATACTACTTGCCAAACATAGAAAAATTATACTATATATAATTTCGTGGGGCTCCTGAGTGGTGTAGCGGTCTAAGGCACTGCATCTTAGTGCTTGATGCATCACTACAGACACCCTGGTTTGATTCCAGGCTGTATCACAACCGGTCGTGATTGGGAGTCCCAAACTGCGGCGCATAATTGGCCCAGTGTCGTCCGGGTTTGGCCCGGTGTAGGAATGTAATTCTTAACTGACTTGGCTAGTTAAATAAAATCTACTGTATTGAAATGTCCAATTTCGGCATTAGCCTAATTTCTCATAGTTCAAATAATCTTTCAACAAAATAATGTTTCAGGAATGCTAATATATGTTTCTAACTACAGAAACAATTTCAGAACAATCTGAGATGGTGGGTGCCGAAATCCTCTCTCTCGTGCTTTTTGAGGTGGAAGACTCAGTAGCTACGTACAGTATGCTAACTGGAGATAACATAAGAGTTATTAGCAAGAGAGCTAAGATACTGTTTATAATGAAGCAATAGCTATAGACCACTAACAGAGGTATACAAAGCCAAGCTAAAAAGCAACAATAACTTACTTTGTAGTCACACAACCCATGCATCTCTCTGTCCACCCACAGACTGGAAAAATACATTTAGGGTACGGGTACTATTTACTCCCTTGGAAAGCATGGGTCAGGCTGGCTAGTCAATCAGGGCCTGGAGAGACTGCATGGCTAGAGCATGCACCGGGGTGAGACACGTGAAAATTGTATGATTGGCTGAAGCCACGGGGTAGATGAGATATTGATTTCTCAGGTGAGGGCGAGAAAGGGCGAGGATGGGTGAGAGCAAGACAGCGCTGCTCCAGAAAGCAAATAAACAAATGCACACATGGGTATTTATTTACCCAAATTACAGCGTGCAATGTAAAGACACAGGGATGAAGACCAAACAAACATGTATACAACACACAGGGTTGAAACCCAAACAAAAGAGCGAGGAGTACCTAGAATAAATACACCGGGGCGAGATCCATGTATGGGATGAGACCCGTAATCATCTGCGCAATACAAGCGGGACGAAAGCCAAACCAACACAGGTCCTCACACAACCAACGAATATTGGAACAATAATCCACAAGACAACAGTGAACAAAGGGCACACTTATACAATTGCTAATCAGGGGAGAATATGAGGACCAGATGTGCGCAATGACACAGTTCAGTTCCCAGAGGCCGATGACGTAGACCTCCGAAACTGTTGCGCGGAATGAGCAACAGTACCAGAGGGATCCGTGACAGCACACAACAACGTCATATAGTGTCTTGTAGTGCACTTGGCAGGGGATTCTGTAACAATGTTCCTATTTCGCCGGAAATTATCTTAGAAAACAACAATTCCTCACAGCGACACTTTATCTGATACAGTGCCTTCAGAAAGTATTCACACCCCTTGACTTTTTCCACATTTTGTTGTGTTACAGCCTAAATTTAAAAACAATTAAATTGAGATTTTTTTGGTCACTTGCCTACACATAAAACCACATAATGTCAAAGTTGAATCATGGTTTTATTTTAGGGGGTCGATCAACTTTAATATTGCAGATAGATTGCAGCTTCCATGGGGCGGCAGGGTAGCCTAGTGGTTAGAGCGTTGGACTAGTAACTGGAAGGTTGCAAGTTCAAACCCCCGAGCTGACAAGGTACAAATCTATCATTCTGCCCCTAAACAGGCAGTTAACCAGGCACTGTTCCTAGGCCGTCATTGAAAATAAGAATTTGTTCTTAACTGACTTGCCTAGTTAAATAAAGGTAAAATGTAATTGTCTGCATTATTTCCAATACCCCGTATATTATTTTGTAATTATACAGTTACAGTAAAAAGTTTGGACATACCTACTCATTCAAGGGTTGTTCTGTATTTTCCTATTTTCTACATTGTAGAATAATAGTGAAGACTTTAAAACTATGAAATAACATATGGAATCATGTAGTAACCAAAAAAGAGAAAACATATAGAAGAGATTTTAGATTCTTTAAAGTAGCCACCCTTTGCCAATGACAGCTTTGCACACAATTGGCATTCTCTCAACCAAGCATCACCCGGAATGCTTCTCCAACTGTCTTGAAGGAGTTCCCACATATGCTGAGCACTTGTTGGCTGCTTTTCCATCACTCTACGGTCCAACTCATCCCAAACCATCTCAATTGGGTTGAGGTCGGGTGATTATGGAGGCCAGGTCATCTGATGCAGCACTCCATCATTCTCCTTCTTGGTCAAATAGCCCTTACACAGCTTGTAGGTAGGTTGGGTTATTGTCCTGTTGAAAAACAAATGATAGTCCCACTAAGCGCAAACCATATGGGATGGCATATTGCTTGTCACAACACAACTGATTGGCTCAAATGCATTAAGAAGGGAAGAAATCCCACAAATGAACTTTTAACAAGGCACACCTGCTAATTGAAATGTATTTTTTAAAACATATTTTCCTTTATTATTTCCACTAAGCCTAACATCCCTAAACTAATGAACTAATGATTGGATTTTCTATGGTGTTTAATTAAAAGAAAATCAGTCTCACCCTTAATTTATTTTGTCTGTCCGGAATGGCGTATCCACTCACTGACGCTCCCAGCCGGTCCAAGGCAGGTCCTTTTCTGATCCATTTTAGTCGGAGTGTGGGCTCCCTGAGCCACGTCTAATGCAACCCTGCCCACAGGTAACCTCAGTCTCCTCGGGAGCAATCAGCAAGCAGAGTTAGCAGCCTATCCTTGTTGCCAGTTTGTCAGGGAAAATCTAGGGGAAGAGAGAGACTGCAGATCCTTCCATCAACAGCTTTATTATACGATTTGCAAAAATGAAGCAATAAACATTCCCAAGAAAGGTTCAGGGTTGAAATCTTAACAAACATAGGCAGGTCTCTGCTTTTATAGAGAAAATACAACCCCTTTCTGTATATGTGGCAGTCAGCAGATAGTTTGTAAAAGCGGTACCTTGTAAAAGCGGTACCTTGTAAAAGGTCATTAGTTGTCTGTGAAGACTTTAAAAGAGCACAAGGTTGATTGCCCGAGGGCTCAACCATCTAACTGCATTCACAACAACAAACGCTATAGTGTACTCCTTTTGGCAAGGTTCCATACATGTGCCTTTCTGTAGATAGTAAACCCACGGGATTTCACATGCTGCGGTCGCACCCAAACATCTCCTAGCTGTACGTCCAGTCTTGTGACTTAGTCACACCAAGACAAGTTTGTATCAGGTTAGAAAAAACACTGGCATATAAACAAGAGACTATTCTTTAAGCAGTACAACACAGGATAGCATGACTAGTTGTGATCATTTTCCACGACGAGTGTTAGAATTGTTTTGACATTGGCAGGTTGCTGATGTCGGCTGGCAGTCAAAGGAGAGGAAGGAGTCCATGGTGCATTGCTGCTGTGCTTAAGACAGGAAAATGTCTTGAAGATTTCAGGGGCAACCATGCATTCCGGCAAAGGACGGGAGGTGGAAGATACTAGCAATGATCCAGGCCAGGCTTCGTAAGATTGGGAAAAAAGAGCAGCAATAGTCAGATATGTTGACAGCGGTAATATTGGTCTTACATAGCTATCCTGAATGTGAGCAGGCTCTCAAAGACAGAACCACCAACAAAAAGGTAATATGTTGCCAAATGCATACCACAATTTATTCCTGTGCAAAAAGGAATTGTAGCATTTTATTGCTATAATATGTAATATGTGAATGACTTTCAATTACGTACACAGGCTACATGATTAGAATCTTTTTTTTTATAACAAATGTGCTAATCATAAAATAAACAATGGAGTACCAGGATATTACTTTTTTTCTAAATGTTATGACAAAATCTTCTGGATATGTGCCATCATTTGTAGTTAATGGAAAACGGGATTGTAGCTTTAAAATGTAGCAGAGTTCAGTACAGCTCCATAAATGCATACATTTATACTGTAGCTTACTAATAGTGGAGAAAAGAGAATGTCTCTTTTTGACCTACAGCTTCTGTATTGCTGCAGTCAGAGAAATAGGGAGACCTTGTCGCTCTGTCACCCTCACTGTCCATAGAGAGATTTGTGCAAGCTATATATAGAGGCACTGCTTTTCAACTGGGTTCTCTTCAAAAAGAAGTAGATAATTAAACAAGAGGTAATGATTTAGATTCATCAGTTTTGGTCATCATAACCGGTGACTGGATCACCTTATTGATGTGCTGCGTCACAAGAGAGAGCTATTTCAAAGTTATTCATGACTTACAGGTATTTGGAAGAATATCCAACAGGGTTGAATTGAACCCCAAGGAAGTTTTAACATCTGCTGTTGGAATGCTGACCAATAGATGCATAGGCCTGATAGATTTAATATCACATGTCCCATCAGAGCACACCCCTGGTGTGTCTTACAGCATTTGGCCAGCCGAGTGCTTCTGCAATCACCCTGTTGGTGTAAGAGAACGTGTGTGCAAACATTTAACATTGCTTGGTTTGATGACTCAACACGGCTCTCAGAAGCACACAAGGCTCTCGGAAGCACGGTCAAAGATTCTGAATACTTTTCGTAGGCACTGTATGGTATTTGTTTTGACTTTTGCACCTATGCAGAAACAATTGCTTGATTTTTCTTGTATGATCCTCACAATCGTCTCTCTAAAGAGGCTGTCGTAGTCATCATAGCGGCAGTCATCAGTCATTGGTTTCAGCCCGCTATGCTCACGGTAGCAGGTCTCCAGCCGATGTCTGTAGTCTTCCAACGACACCTTAGTCTTCTGCGTGCAACTATGGATAGCTGCCCTATCGGTTATGGGTGTGTGATGTTCTTTGACGCGATCACACAGTATAAAAGAACATCACCCACCCACATCTGCCCATTGCAGCCTCATCTTGATATGGAAAATGTGTGCGATCTCAGCTGCAGATGGCTTGCACACCCGGGCCATCTTAACACAAGATTTGGTGCATAGACACTAACTACCAGTCCCTAAATAAATTGCCAATTAATAGTCGATATGTTGAAAAATGGCTGACCCATGCCTATGGAAGGCTCTAAAGCCCTATTAAAACACATCACTCCAGGTCACTTTGTTCTGAAACTTGTCATGGGCATCAAGGACATCACCCTGAAGACCTGTAACAAAATAAAGCAACACCTCATGGCCAATGTTCGCTCTAAACTTTGTGTGTGCACGGGTGTGCATCTCCCCTGGACTGCCTCGCAGAAGAAATATCATCCTGCACAGAGAAGTACAAGATGGAACTTCTCCCTTAGTTACACTATCAACGTTTCCCTTTACTGTGGGAAATGTGATCGAATCAATGCAATATTTGCCACTTTCAATGTTTACATACCGAAACAAAACAAACTACTCAAGACTTAGTATGCAAAATGTTGTTGTAGGCAGAACGCATCGGAGCAGGGTTCTATTGGGTACTCAACACAGACAAGTGCAGCATAACCAATCAGAGCTGCAGTAGGACTATATGCAAATTGACCATTGCCCTATATGGATCTGTGCCGTTCAATTTGAACTGGACTGTGTTTACAGCATGAGCGGTGATGAGAAGATGAGCTTGTTTTAAGATTAAATCGAGAGCTGCATGTAGACACGTGCATATTTGTTCATATTCTTTGCTATTTAGTGAGTTATTAGCCCAATTATAGATACTTTGTAGTCAGAAATGGGGTAGTGATTGCTTCCTACAAGCGCACAAAACATGTATATTTCTAGACTTTGAATAGTGAGTTGGGTAAAGAGCTTTCTTTGTCTTAAAGCTGCGCTAATGAATGGACTTTTGCCAGCCCTAAACAGGTTAAAATGACTTGCATTGGCTGGGAAACTACCAGTCTACAAGCTGATATTGAACACTGTAAACATGCTGAGAGGCAGCAACTGTGTCAAGAAGACAAGACAAAACAGAGAATAGAATAATAAGGAGTGAAGTTACAAGCTGCACAAATGGCTTTTTATCAAGGACAGGGCCAGCAGCGGCAAAATTATGGACAGAGGGGAAGAGGAAGGGGTAGAGGATGAGGAGGGGGAGGGGGAGCCAGTGCTGATAGGTGGGCCAGACAGCAGCAACAACAGGACAATAACTTTGTTTGTTATAACTGTGGAAAATAAGGACATTTTGCTAGAAGGTGTACAAACACATTTTTCAAACCCCCATGGTTTGTCTCTTCGTCAATGGTGAGTCAATTGAATTTCTAGTAGATACTGGCGCTGCAATGTCTGTCATAAATTCTAAATCTATGTCCAAACCTCCCATGTCAAATGAATCAGTTACCTCTGTAGGAGTCTCGGAAGTGACTATGAAAGAGTTGCTCACAATGCCCTTACCTGTTAACCTGTTGGATTTAGGGGGCGCTATTTTATTTTTTGGATGAAAAACGTTCCCGTTTTAAACAAGATATTTTGACATGAAAAGATGCTCGACTATGCATATAATTGACAGCTTTGGAAAGAAGACACTCTGACGTTTCCAAAACTGCAAAGATATTGTCTGTGAGTGCCACAGAACTGATGTTACAGGCGAAACCCAGATAAAAATCCTTTCAGGAAGTGCCGCATTTTTTGAAACCGCCTCATGCCAATGACTCCTTATATGGCTGTGAATGAGCTACGAATGAGCTTACGTTTTCCACGTTTTCCCCAAGGTGTCTACAGCATTGTGACGTCTTTTTAGGCATTTCCCTTGAAGAATGGCTGTAAGGGACCATATATGTGACCATGTGGTCACATGGTGTCTCCCGCAGAAAACCTTGCGTAAAATACTGAGGTAGCCATTTTTCCAATCGCTTCTTATGAGAAACCAACTGCCTCGACGGATATATTATTGAATATATTTGTTAAAAACACCTTGAGGATGGATCCTAAACAACGTTTGCCGTGTTTCTGTCGATATTATGGAGCTAATTTTGAAAAAAGTTTGGCGTTATAGTTGTAGCATTTTTCGGTCGATTTCTCAGCCAAGCATGGTGAAGAAACGGGAGCTTTTTCGCCTACAAAAATAATATTTTTGGAAAAAAGGAACATTTGCTATCTAACTGGGAGTCTCCTGAAAGCATCCGAAGTTCTTCAAAGGTAAAGGATTTAATTTGGTTGCTTTTCTTATTTTTGTGAAAATGTTGCCTGCTGCCAGCAGAGCCTAGCATAGCATTATGCCATGATAAACTTACACAAATGCTTGTCTAGCGTTGGCTGTAACGCATATTTTGAAAATCTGAGATGACAGTGTTGTTAACAAAAGGCTAAGCTTGTGTTTGAATATATTTATGTCATTTTATTTGCGATTTTCATGAATAGGAAAAGTTTCTAGGGGTATTTATGTCCGTTGCGTTATGCTAATGCGTTTGAGGCTATGATTACGCTCCCAGATACGGGTTTGCTCGTCGCAAAAGGTTGACACCCTACTGATTAAATTTTCTCAACTGCTCGCAGTTGTTGGAAACAGAAAAGCAGTTTTATGTCACAGACTGGTTTACATTGTTCCGCACATTTCTCACCATTGATACGAGATTTAGATTATGAACAAAAATGGCTGACAGGGACCATACCCCAAGAGAGCTTACTTTGCAGTGACGTGTAATAGTGGGCCCCAATTTTGCGCTTTAAGTGTTACATTTATTAAAGAACAGGCTTTGTTGTATGTATTTAGTGACAGAGTGCCACATGTATCGGTAGCTAAAACAGATGATGTTGCTTGGGAAGATACTGGTATTTGGTTGAAGTCTGTCTTGCAGGTCACTGACTGGAGCGGATGGGTCTAAATTCTCCCCCAGACTACATACTTTGTGTGTTCCGTTTTTTGAGGCTGTACATGTTTAACGAGGTGTACATGGCGTTGGTAGCACTTAACCAACTAAACAGATGATTTCCTTGGAGAATGAGTCATCCTTGTTGTTTGGTCTCCCGGACTCTTTTCGGGCTAAAGTTAAGTATGACATTGGGCGAATGAGGGGGGTTGAACCGCTTACTGTCACACTTAAGGACACACACAGACCAGGCATGAACTCAGTATCCCCTAAGTCAGGAAGCTATCAAGGGGATTACCAATGTTCATGCTTCATTGGTGGAAAGAGGAGCAATTGTGCCTTGTCCAGACTCTCTGTGTAATACCCCCATTCTTCCTGTCCGAAAAGCCTCAGGTGATTGGCATTTTGTTCAAGATCTCAGACCTGTTAACTATGCAGTTTATGCAAGGGCTCCTGTTGTGCCAAACCCCATTCCGATTCTATCTGCTGTGCCAGCATCGGCTAAATGGTTTTCAGTTTTTGATTTGGCTAACGCTTTTTTAGCATTCCCGTCACACCAGAATCACATTCCCAGTTCGTGTTTACGTTCCTAAACAATTGTTGGACTTCTGCCCCCAAGGTTACTCGTAATCTCTGGTGGTATTTTCTTCTGCTTTGGCACATAATTTAGAGGGTTTCATACCCCCCCATGGGAGTACAGTGGTTCCTCCGTTAAAAGTTGTGTCATACTGCGGCACACTCTGCGTCTGGGCAGCGAGCTCATTTGTCATCAATCGCTAAACCAGAAATAGTCCGAAGATTTGATTTTTTCCCTACTTTTTCATTGCGCAGACATAAGCAGACATAAGCACAGTTGACACCATCGAGGTATGGATGTTTACTTTCTACACAAGTTTTTCTTTTCAGTTTCGTCCGACTAACAGATTGTAGTGGTAAAATAAAAAGGGATACATTTTTTATGGAATTCAAAGCATCACTCCAGTCAAAACAGGCTCTGCGAACGTTCAATTCCATTCATTTGCTATAGGCTTGCGCTAGTGTTCCAGTTTAGCCAACGTTCTTAAGCTGTTTTGACTCGTTCTATTGTCCAGCCTATAGACAACAGACAAGACTGCTTTGACATCAGAGCAGATAGCCAAAGCGAATTTACGAAAGCACCCAAATGTCCATTGAGAAAGCACAACGACTATACCATTTAGCTAAGCTAAGAATGATGAGAATAATCAAGTCAATAAATGTTGGGTAGTTAGATAGCCTATAGGTACCAAGTTTGATGTATAACTATTAACGTTAGGTAACTAGCTAACATACGGGTACATACTGCTGTAACGATATGCTATGTGGTTCGTAAGGACAGCGTAGCTAACAAATTGTCAGCTAACATAACGTGTAAGGTGACTTATTTGAAAGTCATTACTTTATTACACTGAGTAGCAAGCTACCCCTTGGTCATTAAGACAAATCTGGCCTGTGATAGGAGGGGGGGTTTTCACACTTAGCTTAGCTATTAGACTATTCTTTTGTTCAGCTATTAGCCCTCCTCCCCAACTTACAACAAATTACTTTTCCCATCTCATTCCATTCCCTCTTCCAAACGTCATCATTCTGCTCCTGAGTGGCTCGCTTGTGGGCGTGCTGGCAGGACATGGCAGTATCTTCGGTTGTGCGTCAAGAATTCTGCATACAGTAGCACATTTGTATGAAGGTGTGGTTATTCACAGGTAAATTCTTATATGCTCTGGAGGTACATTTGTGTCTTTTTGGAGAGCAAAACCTTTTTTATTTTCAATCCAAAATAATTGTTCTGAAATCAACTGTTTTCCGACACAAAGGAAGTCAAAGCGGACACCTACGAAGATGGCATCTCAGGTTAGCAGCACTGGGCTGTATTGACGTATCCTAAAAAATTACAACTGATGCTTTAGATTGAACAGTCATATCTCAGTTATTGTTTTCATATCTTTAAAAAAACAAGCTGTTTTCTTTCAGAGAGGGAGCTGACCAAGGGGTCGAAAATGTAGATTCCAAGAACACAGGATGAGATGTTACTATCCTTTGTGCAAGCACTTCCAAGAGTTAATGAACAGTGAGCGTGGGGAAATTTGGGGAGCGCATCGTCAGTAGTGTACCTTTGGTTCCTAGGGTGTTTCGGCCTTTCACACTATACACCCTCCCCAAAGGCGGCCAGCGACAGGGTGATCAATCCTACGCTTGCGTCCCATTCCCAATTAGTCATAGGAGTTGCCTTGTTGTTGATAGCCAACATCCCATGGGACTATGCATGGCAGGGGCGTCCTCCTCCCTGAGTCAAGCATTGTTGACCGCATACCTCCTGGCCCTCTAGATATTGCCAGATGTTCACTGTCCGAGGAACAGGCCGTGGAATGTTTATTGCTGGCAAAAGTGTCCATAACCAGACGTAATTGAACTGTTCTGTGTTCTTTTTCTCAATCTCTGGCTGCCTTGTTGTACATGAAACCTGTCTCACATGCATTAATTAAAAAACACTTAAGATGTCAGCTGCTAATTTTCATATTTACACCACATAAACACAGCCATTTTCACTGGACTATCTGTTGCTGCCAAGTCATGATTTCCCTGGGGGTTAGCCTTGCAATAACCAAGTGGTGAGACACATATATTCTATATTTAAATGTTTCATGTACGCTCCGATAGGTGTCTGCGTCACATATACAGTGGGGCAAAAAAGTATTTAGTCAGCCACCAATTGTGCAAGTTCTCCCACTTAAAAAGATGAGAGAGGCCTGTAATTTTCATCATAGGTTCACTTCAACTATGACAGACAAAATGAGGGGGGAAAAAATCCAGAAAATCACATTGTAGGATTTTTAATGTATTTATTTGCAAATTATGGTGGAAAATAAGTATTTGGTCAATAACAAAAAGTTTATCTCAATACTTTGTTATATACCCTTTGTTGGCAATGACAGAGGTCAAACGTTTTCTGTAAGTCTTCTCAAGGTTGTCACACACTGTTGCTGATATTTTGGCCCATTCCTCCATGCAGATCTCCTCTAGAGCAGTGATGTTTTGGGGCTAGTATTGTACATGGAATTAGAGATATACTTCTCCTTAATGCAACCGCTGTGTCAGATTTCAAAAAAACTTTACGGAAAAAGCAAACCATGCAATAATCTGAGTACAACGTTCAGACAACAAAGCAGCCAAAAAGATATCCGCCATATTGTGCGGTCAACATTAGTCAGAAATAGCATTATAAATATGAACTTACCTTTGATGATCTTCATCAGAATGCACTCCCAGGAATCCCAGTTCCCAGTTCCACAATAAATGTTTGATTTGTTCGATAAAGTTAATCATTTATGTCCAAATGCTTCTTTTGTTAGCGCGTTTGGTAAACAAATCCAAACGCGCGTTCAGGTCTAGCCGAACGTCGGACGAAAAGTTTAAAAAGTTATATTACAGCCCGTAGAAACTTGTCCAACTAAGTATAGGATCAATATTTAGGATGTTTTTATCATAAATGTTCACTAATGTTCCAACCGGAGAATTCCTATGTCTGTAGAAAAGCAATGGAACAAGAGCTACCTCTCTCGTGACCGCGCCTCAGAGCCTGTGGCACTCTGCCAGACACCTGGCTCAATCCCCTCTCATTCACCCCCACTTCACAGTAGAAGCCTGAAACAACGTTCTAAAGACTGTTGACATATAGTGGAAGCCTTAGGAAGTGCAATATAACCCCATTTACACTGTATATTGGAATGGCAAGGAGTTGAAAAACTACAAACACAAGATTTTCCACTTCCTGGTTGGATTTTTCTCAGGTTTTCGCCTGCCATATGAGTTCTGTTATACTCACAGAAATCATTCAAACAGTTTTAGAAACTTCAGAGTGTTATCTATCCAATACTACTAATAATATGCATATATTAGCATTTGGGACAGAGTAGCAGGCAGTTTACTCTGGGCACCTTATTCATCCAAGCTACTCAATACTGCCCCCCTGTCACCAAGAAGTTAATCATGCTCTCTTGTCTGCAGGTATGTTTTGATGTGAGAGAGGAAGCCAGCCCCGTCATCGCCACCTCACCCGCTCTTAATAATTATCTTGTTGGGGATAGGGGGAAGTATTTTCACTTTGGATGAATTGCGTGCCCATAGTGAACTGCATCCTACTCTGTCCTAGATTGCTAATATATGCATATTATTATTACTATTGGATAGAAAACACTCTGAAGTTTCTAAAACTGTTTGAATTATGTCTGTGAGTATAACAGAACTCATAGGGCAGGCAATCTTCCAAACAGGAAGTGAAATTCTGAATGTGGGTCAAATTTGACGTCATCGCCCCTTCCCTTCCAAATAAGATATGGATATGTTAGCACTTCCTACGCCTTCCACTAGATGCCCTCATTCAGTAGAACGTGGAATGGAGCCTCTGGTGTGAACTTTGACCGAATGGGAGGGGAAATAGTCACGGTTTTTGCAGAATGCAATTTCCCTGTGGCGCATTTCTCTGTGGGTGTCACCGTCGTTCCATTTGGCTGCAGATGAAAACGTATGATCCAGTTGGAACGTTATTGGATATATATGAAAATAACATACTGAAGATTGATTCTCTACTTAGTTTAACCAGTTTATTTGACCTGGAATATATCTTTTTGAAGTTTTCGTCCGAGTTCTCATGGACCAGCGTCAGCTTCTGGGCACGTGAGCTGAATGTGCTAGCAAATGCAGCTAATTGGACACTAGTATTGGACATTATGGAACAAAACAACGATTTATTGTGGAACTAGGACTCCTTGTACTGCATTCTGATGAAAGATCATCAAAGGTAAGGGAATATTTATGATGTAATTTTGTATTTCTGTTGACTCCAACATGGTGGAGAAATATATTTACGTCTGAGCGCTGTCTCAGATTCTTGCATGGTAGGCTTTTTTCGTAACGTTTAAAAAAAATCTGACACAGCGGTTGCATTAAGAACCAGTGTATCTTTAATTATATGTAGAACATGTATCTTTAGTCAAAGTTTATGATGAGTATTTCTGTTATCTGGCGTAGCTTTCTATAATTCCTCCGGATATTTTGGAGGCATTTCTGAACATGGCGTCAATGTAAACCGAGATTTGTGGATATAAATATGCATATTATCGAACAAAACATAAATGTATTGTGTAACATGTCATATGAGTGTCATCTGATGAAGATTATCAAAAGGTTAGTGATTCATTTTATCTCTAATTCTGCTTTTATGACTCTATCTTTGGCTGGGAAAAATGGCTGTGTTTTTTTTTATTTGGTGGTAGTCTAACATAAATATATGTTGTGTTTTCGCTGTAAAACATGTAAAAAATCAGACATGATTGGTAGATGAACAAGATGTTTATCTTTCATTTGCTATATTGGACTTGTTAATGTGTGAAAGTTAAATATTTCTAAATAATATTTTTGAATTCCCTGTGCCACCTTTTCAGGTGAATGGGGGGTGAGAGTTCCCCCAGGGGATCGCCTTGCCATAACAGGTTTTATTTGTGATGAACACAGAAAATATTAGGGTGGCACTGTAATTCATGAATAATATGCTGTCTGCCGCTGTTCTTACCTCTTTCCCATTCTGTCTTCTACACCTCTCCCCATCTCGTCTTTCTTCCTCGTTTTATAATGCACACCATATGTGCATTGAAGTACAGATTGAACATGTATTTATAATATTACAATTATCATAATTATAATGCATTTATGTATTTTTAACACCTGGATAATGAACTTCTTTCAATGAAACGTTTCACATTCTCCACTGGTTGAAATTATGCATCTCATTGAAATACTATCCTGTGTCCTCAGATTAATGCAGATGAAAGGAGTTAGATATGCATAGTTATTTTTCTGTACATATGAATTACAAATCAATCATGTTTTGAGTCTATTGCATAGTTACAATGTGTAATCATTGATGTCCCAGGAGAAGGAGTGGTAAACACTGTTGAAGTGTATAATTGTAATACATACATGCAGACACAACATCATTCAAATAATGGAGTTTGATATGACTGAAAAAGAATGTCTCAGAGATTCATACCTGAACCGCACCTTTATTTGCCAAGGAAGAGTACATGATCAGTGAATATATTAAGTGTACAAGCTACAATGTGAGAATCTCATGCTTGGTAATAACTACAGTACGTGTGTATATAGGACTTGCATCCTTGGCACAATAAAGTTATTATATTCTACTCTATCCATAGGCTTCATTAACGCCATTCAGACTTGAAGTTGACTCCAAGAACTAATATTGCTGAGGTTCATAGATTGGTATGAATATTAGTTCAGAACCTAACGTTTTAGGGTCCATACACAGATCGGCTACAAACTGTAGCTAGCTACACATCCATAGGCATACAGTTATTTTTATCCTCCACTACACAATAATCAAGTAAATAGTTAGCTAGCTATGTTACTTCAGCTGCATTGCAAAGCAAGCTTACACAATTGTACATTCAATTTCAGTAAATACTTTAGCCAGCTAGGTTCTTTACAGCCACTGTTTCACAAGACGACAGCCTGGTTTGCTGGTTTTCTCAGGAGTCCCTAAAACATTAAACAACACCAATTACAAATGCAATTCTCCTAACACTAGCTAGCTGGCTAAGGTTAGCTAGTCAGATGACTTGCTAAATAGCAATTTTCCTAAATGAACTTTATGACCAAAAAACATGCATTAATGTTTGTCTCTACATTAACTTACATATTCCTCTCAGTTGTAAGTTTTTTGCTTGACTCGTTATGACGTTATAACAACTTACATCTGGTTCCACCGTGATGTTTTGTCAGCCATCAAAGTTGAAGAACGCCACAAGGTAAGGGTGGCTCGCGTCAAAATTCATCATTGGAACCACTCGATATGATTGGTCATTTAAAAGCCTTGGGACCCATATGCATAATGAGTGCTCTACTCCCCCCTTGTGGTGGTCTGGATCAATGAAGCCTTGACGCTGGGTACCTCTAAGTCTTTTAAAGACGGAACTACTGTATGTTAATACATTATGTCGACGACCTGTACCCGAGTTCTGAAACCCAACAAGCATGCGAAGTCGACACCAGAGCTCTGTTAGTGTTTCTTGCTGAAAATGGCCACAAAGTTTCTCAGAAAAAAATTAAAACAGTTAAATATCTGGGACATGACATTCCACTTAATTGTAGGAAATTGGGTTTGGAGCGTGTGGCTGCTCTCGTTACCACAGCCATTCACGAAACAGCACATGATGACACTCACAGGAACGGCAGGCTATTGCAGAGCCAGGCTACCTGATTATGCTGAAGTCACTCAGCCACTTTCTGATCTCATTCATGGCCACAAGATGGTGATTAATGATAAGATAAAGTGAACACATGAAGGACTTCAAGCACTTGACAAATTGAAACAATTGCTAACCTCTTCTCCTTGTTTAGGATTGCCAGATCACTCCAAAACATTCAATCTGTTTGTTTGTGAGAAAAATGGTTTCATGTCATCTGTCCTCACTCAGAAGCAACGGGGAAGCAACGGCATGTTGCTTACTATTCTAAAAGACTTGAAAGTGTGATTAGAGGGTTGGTATGTTGTCTCAGGGCTGTAGCGGCTGCTATTGAAGCAGCGTTAGCTGGTGCTAGCATTGTTGTAATGTGCTCATTAACCGTTCAAGGTTCCTCACGCTGTCCATGCTCTTATCTCACGCTTGCATTTTAAAAATGTGTTGTTGACAATGTCTCATGTGACACTTAAATGTTGTACTGTTCCCATTCCGAACCTGCCATTGCCACCACCCAAGTAATATCTCCATACCACAATTCAATGAATCCTATCTGGGAATGTCAATGTGTTAATTACAGTGTCTTCCCAATAGGATGTAGCTGGATAAGTGGAACATGCGCTTCTAGCATTCCCATTACACTGAATGTGGGGTACACCACTATTCAGACAGAAACAGACATTTACTCTCCACACCAATATGGCTCAGCCACGTTTACTGATCATTACTGGATCTGTGGTGATATGGCATATCTTTATTTACCAACAAATTGGTCAGGGTGCTGTGTTTTTGGTAAACTGAATATCTCCATTATTGTAATGCATAAAACCAACTCCCCCATTAGTTTTAGAAGACGGTTTAGAAGGAGCATTTCACAATTAAATGACGTTCCAATTGAGTCACGACGATCCTCGAAACTTGAAACATTTTGGCGTGGGTTAATTCCTTGGTATGGGGCATCGGAAAATGCACACGATTTAGATTGATTAGGATATAATTTAGAATCTTAAGTCAATTGAACCACTTCAGGATTTGAGATAATAAGAACGGAATTGCAAGCCGCTCACCTAACGGCTATACAGAATAGGGTAGTGCTTGACGTGTTGCTAGCACGAGAGGGTGGAGTGTACAAAATGATAGGTGACCATTGCTGTACATTCATACCCCGGGGTGAGGGTAACTTGACTATGGTAGTGGAACATCTAAAAGAGCTCAGCAGTGATCTCGCAAATGAACACCAACCTACAACGATTGGAATCCGATGGGTTCTGTCATTATTTGGTGTTATGGGAGCTACAATATTTCATTGGTTGATTTCTGGCTTAATTTTATGTTAAGAAATTGTGCAGCAAAGCTGCTGAGACTGTTCTTGCCATGCCGTTACTGACCCCTGAAGGAGACACCTCAGAACCCTATTTACCTGATTTATTTAATATGCCTGATTACATGTCTGATGAAGACAATGATAATCCATAACACCAAGGTAAACACATTGAGTTAACTTCTTAAGGTATAGGGGGCAACATTTTCATTTTTGGATAAATAGCGTGCCCAATTCCAACTTCCTGCTACTCATGCCAATAATATAAGATATGCATATTATTGGTAGATTTGGATAGAAAACACTCTGACGTTTCTAAAACTGTTTGAATCTTATGTAGCAGGCAAAACACCGAGGACTAACCATTAAGATAATTTATTTGAGATCTCTGTCTGTTCAGTGAGTTCTCATTGGGAAACGATATTTCTTAGGCACTTGTTTGCAGTTCCTACCGCGTCCACTGGATGTCACCAGCCTTTGGAATTTGGTTGAGGTTATTCCTTTGTGCAATGAAGAAGTACGGCCATCTAGGAACTGGGTAACACTGTTGAGAGTTGCGCAAGACTTGAAAAGTAGCTTGGTTTGTTGTCTTCCTGTATTGAACATAGATAGACCTGTCTTCAATTGGATCGATTATTAATGTTTAAAAATACCTAAAGTTGTATCACAAAAATAGTTTTAAATGTTTTGGCAAAGTTTACAGGTAACTTCTGAGATATTTTGTAGTGACTAAGTGAACTAAGCTTGTGAGGAATTTACAAGTTATATACTTCAAAAATCAAATGGTTTATATAATTAACTTATACGTCCAAAACTGGATGTATCAACTAAGGATTCTAGCTTTAAAGTTGCTATGGAAATAAAATGTCGTAATAAAATGAAGTGGGATGGAATATCTATTGAATTTGATTGAATGAGGATAAGTTTGCATGCCACAAAGGATTAGTTTGCATGCAACAACTATAAGTTACAAAGGGTTTTTGTGAATTTGGATTTACTTACCGTTCAACCAAATTGTTGGTGTCAGAATCCCCATGCTTGTAGCAACGTCCAAAATCTGCCTGTGTTCGGCCAATCCTCTACCAATACAGCTTCAAGTACTGAGAGACGGCAGGGTAATCTTCAAAGTGCATCAGAAAATCCTTGTCAGTTTCCTCAAAGTCAAACCTCAAAGAAAAACAGAAAACGTTTTTTTCCCTTAGCTTATAAAAGGGTACATACAGCAGCATAAAGTACATGCTAATAGCGGTATAAAGCTATTGTATTAGTGAAACACTACATACCGTTGCACCTCATCAACGATCAGACGACTGCCTACAAACAAAAACATGTGGAGTTCAATAAAACAAACATTGCGTTTTGAATAAAACTTCTTTCCTACTAATATAGGCTTTTTTTTTTTACTTGGCCAGAAGCACGTGACAATCCAGGACCGCCATTATTTACACCTACTGGAAGGATGTGAAACCAGGAGAACCTCTGCTCTCAATGTATTGATTTCGCACATATTTTTGTCAACCATGAAACATCTGAAAATACAGCAGAATGATAAAACAAAAATATGAGGTACATTGCTTATAGTACAATCCAGGCTGGCTATTGCTTTAGAGTGACTCGTTTCGGAATGGCATACTCAACTCAATTGTTCTGAAGTCTTTGAGCGCAGGGTTAAATTAACGTACAGACAATGAGGAAAACCCCACACTCCCCTTTGTTACCTATACTGCTGTCAAATATGTGTTACTCTAAAATGACATGAAACAACTGCTACAGTATGAATTGGATAATGGACACATATTTCAGGTGATTTCAGTTTTTTATGCTTCTTACATGGTTTTGGAATTAACGTACATTAAGAATTTGAAAAGAATGTTATTCTATGGATGTAATACCTTAGTGGGATAGGAAACAATGGACATGCCACAGGAATGTCCATGAAAATGTCTAACTGCCAAAGTAAAAAGTGGAAAGGAGTGCTGATTGACACAGATTGCCATCTAAAAACACAATGTTATTTCCATACTCTTCCAAGTTATTCCTTATGGACAAAGTGTCTCGGATTCCCCCCACACGGCTGCTCATTCCGCTCCGGACGTCTACTTCACCCGTCTTCTGGGCTTCACTGAACTGGATCATTACCACCAAACCCGGACTGTCTTGTCCCATTACGCACACTTGGTTCCCATTCCCCCTGATGAGTATGTGTATATATGTGCCCTCTGTTCCCCATTGTCCTTGTTGATTATTGTCTCATGTCCGTTGGTCTTTTGAGTACCTGTGCTCTGTTGTATCAGCTTGCGTGTTACCGTGTTAGTGTGCACTTGTTATTACGCGTCTCGTCCCATGCATTTATTAGAGGTTTACACCTTGCTCTATGTATGGGTTACAGGGCAGTGTTATATATATATATATATATGCTGAATTGGTGTAGACAACGAAGAGCTCTCCAGTAGGTCTACCAAAAATATTCAAGGCCCATTTTCTCAAAAGTGAGGTTACAAGTTTAGCAACTTTCAAAGCAGAATTACCTTCCCATTGTTCATCAACTGTAGTGTATTATATACCATTTTCTAGTCTCTACTTTTTTTTATATATATATATATATATATATTTTATTTTATTTATATATATATATATATATATATATATATATATATATATATATATATACGTGTTATGTTTTGGGCTTCGTCCCAATCATGTTCATGACGTACGCTATTTTGGGTAGTGAAATTAAAAAAAACGATTTGGTATTCCTGCGCCTCTCTCTAATCATTCTACAACGTGACACAAAGTCTGAAGAACAATATCCAGATCTTGTTCAGAAGTAAATTGCTGGTAAAATGAAACACGGTCTTTACAAGGACCTGCTAATAATCTCACTGTACTTTCAGAATCATCTTGGTGTAAATGTTTCTTGTGCAGCATACCAGTACGAATATTTGTATGTCCTTTGGAGTGACAATGTATTCTCTGTTGTTCAAATGTGACAGACCAGCTCGATTCGGTCTTATGTAGCAACATTTGAAATTGTGTTTTTATACATTGGATAAAAGTAGAGACTAGAAAATGGTATATAATACACTACAGTTGAGGAACAATGGGAAGGTAATTCTGCTTTGAAAGTTGCTAAACTTGTAACCTCACTTTTGAGAAAATGGGCCTTGAATATTTTTGGTAGACCTACTGGAGAGCTCTTTGTTGTCTACACCAATTCAGCATCGTTCACACCCTCTTGAGCCTGAGCCCATCTCTTAAAAGGATTCACATGTGAGGCCATGTACTAACAACCAAAGATTTTCAAGACTAAAGGCTGGTTTATAGTACGGGTGTAATCGTACATTCCATCTGGAGTGCCAGAGTGCACCCTGTGCGTTCGTAAACTCAGAGCATTGTCAGATTGTTTGTTTGCTCTCGGAGTGTTCAGAGTGCACACTGGACACTGGCCCGAGGAGTAGGGTTGATCTGAGTGTTCTGACTTAACAACAACAGTCAAGCTCCCAAGCTAACTGGCTTACGTTGGCTAGCTTGGTAGCTACTTCCAGACACATGCGAGAACAGCTCACTCTGACCATTTTCCTCGCCGTGGCAGAGCTGGTTAGGCTGTTTTTATGTTATCCAGAGCATTGGGGACTGTAACTGTGCTGCTGGCAACAATTTAACTACGTTTTTTTGCCAAAGTTTACTGACACCGGCCATTTTCAACGGGTGTTGAGCGTTCATAAATTCATCAGTTGTTCTGCCCTCTGGCACACAGACGAGAGTGCTCTGAAATCGGAGTAGATATCCAGAGCGAATTTACCAGCTACATCTATCGACAGTTGTCGCAGTGACATCATGAATATTCTTTTGAAATGGTTACTTGCATAGTGGAGTATTTTGTTTAGACATGTACCTAGCTAACTAAACAATTAACAATAATCCCAACTCATGACGTTACTACCCTGCATGAATCTGCAGGTAGCTAAACAACCAGGTTCAATGTTAGTTAGCTAACATTAGGCTATAACTAGCAATGCAAATAGCTCTGAGATATGAAGAATAGTATAACACAGATCACACACGTAACATTAGCTAGCGTAGACAGGTGTTTAATACAGTCTCCTGTGTGTTCTCTTTTCGACCTCCTCTACATGTTTGCAATCAAAGGCCAGAATTTTCTTCATCTCCTTAGCTATCATACTTTAATTCCACCGGGCCTTCCACTGATTTCAAAACTCGGTCTTCAAGAAAATGGAGAGCAACACTTTGATATATATAAAAAAGCTGCCTTAGAAAGGATTAACTACAAATACTGACTAGCTCACGTTATAGACAGAAACGTGCTACATGTCAGACCAATCCAAACTCATCTCTTGGCATGACCAGCCCATCCATTATCTCAGCCAATCATGGGTAGCGGGAAGGTTCCTATCATTTTTTCCCATGGCTAAACCAACTAGGCAATTTTATTCATATTTACAGATGGCATATATGTTTATTACTAAGGCACATGAAAGTTCACATGTTCCAGAAGGTACTTCTGACAAAAAACGCATTTAGATAAAAAATGTGTCTACGTTCAAATGGCTGTCCTGTGAAGTAGTGATGCGCGACGTATGTCTAGTTTCCTGAAACGAGTCACAAATCACTGTGTCCTTGGGACCTAGACCTTGGGTGTGCCTGAAGGAGTATGATGTCGGGTTTCACTCCTAAAGAGATCCTTTCTTCAATTTGAGTGACCATTTCAGGGCATATTCTTTGGAAATGGCCGTCCTCTTGGGACTGTGGATCATGGTCATTGTGGTGACTAAATGTCCTCTGTACAATTACTTTGCAATCCAACCAGTCTTTTCTTAACTTAAAGGACATGTATGCCTTGCAGCCTGTAGCTCTTTCACTGCATTTGAACGTCTGGCCGGACCGCACACAACGAGACAAATAGTATCCCCTGACTTTGTCCTTGGGGCATGCAGAATTGCATGTTTTACATGATGAAGGTGGAACTTGCCCTTTGACCAATTCAGAAATATATTTATCTTCGTCATCATCTGGTTTTATGATGTGGACTACAATGTCCATGTTTTTCTTCTTTCCTTTCTTTCATTCTTCCCCAATGACAGTTTTTTTTATGAAGCCTTCCATGCCCATCTGAAAAATTCAATCTGACGTGTAAAACTCAATAAGCACAAATGTTTGATGTCAGTTACAACTAAAGCTATTTATCATCTGAATAAGATTAATAGTTGATAATCCAGGCCTGTCATCTGACGACCCAGAACCGCCACAGTGATATGACGATCCAGGATGACCATAATGATATGACGATCCAGGGCAAACACATGGATATGACGATCCAGGACAGACACAGTGATATGACAACCCAGGACAGACACAGTCATATGATGATCCAGGACCACCACAGGGATATGATGATCCAGAACAGACACAGGGATATGACGATCCAGAACAGACATCAATGACTATCCAGCACCACGATCCATTGCTAATATTTAGCTAGGTCTGGTGTTGATGTTGAAGATATTAATCATACTTTTAATATTAATTTTGCGCAAGAGAATTTGCCTAATGTTACATGTCACATGTGCTTAGTATTAGCTTCTTATTGGCTGATAATGATATATTACCAGCTATCTATTTTACCTCCATTCCAGCTACAGTACTTGCAAAACTTCAACAACTTCTACAATAATCATCCAAACGTATTATCCGCTAATAAGCAGCATAGGATGACACTGCAGTACCAGCTAGCTAAATGTTAGCTTGCTCACTTTTTACAATTCATTTCTCTTAGCAGGCTAGCTCAATTGCTAAGCAATGGTCTATAACAAGGCTGCGATCTACAAGAAGGCCAAACAAAGAATAATGTTTGCTAACATTGTACTTGGAATTTTTGGACTTGAGGTTCATGGTAAAGGAACATTTGAATAACAGCTTACCTCTTCTATTGAAGAGCAGTGCAGATTTGCAGCAGCGCACAGTAGGTTAGTTAATAAATGAACAAGACATTTTGAATTTTGGGGGGTACAAGGGGGGCATTGCACATCTTGCACATGCTGATGATTTCACAAGGCATGCGATGGTCTGATTGGTTGATGGACTTGTTGTCAGGGGCAACATAATAAAGACGATCCAGGAACGTGTCCTGTTTGGTGAAATCATGTCGTGCCAGAAAGACAGAGTAGGGGAAAAAGTGGGTGGTAGTGATAGAGACTAGGAGGGAGAGAAAGAAATATCTATAGAGGGCTAGGGAGGAGGAATGGGAGAGAGAAAAAGAGAATGTGAGGCAGAGACTGCTCTTTATTTTCTCTCTTCCTTTTCCGGCATTTCTTTAAAACACCCCTCTCTCCCCTCTTCCTCCTGTTCTCACCTCTGTCGATCCCCCCTCCCCTCCTCTTCATCGTAATTAGCCTTTTCCCTACGCACTTCGCACATGTTGCTATAGCGATAGGGCAGGAGGGCTAAATGCCCCTTTGTCTCTGCTGCTGCATAACCACACACACACAATCACACAGACACACACAAGCACACAGGCACACACACACACACACACACACACACACACACACACACACACACACACACACACACACTGCAGATAAATCCTCACATTATCAGCTAATGTTTGAAAAACAGTTACAGCAGGAGAGAATGAAGACTGTGATTAACTGCTCTCGCAGATGACAGAGGCACAGTGTGTCTGTCTGTCTGTCTGTCTGTCTGTCTGTCTGTCTGTCTGTCTGTCTGTCTGTCTGTCTGTCTGTCTGTCTGTCTGTCTGTCTGTCTGTCTGTCTGTCTGTCTGTCTGTCTATCTGTCTGTCTGTCTGTGTATGTCTGTCTTGTGTCTGTCTGTCTGTCTGTCTGTCTGTCTGTCTGTCTGTCTGTCTGTCTGTCTGTCTGTCTGTCTGTCTGAATGTCTGTCTGTCTGTCTGTCTGTCTGTCTGTCTGTCTGTCTGTCTGTCTGTCTGTCTGTCTGTCTGTCTGTCTGTCTGTCTGTTTGTCTCTGCTTGTGTGTGCGTGCTTGTGTGCGTGTGATAATGTAGTAATAATGATGAATCCACAGACAAACAGCTTTCTTACAGACGCAATGCAGACACCACTGTGAGGGTTAAATATGTCAGTCTGGACAGGTAAAATACTGCTTTAATTCAATGGGATAGATGGATGGATGGCTGAGTGGATGGATGGGTGGACAGAGTAGATGGAGATGTAGAGAACAGTAAAGAAGATATGACATCTGGACAGTCTGTAGAGGAGGAGCACGAGGAAGAGAGAGAGATGGACAGAGCGTGACAGAGGAGGAGAACAGATGGACAGCTGCTGCTTTCATACAACCTGTATTAGATCTGAGTCCAAGATAAACAATAACAGCATGAGGTGGGATGGGAAGACAGACGTGTGCACTAGAGAGAGAGAGAGAGAGAGAGAGAGAGAGAGAGAGAGAGAGAAAGCAAGAAAGAAAGAAAAAAAGAGGTGTATCAAAAAAGTGAAAGAGGGGGATTGTGAAATAAAGATATTCTCTGACCAAGCTTTCTCTATAATGGAGAGTCAAATATGATATACTTGGTGTCCCAGGTCTCAATCTGTCCTTGATTAGAGGAGAAGAATGAAAATCAGCACTGACACATAAAATTTATGAGAACCCTAAATGTAACTTTAAGGTAGTAGCTCTACCCACATAAAAAATACTACAGTTAACTTTCTAATACTTTTCTACTGTAGAATTATATAGTATTCTGTAGTAAAATGTTGTATACTGTAGAATAGTATACTACACACCGTATTTTCCCTTGATAATGTGTGGTCCTTACTATATAATTGTGTATTATGCTCTATAATACAATAATACACACTGTAGTACCCCTTGATCGTGCAGTGCTTACTATATAATTTTGTAATATTCAGTCATTGCAGTCTTCTCAATCGTGTACAATTTTTGGATATGTGACTTGTATACAGTTGAAGTTGGAAGTTTACATACACTTAGGATGGAGTCATTAAAACTCGTTTTTCAACCACTCCACAATATTGTTTTGGCAGACCAGTTAGGACATCTACTTTGTGCATGACACAAGTAATTTTTCAAAAAAATGTTTACAGACAGATTATTTCACTTATAATTCATTGCATCACAATTCCAGTAGGTCAGAAGTTCACATACACTAAGTTGACTGTGCCTTTAAACAGCTTGGGAAATTCCAGAAAAATTATGTCATGGCTTTAGAAGCTTCTGGTAGGCAAATTCACATCATTTGAGTTAATTGGAGGTGTACCTGTGGATGTATTTCAAGGCCTACCTTCAAACTCAGTGCCTCTTTGCTTGACATCATGGGAAAATGTAAAGAAATCAGCCAAGACCTTAGAAAATAAATTGTAGACCTCCACAAGTATGGTTCATCCTTGGGAGCAATTTCCAAATGCCTGAAGGTACCACGTGTATCTGTACAAACAATAGTATGCAAGTATTAACACCATGGGACCACACAGCTGTCATACCGCTCAGGAAGGAGATCCGTTTTGTCTCCTAGAGATGAACGTACTTTGGTGTGAAAAGTGCAAATCAATCCCAGAACAACAGCAAAGGCCATTGTGAAAATGCTGGAGGAAACAGGTACAAAAGTATCTATGTCCACAGTAAAACGAGTCCAATATCGGTATAACCTGAAAGGCCGCTCAGCAAGGAAGAAGCCACTGCTCCAAAACCGTCATAAAAATGTCAGACTACGGTTTGCAACTGCTCATGGGGACAAAGTTTGTACTTTTTGGAGAAATGTCCTCTGGTCTGATGAAACAAAAATAGAACTGTTTGGCCATAAGGACCCTCATTATGCTTGGAGGAAAAAGGGGGAGGCTTACAAGTCGAAGAACACTATCCCAACCGTGAAGCACGGGAGTGGTAGCATCATGTTGTGGGGGTGCTTTGCTACAGGAGGGACTGGTGCACTTCACAAAATAGATGGCATCCTGAGGGAGGAAAATTATGTGGATATATTGAAGCAACATCTCAAGACATCAGTCAGGAAGTTAAAACTTGGTCACAAATGGGTCTTCCAAATGGACGATGACGCCAAGCATACCAAAGTTGTGGCAAAATGGCTTCAGGACAACAAAGTCAAGGTATTGGAGTCTGCATCACAAAGCCCTGACCTCAATCCCATAGACAATTTGTGGGCAGAACTGAAAAAGCGTGTGCGAGAAAGGAGGCCTACAAGACTCGGTTACACCAGCTCTGTCAGGAGGAATGGGCCAGGAATGGGCCAAAATTCACCCAACTTATTGTGGGAAGCATGTGGAAGGCTACCCGAAACATTTGACCATTTTAAACAATTTAAAGGCAATGCTGCCAAATACTAATTGAGTGTTTGTAAACTTCTGACCCACTGGGAATGTGATGAAAGAAAAATAAGCTGAAAGAATTCATTCTCTCTGCTATTATTCTGACATTTCACATTCTTAAAATAAAGTGGTGACCCTAACTGACCTAAGACATGGAATTTTTACTCTGATTAAATGTCAGGAATTGTAAAAAACTGAGATTAAATATATTTTGTTAAGGTGTATGTAAACTTCCAACTTCATCTGTATCGTAGACCACCTTTTGCAAATGATTACATATACATGTCATCAGTGAATACTACATTTACTGTTAAGTGTTTTGTTCACAGAATATTAACACATTGTTTTCATCAGATGAGAATCTGTGTGCAATTGTGTTCACAGTTCCCAACAATCAGTAAATTGTACTGCACAAAATTCAAAATTACCCCATCAGTTTCATACCATGAACTACATATGGAAAGATTGAGGCAATGGGCACTGTGTAATTGTTATCATTTTTTACAATACTGCAGACATGCAGAGAATTAAGTTGGGTTACTCCTAAGTCATCATCTCCAACATTGTGACCTCCCATTATAGAGCTTTGCTCTGGTGTGGATTCATATCAGTTGTGTTGCTCCATTGTTGTGTTCCTCCATCTCTTTTCCTTATCTCTAGTGTGGATTGTGTGTCTGTGCGCCAATAGAAAGTTGACAAAACTATCAGTAAACCAACCCTTGTATTGAATACATGGAATTGTGTTGTGATGATACCAATGAATGAATCCTGCTAACAAATTTCTCATTTAAAAAAACATATATTTTTTATCAGGAATATTCAGTGTTGGGGAGTAGTGATCTACATGCAGTTTAACTAGTAATATAACTACATTTTGCAGTAACTTGGTGGTAGTTGAACTAAATTCAAATCGTGGTAGTGTTTTCAGTAGTTACAGTGATTACATTTTTCCATGTAGCGGTGTAGCTAACTACTGGAACTACACACAACTTCTTTTTCCAAAAATAAAATATGGGTCAAGTAGGCAACAATTTCCTTTCTTTTCGGCATCAGACCTGCACAATTCTCACTTGAAACATCCTTTTTTGTGTTTAAGCTACATTATATGCTACACTTAAGAAAAAAGTAGTTTACTTAACTAAGGTTACTGTACCTTCCCCAACACTGGGAATAATATTTGATGTGTATGAAATTGTTTAGTGAAATAAATGTAAAAGGAGAGTAATTGCCCATAATGTTGCACCTGTGGATAGTTATACTTTCAATTTTGACCTGATTTAGTGACTGTAAAGAAAATGTGTTTATCTACTGGGATTTCTTAAACACGGACAAACTTTGTTTTATCTGCTTGGACTCAAGAGATAACTATGGTTGCGTTAATCTTTTTGCAGGCAGTTGTGTTCTTTCGATGAATGTATTTGCAATGTTGATGGTCAAATATAGTTTTGATTAATGTATTTACTGTTTTGCAAAAGTCCACAGTTCCAAAACATGCATGTACGCGATTGAGAAAAACTGCATTAGAACTTACTATAGAATTTCTTTACTACATTGCAATACCCTGTACCATTAGAAATGTCACATAGTGTACTATAGTATGTACTATAGTTTAACATAGTATACTATGGTATGTATGGTAGTATACTATGGTACGTAAACCCCACTCATATCCCAATTAGTGCCACCCATGAGTGGGAAAACTACTGCCAAAATAAAGGAAACCAACATAAAGTGCCCTGATAGGGTTGATGAGCCATTATGAGCTGCCAGAACAGCTGCAATATGCCCTGCCAAAGAGTCCACAAAAGTCTGGAATTCTATTGGAGGGATGTGACACCATTGTTCTGTGACAAATTCCATCATTGTGTGTTTCGTTGTTATTGTGGTGGAAAACGCTGTCTCGGGCACTGCTCTAGAATCTCCCATGAGTGTTCAGTTCAATTGGTTTGAGAGATCACACACACACACACACACACACACACACACACACACACACACACATTAAACCCCCTATGCTCCTTTGAGACCCCTCTTACAAAGTCACTGAGATCTCGTCTTCTAGCCATGGTAGCCACAATAATGGGCAACTGGACATTTTTATACATAACCCTAAGCATGATGGGATGTTAATTGCTTAATTTACTCAAACTACAACTGTGTGGAAGCCCCTGCTTTCAATATGCAGTACTTTGTAGCTCTCATTTACTCAAGCGTTTTCTTTATTTTGGCAGCTACCTGTAATTCCAAACACATTTTAGCTAAGAGCAGCTGTTTAGCTGGTTATACAAAGTTTAGCCATGTGTTGGCAAAATTTGATGAGCAAGTCAAGAACGCTTATCAGCAGCCAGCGGCAGGCCCTATTCGCAGGTTATTTTTGAAAGCAGATGTCAGTAAGTGCAATTAGCTCCAATCAGTTTAATTTGCTCAATATTAGGAGTTGAGAAATAAAGATGACATCATCAGAAATATATTCTCCTCTTTTCCAAGGTACAGATGTAGCGTCTTCATTTAGTCACCCTGTTGCAGGAGAACTTGACTGCAGTTGAAGAAATGTAAAACCTGCAGTGTATTTTAGGTTTATTAAAAAGTCTCCTGAAGTTTTGAATTTCCACTTGGAAATGTTCGACTTTATTTTCCCTTACAACAAAAATGTATCAACCCCTACAGAAATGTCCTAAAAAATCCACATAATAATTCACATTTCCTGTTGATGTAGGATTATTTTCCAGCTGTAGTAAACTGGCTAAAAAAATTTATCCTACAGCTGTAGTTATGTACTTCAAAATGTGTTTATTCTGTTGTTGACCCTGAGTGGGCTGCGGTTGAATAACCCTGTTGTAGAAGACCTTGACTTCTTATCATCTCCATATTTTGGCTTTATAACGTTTGTTTGAATTAAAATCATGTTGGGAAATATGTTAGCCGATTGAGTTATGATCCTTGATCCATGAGCACCACCGAATGCACCTGTATGCTGTTTTCATAACCAAGTGGAAAGGTGGTATTTACCACATATGACTGGGGGGAAAATCCAGTTGAACAAGCCCCCCAACTGTTAATCACTAGTGGGGAACTCGTCTATCATCCCTGAGCTCTGACTTCTCCTACATACTGAACTCTGACGTCACCTACCAAGGAAATGACCCCGATAACAGCATTTTGGGCTGTTAAATGCAACAAAACATTATTTATAAAAAGCAATCTTTTATGTTTTTTTTAACAATATAATTTGTTTACAAGCATGATCGCTGTCCTTTTAGTTTATGGATGATGCTGCTTGTTTGCCATTAGCCAATCAGCGTTTCCCAATGAGTTCAAAGCATGTGAATGCATCCAACTCGTATTTATGACTGCACAACTGGTAAATTCACATCAGAATTCAGCATTCACACCAAGCCTAGAGTTAACTACTCCTTCCCGCCTTGCGCCTGATTTGCCTCCTCCTCTCATCCAATGAATTGACATGGATAGAAAAGAGCAGAAGCTCTGAAATATCCCAGGCTCCAGTCCTACCCTCCTACAGGTTATAGAAAAGAGCAGAAGCTCTGAACCTAGCCGTTCATACTTACTTACAGGTTATGGAAAATGTGCTCTTTTAGAATGTGTCCAGTAGGATTCAAGGAGAAAACCCCCACTTCTATGTCAAAGATAATAAAACAAAAACAGTATAGTAAATACTACAGTAATGTCTGCAAAAACACTAAAGTGAATACCATAGTATATAAATATAGTAATACTACACTAGTTATAACATATTATAAACTGGCTGGTGTGAGCCCTGAATGCGGATTGGCTGACAGGCATGGTATAGCGCGGTTGCATCCTGACTAAGAATAGCCCTTAGCCGTAGTATATTGGACATATACCTACCCCCCTCGGGCCTTATTGCGTAAGTTTAATATGGTATTTGTACTAAATAAAACCTTTGCTGATTGAAGTAGGAAAACGCAGACAGACATCAGTCAGATCTCATGAAGTCTTCAGCCAAAACACACAGAGGACTCAGGCAATGTTACAGAGGTTTTTTATTGAGGCCTCTAGACACATATTTCATATACACTGCTGTAATTCCGTTAAAGCTTACACAGAAACCTGCACGTTTTAAGCCTCCGCTCATCTCCTTTCTCCTCCTCCTCTAACTTCTCTCATGTTCTGTCTCCCCTTCTTCTTCTCTCCTCCTCTCTTTCCGCCCCCCCTCTCTCTCTCCCGGCAGGAAAAGAAAAGATGACAAGTACAATAAGACCGGACACAAATGAGAGTTGGCACCACCAGTCTCCGTAGCAACAGTTGTGTTACACACAACAAGTGTGTGCCACGTCCGTGCTCCGTGTCTCCAACATAGAAAAATACTCCACAGTCTCAGAGGTATATTACACACAATTATAATACACACACGCACTCACGCTCACACACACACACACACACACACACACAAACACACAGCTATATAATACAAATGTATACACTCAAACTGCCGCACACAGTTGTGCAGTGAGACTTTTTTTGATCATGTTTTTACATTGACTCTGTTTGCCTTTAGCAGTTCTCAACAACACAACTGAGATAGAAAACCACTTTAACTTACAATAATGTCTGCAGAAGTCTGCAAGGTGTCATTGAGGTGGTGTTTATGCACGTGTGTGTGTGTGTGTATGCATGCATGTATGTATGTACAGTTGAAGTCGGAAGTTTGCATACACCTTAGCCAAATACATTTAAACTCAGTTTCTCACTGACAGTTAATTCCTGACATTTAATCCTAGTTAAACATGTCCCTGTTTTAGGTCAGTTAGGATCACCACTTTATTTTAAAGAATGTGAAATGTCAGAATAATAGTACAGAGAATGATTTATTTCATCTTTTATTTCTTTCATCACATACCCAGTGGGTCAGAAGTGTACAAACACTCAATTAGTGTTTGGTAGCATTGCCTTTAAATTGTTTAACTTGGGTCAAACATTTCAGGTAGCCTTCCACAAGCTTCTCACAATAAGTTGGGTGAATTGTGGCCCATTCCTCCTGACCGAGCTGGAGTAACTGAGTGAGGTTTGTTGGCCTCCTTGCTCGCACACACTTTTTCAGTTCTGCCCACAAATTTTCTATAGGATTGAGATCAGGGCTTTGTGATGGCCACTCCAATACCTTGACTTGGTTGCCCTTAATTAGGGATAGGCGTCCCATCAACCGGACAGTTGTAAATCATGCAGCGCCTTGAATCATGATTGCAGATTTTAGAGTAACAACAATTGTCAACACATAGAAGTGTCTTATATCAGCTGAAAGCTTACATTTTTGTTAATATAACTGCACCATCCAATTTACAGTAGATATTACTGTGAAGAAATGTAATGCTATTGTCTGAGGAGAACTCCTAACAAAACACTTTTTTTCACCGCGATAGGTTTGATAAATTCACCTCTGAATGTGAAATGTGTACTTACATTCTGAAATATTGCTCTGATTTATCATCCAAAGGGTCCCAGAGATAACATAAAGTGTGGTTTTGTTAGATAAAATCATTTTTCATATCCTATAAAAGGTCCATATAGCATGTACGATCAATTTTGTATTGTAATTTTGTATTTCCACTCCAAAGAAAGGAATCTGTAAAAATCTAACCCTAAACGTTGTTTCAACCAGCCAAATCCCACTCGTATGTATTCCTCAGAGATCCTAGAACGTAACCAGACATCACTATATCATTAGGGGTGTAGTATATCCTATAGGACACCATATTTGGTCAGAGAGCGACGCCTTCATGGCACGCCGATGACGCGGTCTTCACTTGAACGACTAACTTTGTCAAATAAGCACCAATCGGGGTCAAACAATGCGAGCTAGATAGCCAACGAGCTGGGCTTTACGGGAGTATCCGGAAACCCTGTATATGTAGTCAAATGTAGCTACCAACCTTGCACGACAGCATGCCTTTTCCTTTTCAACAAAAATTATAAGAATATTCAGAGTTATGAAAACTGGTTGTTTTGCAAATGTTGAACGTATATAATGTGGCTACTAATACTGGAAAAGTCCAAGTATACAGATTTGACGATATTCTTGCAGAACATTTTTATATGAATGCAAATGTCTCTTTCACGATTTGCCCAAATGTACCTGGGTGACTTCACACTAAAGGTCATGTAGCTCGCTCATACTTCACGTTATCCGTCTGAAACTTTGCAACTACACTGCTACCATCTTGTCGACACCATCGAATTACAACCAGAGTGATGGTTGGAACTGGGACCTATCTCTTGCTTTTCAAAGATTGTATTTTCTTCTACTAGATCTATTGTGTCATATTCTCTTTCCTACATTCAATTCACATTTCCACAAACTTAAAAGTGTTTACTTTCGAATGGTACCAAGAATTTGCATATCCTTGCTTCGGGGCCTGAGCTGCAGGCAGTTAGATTTGGGTATGTCATTTAGGCGAAAATTTTAAAAAGGTGGCTATCCCTAACAAGTTATAAGCCATTTTGCCACAACTTTGGAAGAATGCTTGGTGTCATAGTCCATTTGGAAGACCCATTTGTGACCAAGCTTTAACTTCCTGACTGATGTCTTGAGATGTTGCTTCAATATATCCACATCATTTTCCCCTCTCATGATGCCATCTATTTTGTGAAGTGCACCATTCCCTCCTGCAGCAAAGCACCCACACAACATGCTGCTGCCACCCCCGTGCTTCACGGTTGGGATTGTGTTCTTCGGCTTGCAAGCCTCCCCCTTTTTCCTCCAAACACAATGATGGTCATTATGGCCAAACAGTTCTATTTTTGTTTCGTCAGACCACAGGACATTTCTCCAAAAAGTACAATCTTTGTCCCCATGAGCAGTTGCAAACCGTAGTCTGACTTTTTTATGACGGTTTTGGAGCAGTGGCTTCTTCTTTGCTGAGCGGCCTTTCAGGTTATGTCGATATTGGACTCGTTTTACTGTGGATATATATACTTTTATACCTGTTTCCTCCAGCATTTTCACAAGGTCCTTTGCTGTTGTTCTGGGATTGATTTGCACTTTTCACACCAAAGTACGTTCATCTCTAGGAGACAGAACGTGTCTCCTTCCTGAGCGGTATGACGGCTGCGTGGTCCCATGGTGTTTATACTTGCGTATTATTGTTTGTACAGATGAACGTGTTACCTTTAGGCATTTGGAAATTGCTCCTACGGATGAACCAGACTTGTGGAGGTCAACATTTTTTTTTTTGAGGTCTTGGCTGATTTCTTTTGATTTTACCATGATGTCAAGCAAAGAGGCACTGAGTTTGAAGGTAGGCCTTGAAATACATCCACAGGTACACCTCCAATTAACTCAAATGATGTGAATTTGCCTACCAGAAGCTTCTAAAGCCATGACATAATTTTCTGGAATTCTCCAAGCTGTTTAAAAGGCAAAGTCAACTTAGTGTATGTAAACTTCTGACCCACTGGAATTGTGATACAGTGAATTATAAGTGAAGTAATCTGTTTGTAAACAATTGTTGGAAAAATGACTTGTGTCATGCACAAAGTAGATGTCCTAACTGACTTGCCAAGAAATTTGTGGAGTGGTTAAAAAACTAGTTTTAATCACTCTAACCTAAGTGTATGTAAACTTCTGACTTCAGCTGTATGTATGTATGTATGTATGTATGTATGTATGTATGTATGTATGTATGTATGTATGTATGTATGTATGTATGTATGTATGTATGTATGTATGTATGTATGTATGTATGTATATATTTGAATGTGTGTTCGCACATGTGTAACACACGTGTGTATGTGTGTTAACCCTGTCTACCAGGCAGTGAAGACTATAGGGAGCGAGAGAGAGAGATGCAAGGGTGTGATTTGTGTCTCTGTGTGTGAAGGTGATGTGTATTACTGAGGTAAGAGACAGAGGAACAGTCCCGCCTCTCTGGACTTTCTGCTCCAATCACAATAGTCAGTACTGTCCGGTCCAATGTCAGTATAGTCCATTCAATCAAAGTATATAGTCACTGGCTCTAGCACATTAGTCCTCTCCTTGATTGTTGCTCTGTCCCATTCTCCGCACTTGAGGTTTACAGTCTCTTTTAAAATGTGTATGAGCATGAATTTCTGGAGGTGCAGTCTCCCATTATTTTAACAAGTGCGTCTGTTGGCAACACACTTCACAAGCTCATTGTACTCTCTACCAGTTAAGACATCAGAACTGCCAGCTCAGCCAAAGTGTCCATGCACTCAGAAACGCATCAATACAAAGTACGGTAATGTAGAACTCAGTCCTCAATGTTTCGGGTAGGAGAATAGGACAGCATCAGAGGCTCAAGTCTCTCTGGTGATCCATCAAAACATCCTTCAGTCGATTCAGCATCTGTCTCATGTTCTCTCTATTGTTCTCTTTCTCTCTGTGCGGTAGGATCAGTGCCCATCTCTTCTCCCTCCCCTCCTCTCTTATCCTCATCATCTCCTCACTTCTCCTCTCCATTCTCACTTTGCTCCTCTCTTATCCTCTGCTCTCCTCTTCTCTCGGCTCTTCTATTGATGTTGTTGTTATTGTTTTGGTTGACATGGCAGTGGAGGATGGGATGTCACAGAAGTTCCTGTGCGTGGCGTTCTAGCTTCCTGTCTGAACCCGAGGACGGGATTTATAGATTAGGGGTCAGGTGAGTATGTGTGCTACAGAGCCTGGAGCAGAAGCCCCAGCATGGTCACATACACACTCACACACCCTCTCACACCCAGGGGTCCAGGGGCTGCTGCAGACCTCTGGGCTTTCTCCTCCTCTCCCTCAGAGTCCATTGAACCCTGGGCCAATAATGCCTGAGAGGGAGAGAGAGAGAGAAGGGGGGGGGTAAAGAGAGGTCATGTAAAGGTAATTGGAGAGAGAGAAAAAGAGGGAGAAAGAGAATTAGTCATGATGTACTGATGTAAATGTGCTTTGAAAAGAGAGCGAAGATGAGAGAAAGAGCAGCATGACAGGGTTGAGTTATGAGTGAATAGATGGATGGATGAACATAGTGATGAAGATGTTTATAGATGGATGGATGGACAGAGTAGATGGAGATGCAGAGAAGAGTAAAGCAGATATGACAGATGGACAGAACATGGAGGAGGAGAGAGAAATGGACAGTGTCACGGAGGAGGAGAGATGGAGGGCTGCTGCTTTCAGAAAACCTGTTATGAGTTCTGTCACAGTCAAAGAGACACACACACACACACACACACCAATGCGCAAACACTCATGCTCACCTCTTCACACTCGAAGTCATTGGAAGGAATGCACTTTTGTCCTCCATCCTGGAAAAAAAAACACGCCATCAGCATCGACGTACACACAGCATAAGCAACAACACACACACATATATATATATATATATATATATATTGCAGATGATTCCTCACATTATCAGCTCATGTTTTAAATGCAGTTACAGGAGGAGAGAACGAAGTCTGTGATTAACTCCTCACACTGCCAGAGGGACAGTCTCTCTCCCTCTCCCCCCCCATCAGCGACTCTATGGGTCTCATTAGCATATCCCTGCCCATCTTCTGGGTGGGAGAGCCAATCAGATCTTATCTCCTCTCGGAACAGGAAGAGCTCTTTTCATGGTCAGGAAATCAAGAGAATAATAGAGAGCAGAGAACTGAGAGATGAATAACTAGTATAACAAACAAACACACTCACACAAACACACACACACCTCCCTCCCCCCGACCTCTTCGTGATCAGTCTGAATGTCAGGGGTTCCGTGCAGGAGACAGAAGTCCTGGGATTAGACTGCCAGCTGCCAAACATACAGTCCAGTATACACACACACACAGTCATCCATGTACACACAGCATGAATATTTCCATCCATCTCACAGTTACCCTGATGTGTTCTGTCCGTGTGTGTATTTCCCCTCCAGCCTCCATCCCAGTTACGGAATATTTAGAACGTCAGGACTAGATATTTCCTCAGCCGGTCAAGTGTCGGATGATTCAATCATTTATACACTATGAAAGTAGATACGTCACATGAACTAACGTCACTATTGATAACCATTGACACGCACACACCTTAAGGTTGGCACAGGTTGAGAAGACACAAGCGCTATCCAGAGGCTGGATGTCATTGGCTTGGAGAGAAGGAGCTGGCTTAGAGTTGAGGGGTGGCTGTATGGGAGGAAAGGGCGTGGCCAAAGACTCTGTGACGGGAAGGACACTCCCCTCTGATCCATAGCCAAACGCCTGGATGGAATTCTCTACAGAAACAGGCAGGCGAGAGAGAGAAGAAGAAAGAACAGAAAGGCTAGATGGAGTGCAGGTATTACAGCTAGGTCACTGTTAGAAAAAGAAACAGAGGGACACAACCACACACACACACTTGCATTCCACTCACTGAGGCAGGTGTTGTGTGTGAAGTCTCTGAGGAAGGCGTCACACTCCTGTTCCTGGTTGCCAGTCCCTCTGCAGGAGCACCAGGGAGAGATGGTGCTGTTACTGGGACTGCTGTCCATGTAGTTAGGAGTCACATCAGACCCTGGACAGAGGGAGGGAGTAGACAATATTCAGAACCAAGAGTACATTTGAAGAACACTTCTGCTGGGATACCCTACAGCGAATTGCTGTTAAATGGAGAGAGGAAGCCAAACTCTAGTGGACTGCGGCATATTTAGGCATATTTGAAATGACGAAATTATGGCAAGGGGTGACATTTAATTTACATAGCAATTTCCTACCATCCACTAGAGGCAACGCGAGCCCCTAATACCATCTAGTAGGCTTGCGACGAGCTAGGCCTCTGGGGATAGGGTTGAAAATGGTCTTCAACCGAGCATCGCGTTTTCAATCCCAGTGCTAGGCAATCGTTTAGTAATGTTTTTTTTCTGTTTTAAACCTACCCCAAACCTTAACCACCGTAACCACTCGGAATTAAAGCCAAAGAATAACTCCAATGCCTAAATTGAACAAAAATCAAGGTTAGTTTCGGTTTTAATTACTCACAGTTTTACTAACATACAGAAAATTATGTGGAACACTCCATGATCTTCAGACGGCCCCACACGCCATATTTAAAATAAAAATGGCAAGCCATGTCATATCTCTGTATCTGCAGTTATGGTTAGGTATGGCGTTTTCTTTGGGGATCGAGTTGCGAGAGAGGGTGTGTATGTACTCACCAATGAGGCCTACATAGGCCATTAGGCAGCCGTGGTAGTTATCATGGGGACAGCTGTTGATGGAGTGACCAGTCATCTGACAGGTGGTATGGAAATCAGCCAGTCTTGACCTACATGCACACACACGGGCAGATGAAAAACATTCCTCGTAATATCGCCATTTCAGCATTTCACCCCGAAGGAACTTAAAGACAGGGACACTGAGTGTACAAAACATTATGGACACCTTCCTAATATTGAGTTGCACACCCCACTTTTGCCCTCAGAACAGCCTCAATTTGTCAGGACGTGGACTCTGCAAGGTGTCGAAAGCGTTCCGCAGGGACTCCAATGCCTTTCACAGTTGTGTCAAGTTGGCTGGATGTCCTTTGGGTGGTGGACCATTCTTGATACACACGGGAAACTGTTGAGCGTGAAAAATCCAGCAGTGTGTGCTTGAAAAACCTAGCAGCTTTGCAGTTGATTGAAGTGGATTTAACAAGTGACATCAATACGGGATCATAGCTTTCACCTGGTCAATCTATGTATTGGAAAGAGCAGGTGACGATAATGTTTTGTACATACGCGGCCTATGCAGGAATCAAACCCACAACCCTAATATTGCCCGCCTCATGCTCTAACCCACGAAGCCATTGGCACCACCCACTATAGTACTTACAGTAAGCATTATGATCATATTGTAAGGCTATTTTATGGGAGATGTTATAGTTTTTTGTAGTTTGAAAATAAGGTGAATCAGTTGTCTTGAATTACAATGGTTATTGATTATCTACCCAGCAACTACTTTTTGCTGTTGAAGAGTCTCAATCCCAACCTAGACCCATTCTCAAAGTCCTCTCCAATTGATTTAAGAGGGGGAATAATAGACTTCGACACAAGCCAATGATAATGGAAGGTTGAATAAAAACGACATTGCATTCACATTACCTCAAGCCAAAGTAAGCCGTCTTTCATTGCATTGTGAATGAGGCTATGTAAGGCTATGAAGCGGTGTTAACCAAGGCCAAACAGTAGCTATCTGCTTTGTACTATAGAGTGCCAGACACCTCCGCAGGCATAGGTAGCCAGTGGAAAAAGAAACGCACAGAGATCATTATTTGCTTTACATTTTCAGTCTCTCACGGGGAAGGGAATGTGAGCCGAGCATGAATGTCCTGTTGATATCTTCCAGTTTTGTCTCAATGCCCATTAAAAAAAACACCAAGGACGTTCAAAGTCGCCGATGTGCACTCAAAAGAGAAACTCAAAAGAGAAACTCAAAAGAGAAACTCAAAAGAGAAACTCAAAAGAGAAACAAAAAGGGCCTTTCTCAGTTGTGAATATTTCCCTCAATATGTCCTAAATGGCACCTTGTTCCCTATCCTTGTTCCCTATATTGTGCACTACGTTGGACCAGAGCCATATGTACCCAGGTCAAAAGCAGTATACTATTTCTTTCTGCCCTACCATTAACATGAAAAACACATATTTCTATATGACATCAGCTTCCTAGCTTGGTATAGGGTGTCCAATCAAAACCACATATTTTGACCAATGGGTAATTGTGTAGATGATCCTCTAAGAAAACCAATGGCCAAAACGTCATGGCTGTATCATAATTCGTTCAACATTTATTGGCGATTTCCCGTTGTAGGATGGTCAAAATAAGGGTGACTAAATCAATGCAGGCCAGAGAAACAAAAGTGACCATAAATCACTGAAATAGCATCGAGTAACCTAGGCTAGATGCTGTGCGAGAATTTAGGCTACCTGATAGGCTTACCATTGAACTCGTCTTCTCAAATCCGGAGGACATAAACAATATAGAGGTAAGAAAGATATCGATTTTGAAACATGACATGCAGCATTTTCATACACTATGTGTACAATACCAGTCAAATGTTTGGACACACCTACTCATTCAAGGGTTTTTCTTTATTCCTACTGTGTTCTACATTATAGAATAATAGTGAAGACATCAACACTATGAAATAACACATATGGAACCATGTAGTAAGCAAAAAAAGAGTTAAACAACCGTCTTGAAGGAGTTCCAACATATGCTGAGCACTTGTTGGCTGCTTTTCATTCACTCTGAGATCCAAGTCATCCCAAACCATCTTAATTGGGTTGAGTTCGGGTGACTTGATGCAGTACACAGCCTGGAGGTGTGTTTTGGGTCATTGTCTTATTCAAAATCAAATGATCGTCCCACTAAACGCAAACCAGATGGAATGGCATATTGCTGCAGAATGCTGCGATAATGAACTTTTAACAAGGCACACTTGTTAATTGAAATGCATTCCATTTGACTACCTCATGAAGCTCCCGAGTGGTGCAGTGGTCTAAGGCACTGCACCTCAGTGCTAGAGGCGTCACTACAGACCCTGGTTCGATCCCGGGCTGTATCACAACCAGCTGTGATCGGGAGTCCCATAGGATGGTGCACAATTGGCACAGCGTTGTCCGGGTTAGGGGAGGGTTTGGCCGGGATAGGCCGTCATTGTAAAATAAGAATTTGTTCTAAACTGACTTGCCTAGTTAAATAAAGGTAAAAAATAAAAAGCTGGTTGAGAGAATGCCAAGAGTCTGCGAAGTTGTCATCAAGGCAGAAGGTGGCTGCTTTGAAGAATCGCAAATCTAAAATATATTTTGATGTGTTTAACACTTTTTTGGTTACTATATGATTCCATATGTCCGTATGTTTGCTTACTACATGATTCCACATTGGCAATTGTCTTCACTGACATTTCCAACCTCTCCCTCTGTAATACCTACACGTTTCAAACAGACCACCATAGCACTGTGCCCAAGAAAGCGAAGGTAACCTGGCTGAATTATTACCGCCCCATAGCATCACGTCAGTAGCCATGAAGTGCTTTGAAAGGCTGGTCATGGCTCACATCACCATCATCCCAGAAACACTAGACCCACTCCAATTCGCACACCGCCCCAACAGATCCACAGATGATGCAATCTCTATTGCACTCCTCACTGCCCTTTCCCACCTGGACAAAAGGGACACCTACAGTGTCGCAAAAAAGTATTTAGTCAGCCACCAATTGTGCAAGTTCTCCCTCTTAAAAAGATGAGAGAGGCCTGTAATTTTCATCATAGGTACACTTCAACTATGACAGACAAAATGAGAAAACAAATCCAGAAAATCACATTGTAGGATTTTTTATGAATTTATTTGCAAATTAGGGTGGAAAATAAGTATTTGGTCAATGACAAAAGTTTATCTCAATACTTTGTTATGTACACTTTGTTGGCAATGACAGAGGTCAAACGTTTTCTGTAAGTCTTCACAAGGTTTTCACACACTGTTGCTGGTATTTTGGCCCATTCCTCCATGCAGATCTCCTCTAGAGCAGTGATGTTTTGGGGCTGTTGCTGGGCAACACGGACTTTCAACTCCCTCCAAAGATTTTCTATGGGGTTGAGATCTGGAGACTGACTAGGCCACTCCAGGACCTTGAAATAATTCTTACGAAGCCACTCCTTTGTTGCCCGGGCGGTGTGTTAGGGATCATTGTCATGCTGAAAGACCCAGCCACGTTTCATCTTCAATGCCTTTGCTGATGGAAGGAGGTTGTCACTCAAAATCTCACGATACATGGCCCCATTCATTCATTCATTCTTTACACAGATCAGTCGTCCTGGTCCCTTTGCAGAAAAACAGCCCCAAAGCATGATGTTTCCACCCCCATGCTTCACAGTAGGTATGGTGTTCTTTGGATGCAACTCAGCATTCTTTGGCCTCCAAACACGACGAGTTGAGTTTTTACCAAAAAGTTATATTTTGGTATCATCTGACCATATGACATTCTCCCAATCTGCTTCTGGATCATCCAAATGCTCTCTAGCAAACTTCAGACGGGCCTGGACATGTATTGGCTTAAGCAGGGGGACACGTCTGGCACTGCAGGATTTGAGTCCCTGGCGGCATAGTGTGTTACTGATGGTAGGCTTTGTTGCTTTGGTCCCAGCTCTCTGCAGGTCATTCACTAGGTCCCCCCGTGTGGTTCTGGAATTTTTGCTCACCGTTCTTGTGATCATTTTGACCCCACGGGGTGAGATCTTGCGTGGAACCCCAGATCGAGGGAGATTATCAGTGGTATTGTATGTCTTCCATTTCCTAATAATTGCTCCCACAGTTGATTTCTTCAAACCAAGCAGCTTACCTATTGCAGATTCAGTCTTCCCAGCCTGGTGCAGGTCTACAATTTTGTTTCTGGTGTCCTTTGACAGCTCTTTGGTCTTGGCCATAGTGGAGTTTGGAGTGTGACTGTTTGAGTTTGTGGACAGGTGTCTTTTATACTGATAATAAGTTGAAACTGGTGCCATTATACAGGTAACGAGTGGAGGACAGAGGAGCTTCTTAAAGAAGAAGTTACAGGTCTGTGTGAGCCAGAAATCTTGCTTGTTTGTAGGTGACCAAATACTTATTATCCACCATAATTTGCAAATAAACTCATTAAAAATCCTACAATGTGATTTTCTGGATTTTTTTTCTCATTTTGTCTGTCATAGTTGAAGTGTACCTATGATGAAAATTACAGGCCTATCTCATCTTTTTAAGTGGGAGAACTTGCACAATTGGTGGCTGACTAAATACTTTTTTGCCCCACTGCATGTGAGAATGCTGTTCGTTGACTACAGCTCAGCATTCAACATCATAGTTCCCACAAAGCTCATCACGAAGCTAAGGACCCTGGGACTAAACACCTCCCTCTGCAACTGGATACTGGACTTCCTGATGGGCCGCCTCCAGGTGGTAAAGGTAGGCAACAACACATCTTCCACACTGATGATCAACACTGGGGCCCTTCAGGTGTGCGTGCTTTGTCCCCTCGTGTACTCCCTGTTCACCCATGACTGTGTGAGAAAGCATGACTCCAACAATCATGGCTCATTAAGTTGGTAGCCTCCCACCTGGCCAACATCCGGTGAAATTGTAGAGCGCGAAATTCAAACTACAGAATTATAAATATTTAACTTTCATAAAATCACAAGTGTAATACATCAAAATAAAGCTCAACTACTTGTTAAATCAGCCGCTGTGTCAGATTTCAAAAAGGCTTTACGGCGAAAACACACCATGCGATTATCGGAGGACAGCGCCCCCGCGTACAAAAGCATGAAAAACACATTTCAACCAGGCAGGTGCGCCACGAAAGTCAGAAATAGCGATATAATAAATGCCTTACCTTTGATGATCTTCTTCTGTTGGCACTCCAAAAGGTCCCAGTTACATCACAAATGGTCCTTTTGTTCGATAATGTCCTTTATATCCATAAAAAGTTTAGCTGGCACGCTTCAGTCAATAATCCACCCAGTGTCCCTCCATAAAAATGCCTACAAAATGAATCTCAAACATTACTAATAAACTTTTCCAAACAAGTCAAACAACGTTTATAATCAAACCTTAGGTACCCTAATACATAAATAAATGATACAATTTAAGACAGAGAATCGTTATTGTCTTTACCGAAGAAAAATACAAAAGAATGCTCTCTCTTCCATGCGCTTGGAAACACTACAGACAAAATGGGAGCCACCTAGAAAAACTAAAATTTCAGGCTCATTTTTCAAAAAACCAGCATGAAACTCTTTCTAAAGACTGTTGACATCTAGAGGAAGCCCTAGGAACTGCAATCTGGGAGGATTTTGCCTTATAATAAAAGTGACAGCCATTGAAAACAGTGGTAGGCTGAAAAATAGTTTTTTGGGATGGTTTGTCCTCGGGGTTTTGCCTGCCATATCAGTTCTGTTATAATCACATACATAATTTTAACAGTTTTAGAAACTTTAGAGTGGTTTCTATCCAAATCTACCAATTATATGCATATCCTAGCTTGTGGGCCTGAGTAACAGGCAGTCTACTTTGGGCACGCTTTTCATCCGGACGTGAAAAGACTGCCCCCTACCCAAGCTAAACTAAAAGCACACAAATTATATTATTTTTCTTGTCTATATTGAATACATAATTTAAACATTTACAGTGTAGGTTGGAAAAAGTATGTGAACACCTAGGCTAATGACTTCTCCAAAAGCTATAAAAAACACTCACAAAATTTGAGTTGGCTATTCACAAGAAGCATTTTCTGATGTGAACCATGTCTTGCACAAAAGAGATCTCAGAAGACCTATGATTAAGAATTGTTGACTTGCATAAACCTGGAAAAGGTTACAAAAGTATCTCTAAAAGCCTTGATGTTCATCAGTCCATGGTAAGACAAATTGTCTTTAAATGGAGAAAGTTCAGCACTGTTGCTACTCTCCCTAGGAGGGGCAGTCTTGCAAAGATGACTGCAAGAGCACAGTGCAAAATGCTCAATGAGGTTAAGAAAAATCTAAGAAAAAAACTAAAGACTTACAGAAATCTCTGGAACATGCTAACATCTCTGTTGACAAGTCTATGATACGTACAACACTAAACAAGAATGGTGTTCATGGGAGGACATCACGGAAGAAGCCACTGCTGTCCAAAAAAAAAACATTGCTGCACGTCTGAAGTTTGCAAAAGTGCACATGGATGTTCCACAGTGCAACTGCAAAATATTCTGTGGACAGATGAACCTACTGTTGAGTTGTTTGGAAGGAACACACAACACTATGTGTGGAGAAAAAAAGGCAGAGCTCTTCAGTAAGGCCATTCCTTTCCCCCAGATTGCTCAGTTTGGGCGTCTAGGTAGAGTCATTGGTGGTTCCAAACTTCTTATATTTAAGAATGATGGAGGCCACTGTGTTCTTGGGGACCTTCAATGAGCAGACATTTCTTGGTACACTTCCCCAGATCTTTGCCTCGACACAAAGCTCTACGGTCAAATTCCTTTGACCTCATGGCTTGGTTTGTGCTCTGACATGCACTGTTAACTGTGGGACCTTATAGAGACAGGGATGTAACCTTTCCAAATCATGTCCAATCTTGATTGGACCACAGGTGGACTCCAATGAAGTTGTAGAAACATCTTGTCACGGATCCCCCCGGTACTGCTGCTCATTCCGTTCACCAGCTCCGGAGGTCTAAGTCACCGGCCTTCTAGGCGTCACTGAACTGGATTCATTACCATCAACCCCGGACTATCTTCTCTCATTTCGCACACTTGGTTCCCATTCCCCCTAATTAGTATGTGTATCTATGTGCCCTCTGTTCTGCATTGTCCTTGTCGATTATTGTCCCATGTCTATTGGTATTGTGAGTACCTGTGCTCTGTTGTATCGGCTTTCGTGCTACGGGTTGTTGTGCACCTGTTATTATGGGTCTCGTCCCATGTTTACACCTCACTCTTTTGTTTGGGTTACATCCCTGTGTTATATATACACACGTGTTTGTTTTGGGCTTCGTCCCCGTCGTTTTCATGACGCACTTTAGTTTGGGTGGAGAAATAAAAACCCAATTACGTATTCCAGCGCCTGTCTGATATCATTATACAGCGTGCACCCACCCGTAGCACGCGTTCCAGCAGGTATATCTCACTTGTTACCCCCAAAGCCAATTCCTACTTTGCCCGCCTCTCCTTCCAGTTCTCTGCTGCCAATGACTGGAATGAACTACAAAAATCTCTGAAACTGGAAACACTTATCTCCCCCTACTAGCTACTCCGTGTGTAACTCTGTGTTGTTATATGTGTCGAACTGCTTTGCTTTATCTTGGCCAGGTCGCAGTTGTAAATGAGAACTTGTTCTCAACTTGCCTACCTGTTTAAATAAAGGTTAAATAAAAAATAAATAAAAGTGAGACATCTTGTCACGGTCATCATATGGAGGAGACCAAGGCACAGCGTGATATGAATACATACTTCTTTAAATGAAAGAGAGAACACTGAACAAACTTTACAAAACAACAAAATGAACCGTGAAGCTAATATGGCTAGTGCAGACAGGCAACTAAACATAGAATAACAACCCACAAAATACCCAAGGACTATGGCTACCTAAATATGGTCCCCAATCAGAGACAACGATAAACAGCTGCCTCTGATTGAGAACCAATCTAGGCAACCATAGACATATAAACACCTAGACTAGAAAAATCTCTCGACATACAAAAAACCCTAGACAACACAAAAACTAAAACAAACCCCCTTGTCACACCCTGACCTAACCAAAATAATAAAGAAAACAAAGATAACTAAGGTCAGGGCAGGACACATCTCAAGAATGATCAATGGAAACAGAATGCAACGGAACTCAATTTCAAGTCTCATAGCAAAGGATCTGAATACCTTTGTAAATAAGGTATTTCTGTTTTTTTTATTTTTAATACATTTGTAAAAAAAAATCTAAAAACCTGTTTTCGCTTTGTCATTATCGGGGGTGTTGTGTGTAGATAGATGAGAAAACAATTATATTGAATCCATTTTAGAATAACGCTTTCACATAACACCATGTGGAAAAAAATCAAGTGGTCTGAATACTTTCCGAATGCACTTATATATGTCTCCCACTGTATAATGATATGAGACAGGCGCAGGAATACGTAATAGGGTTTTTATTTCTCCACACAAACTAAAGTGCGTCATGAAAACGACGGTGTGTATATATACACACAGTGGGGATAACCAGTTTTTGATACACTGCCGATTTTGCAGGTTTTCCTACTTACAAAGCATGTAGAGGTCTGTAATTTTTTATCATAGGTACACTTCAACTGTGAGAGACGGAATCTAAAACAAAAATCCAGAATATCACATTGTATGATTTTTAAGTAATTAATTTGCATTTTATTGCATGACATAAGTATTTGATACATCAGAAAAGCAGAACTTAATATTTGGTACAGAAACCTTTGTTTGCAATTACAGAGATCATACGTTTCCTGTAGTTCTTGACCAGGTTTGCACACACTGCAGCAGGGATTTTGGCCCACTCCTCCATACAGACCATCTCCAGATCCTTCAGGTTTCGGGGCTGTCGCTGGGCAATACGGACTTTCAGCTCCCTCCAAAGATTTTCTATTTGGTTCAGGTCTGGAGACTGGCTAGGCCACTCCAGGACCTTGAGATGCTTCTTACGGAGCCACTCCTTATAGTTGCCCTGGCTGTGTGTTTTGGGTCGTTGTCATGCTGTTTCCTTCATGCTTCATGGTTGGGATGGTGTTCTTGGGGTTGTACTCATCCTTCTTCTTCCTCCAAACACCGCGAGTGGAGTTTAGACCAAAAAGCTCTATTTTTGTCTCATCAGACCTCATGACCTTCTCCCATTCCTCCTCTGGATCATCCAGATGGTCATTGGCAAACTTCAGACAGGCCTGGACATGCGCTGGCTTGAGCAGGGGGACCTTACGTGAGCTGCAGGATTTTAATCCATGACGGCGTAGTGTGTTACTAATGGTTTTCTTTGAGACTGTGGTCCCAGCTCTCTTCAGGTCATTGATCAGGTTCTGCCGTGTAGTTCTGGGCTGATCCCTCACCTTCCTCATGATCATTGATGCCCCACGAGGTGAGATCTTGCATGGAGTCCCAGACCGAGGGTGATTGACCGTCATCTTGAACTTCTTCCATTTTCTAATAATTGCGCCAACAGTTGTTGCCTTCTCACCAAGCTGCTTGCCTATTGTCCTGTAGCCCATCCCAGTCTTGTGCAGGTCTACAATTTTACCCCTGATGTCCTTACACAGCTCTCTGGTCTGGGCCATTGTATAGATCCAAGATGGCGTAGCAGTCAGACGTCTTGTCGTGTCCCTTGTATATATCGTTTTTTTTACATATTGTTTTTCGCATATCTTTTAAAACATTTTGCTAAATCTCAACATCTAAATACTCTCCTGCAACCCGCCTCACCCAATGTAGCGTGGATCTGCTTTTTTTTCTTCCAAAGTATTTATATTTACTTCGGATCCGGAACCCCTCAACTGAAGCTAGCCAGCTAACTGCCAGCTATCAGCAAACCATTGCTAGCGGTCATCAGCTAACCGGTCATCAGCTAACCTTTAGCTCGGAAAGGTCTCGCCAGTTCGAACAACGTGACTCTAACCAGAGCATAACGGACCTATTATTTTTATCCCCGGATTCCCACCGCAAACGGAACATTTTCAGCTGGATCTTCACAACTAGCTAACTAGCTAACCGCAACCCTGGATGATTACTCCTGGCTAGCGTTTCCATCCACTTAGCTTGAAGCTAGCCTGGGCCAGAGCTCCTGTGTTACCACCGAAGCATACTCCTGGGCTACAATATCCGGACCCACGATCGGCCTATCGATGTCACCACATGAAGAGGCATAAACAGACTCACCCCATCGCGACATCCCCCAAAGGCTAACTTTCTAGCCCTTGCTATCTGCTTGCTTGCTAATTCGGCCTGCTAACTGCTAGCTTGTTTAGCCCCGGTCCGATTTGATTATACCTTCCGTTAACCTGCCTCACCCAATGTGATACGGAATCGCTGTTATTTTTAATTTTTAGAACACATTCAAGAACCTCCAGAAGCTAACCAGCTAACTAGCTACAAGCTATTTAGTCATTGTTAGCCATTGCTAGCGGCTTTTACCTTCTGCACAGCCAGCCATTTTTTAAAACCTGGATAATACTCGCCAGTCTAGCTTCCCTGCCCCATCCATCGCTGCCCCCTGGACACTGATCACTTGGCTACATAGCTGATGCATGCTGGACTGTCCATTAATCACGGTACTCCATTCTGCTTGTTTATGTTTTATCTGTCGGCCCCAGCCGAACTCAGGCTCTGTGTGTAGTTAATCCGACCCTCCCTGCCTAGTCAACGCCATTTTACCTGCTGTTGTTGTGCTAGTTGATTAGCTGTTGTTGTCTCACCTACTGTTTTAGCTAGCTCTCCCAGTTCAACACCTGTGATTACTGTATGCCTCACTGTATGTCTCTCTCAAATGTCAATATGCCTTGTATACTGTTGTTCAGGTTAGTTATCATTGTTTTAGTTTACAATGGAGCCCCTAGTTCCACTCTTCATACCCCTGATACCTCCTTTGTCCCACCTCCCACACATGCGGTGACCTCACCCATTACAACCAGCATGTCCAGAGATACAACCTCTCTCATCATCACCCAGTGCCTGGGCTTACCTCCGCTGTACCCGCACCCCACCATACCCCTGTCTGCGCATTATGCCCTAAATGTATTCTACCATGCCCAGAAATCTGCTCCTTTTATTCTCTGTCCCCAACGCTCTAGGCGACCAGTTTTGATAGCCTTTAGCCGCACCCTCATACTACTCCCCCTCCTCTGTTCCACGGGTGATGTGGAGGTAAACCCAGGCCCTGCATGTCCCCAGGCACCCTCATTGGTTGACTTCTGTGATCGAAAAAGCCTTGGTTTCATGCATGTCAACATCAGAAGCCTCCTCCCTAAGTTTGTTTTACTCACTGCTTTAGCACACTCTGCTAACCCTGATGTCCTTGCCGTGTCTGAATCCTGGCTCAGGAAGGCCACCAAAAATTCTGAGATTTCCATACCCAAATATAACATTTTCCGTCAAGATAGAACTGCCAAAGGGGGAGGAGTTGCAGTCTACTGCAGAGATAGCCTGCAAAGTAATGTCATACTTTCCAGGTCCATACCCAAACAGTTCGAACGACTAATTTTAAAAATGACTCTCTCCAGAAATAAGTCTCTCACTGTTGCCGCCTGCTACCGACCCCCCTCAGCTCCCAGCTGTGCCCTGGACACCATTTGTGAATTGATCGCCCCCCATCTAGCTTCAGAGTTTGTTCTGTTAGGTGACCTAAACTGGGATATGCTTAACACCCCGGCAGTCCTACAATCTAAGCTAGATGCCCTCAATCTCACACAAATCATCAAGGAACCCACCAGGTACAACCCTAAATCTGTAAACAAGGGCACCCTCATAGATGTCATCCTGACCAACTGGCCCTCCAAATACACCTCCGCAGGGCCATGATATCCTTCTCGTTCTTCAACCAGGATCTCAGCGATCACTGCCTCATTGCCTGTATCCGCTACGGAGCCGCAGTCAAATGACCACCCCTCATCACTGTCAAACGCTCCCTAAAACACTTCTGTGAGCAGGCCTTTCTAATCGACCTGGCCCGGGTATCCTGGAAGGACATTGACCTCATCCCGTCAGTTGAGGATGCCTGGTCATTCTTTAAAAGTAACTTCCTCACCATTTTAGATAAGCATGCTCTGTTCAAAAAATGCAGAACTAAGAACAGATATAGCCCTCGGTTCATTCTAGACCTGACTGCCCTCGACCAGCACAAAAACATCCTGTGGCGGACTGCAATAGCATCGAATAGTCCCCGCGATATGCAACTGTTCAGGGAAGTCAGGAACCAATACACGCAGTCAGTCAGGAAAGCTAAGGCCAGCTTCTTCAGGCAGAAATTTGCATCATGTAGCTCCAACTCCAAAAAGTTCTGGGACACTGTGAAGTCCATGGAGAACAAGAGCACCTCCTCCCAGCTGCCCACTGCACTGAGGCTAGGTAACACGGTCACCACCGATAAATCCATGATTATCCAAAACTTCAACAAGCATTTCTCAACGGCTGGCCATGCCTTCCGCCTGGCTACTCCAACCTCGGCCAACAGCTCTGCCCCCCCGCAGCTACTCGCCCAAGCCTCTCCAGGTTCTCCTTTACCCAAATCCAGATAGCAGATGTTCTGAAAGAGCTGCAAAACCTGGACACGTACAAATCAGCTGGGCTTGACAATCTGGACCCTCTATTTCTGAAACTATCCGCCGCCATTGTCGCAACCCCTATTACCAGCCTGTTCAACCTCTCTTTCATATCGTCTGAGATCCCCAAGGATTGAAAGCTGCCGCAGTCATCCCCCTCTTCAAAGGGGAGACACCCTGGACCCAAACTGTTACAGACCTATATCCATCCTGCCCTGCCTATCTAAGGTCTTCGAAAGCCAAGTCAACAAACAGGTCACTGACCATCTAGAATCCCACCGTACCTTCTCCGCTGTGCAATCTGGTTTCCGAGCCGGTCACGGGTGCACCTCAGCCACGCTCAAGGTACTAAACGATATCATAACCGCCATCGATAAAAGACAGTACTGTGCAGCCGTCTTCATCGACCTTGCCAAGGCTTTCGACTCTGTCAATCACCATATTCTTATTGGCAGACTCAGTAGCCTCGGTTTTTCTGATGACTGCCGTGCCTGGTTCACCAACTACTTTGCAGACAGAGTTCAGTGTGTCAAATCGGAGGGCATGCTGTCCGGTCCTCTGGCAGTCTCTATGGAGGTGCCACAGGGTTCAATTCTGGGGCCGACTCTTTTCTCTGTATATATCAATGAAGTTGCTCTTGCTGCGGGCGATTCCCTGATCCACTTCTACGCAGACGACACCATTCTATATACTTCCAGCCCGTCCTTGGACACTGTGCTATCTGACCTCCAAACGAGCTTCAATGCCATACAACACTCCTTCCGTGGCCTCCAACTGCTCTTAAACGCTAGTAAAACCAAATGCATGCTTTTCAACCATTCGCTGCCTGCACCCGCACGCCTGACTAGCATCACCACCTTGGATGGTTCCGACCTTGAATATGTGGACATCTATAAGTACCTAGGTGTCTGGCTAGACTGTAAACTCTCCTTCCAGACTCATATCAAACATCTCCAATCGAAAATCAAATCTAGAGTCGGCTTTCTATTCCGCAACAAAGCCTCCTTCACTCACGCTGCCAAACTTACCCTAGTAAAACTGACTATCCTACCGATCCTCAACTTCGGCGATGTCATCTACAAAATAGCTTCCAACACTATACTCAGCAAACTGGATGCAGTTTATCACCATCCGTTTTGTCACTAAAGCACCTTATACCACCCACCACTGCGACCTGTATGCTCTAGTCGGCTGGCCCTCGCTACATATTCGTCGCCAGACCCACTGGCTCCAGGTCATCTACAAGTCCATGCTAGGTAAAGCTCCGCCTTATCTCAGTTCACTGGTCACGATGGCAACACCCACCCGCAGCACGCGCTCCAGCAGGTGTATCTCACTGATCATCCCTAAAGCCAACACCTCATTTGGCCGCCTTTCGTTCCAGTTCTCTGCTGCCTGTGACTGGAACGAATTGCAAAAATCGCTGAAGTTGGAGACTTTTATCTCCCTCACCAACTTCAAACATCTGCTATCTGAGCAGCTAACCGATCGCTGCAGCTGTACATAGTCTATCGGTAAATAGCCCACCCATTTTTACCTACCTCATCCCCATACTGTTTTTATTTATTTACTATTCTGCTCTTTTGCACACCAATATCTCTACATGTACATGACCATCTGATCATTTATCACTCCAGTGTTAATCTGCAAAATTGTAATTATTTGCCTACCTCCTCATGCCTTTTGCACACAATGTATATAGACTCTGTTTTTTTTCTACTGTGTTATTGACTTGTTAATTGTTTACTCCATGTGTAACTCTGTGTTGTCTGTTCACACTGCTATGCTTTATCTTGGCCAGGTCGCAGTTGCAAATGAGAACTTGTTCTCAACTAGCCTACCTGGTTAAATAAAGGTGAAATAAAAAATAAAAATACAAAAATTGTGGAGAGGTTGGAGTCTGTTTGATTGAGTGTGTGGACAGGTGTCTTTTATACAGGTAACGAGTTCAAACAGGTGCGGTTAATACAGGTAATGAGTGGAGAACAGGGGGCTTCTTAAAGAAAAACTAACAGGTCTGTGAGAGCCGGAATTCTTACTGGTTGGTAGGTGTTCAAATACGTATGTCATGCAATAAAATTCTAATTAATTACTTAAAAATCATACAATGTGATTTTCTGGATTTTTGTTTTAGATTTCGTCCCCTCACAGTTGAGGTGTACCTATGACAAAAATTACAGACCTCCACATGCTTTGTAAGTTGGAAAACCTGCAAAATCGGCAGTGTACTTGTTCTCCCCACTGTATATAAATTGTTATATAGTCTTCAACAATTTTCCATCCTACAAATGTGGAATAAGCAAAGGCTTTGATTTCTGGTCAAATGGGATCTTAGAAAATACCTAGCAGAAAAAGTCTTAAAAGGTTTTAGAAATACATAAAAAACAATAGTCTTGAAGTAAAGACGACCGCCAAATAGTATCAACATGTGTATTTAGTTTTGCAGAAATGATTGGCCTTCTGTAAATGTAAGAAAAATATTGCCTAGTGTTGTCATTCTGTTACCAAAAACCCACATATCTTTAAGATATTTTCAAATGTCCCTCTCTTATTAGGAGGGAGGATTAGTTATAGTGTTTTCATTAATAACAATTTGGATGATTATTTATTAATAAGCGATTAAAACATGTACCTACTTTTTACCAAATTGCATGTGTGTGTATGACTGACAGGTCTGAATGCTGTGCTGTTGACGTTCTCATAGAGGTCAGTCATTCCTTGGGAGTGTGTGCTTATGCCTGTGTGTGTGTTTTGGTGTCTATGTCGGTATGAGTTTAGGTGTCTTAGGATGGATGAGCAATGCTTCACAGGAACCTTTGAAGTTGACACTCACACTGACTTCTGTGCCCTTTGTTTGGGGGAGCTGTGATGGTGGATGTGGTGTCTGACTCATTGACAAAGATCAAAGTGTGTGCATGCTTGTGTACATTTGTGTGTGTATTTTTATGTGTGCGTGTAAATTCATATTCGATAAGAGAACTGTGTTGAAAGACAAGACAGACTCACTGTCTGACAGCTAACTGCTATGCTGTATTCTAGTATCCAAGCTAACAGCCTAGGCTAGCCAAAGTAGTGCACATGCTTATCATATAAGGACATAGATTCTCTGTCCACTCCTCTCTCCCGACCGCTCTTTCAACTCTCTCTCCACTCTCACTCTATCCCTCTCTTTTTTCTCTCTTCCCAGTGCTCTTCTCTCTCTCTCTCTCCCTCTGACCCTGACTTGTCAGTTACAGTGAAGCAGATTCACAGTTATCCCGTGGGAAACACCTTATTATAATATGTACATTAGCAGAAGGAAAACACACACAAACCAAACACAGTGAAATTATAATAATATGGAAATGTATAACTGACACTGCTGACCTTAAATATAATTGGTCAGAAATAACCTACACTCCCATTTTAACAACACCTACTGTATATTTATGAGAGGAGAGGAGACAGGAACGGATCTATGGGGCAGGTGCTTCCCTACCCATTTTATTTTATTTTGTGGGGGGGCATCTATCTATCAGAGTCAGCGCTAACAAATGTTGGCATCAGCTAGAGTGTTGTCTGGGAAAAACACGGGGGTGTGCAGAAAATATTGCATGCTAAATTGAATCGCATTTGGTTGTGGTGTGTGTCAGTCATTTTGAAATCAAGTGACAACATCACAGAGATGCTTGAATCTCCTTGCACGTATGGCACAGACGTGAGACTCAAGGCCACAGGCTTATTGAAAACAGTGACAGAGCAGAGGTTTAAGTTCATTGCTAACAATAATTCACAATATGCTGGGGCTCCTCGACCCTCCTAATAAGTTACTGCAGTCTGAAGCAACTGATCTCCACACCGGTGTCAAACTTGTCCACAGTACTTATGGGTGCGTTGATAAACTGCGATATGATGCTGAATTCTAAAAGATTTCGGGTGAATGCCAGGAGGTCATGAGCACACCAGCTCCAAGCAAACTATGGAGACTCATCAGTAAATCTCTGCAAGAGTACTGAAAGCATAGTGGGTCAGCATGGTGATGGATATGAGAAGTGATCAACTGTTTTCAGCATTTTGGATGCCGTGCTGGGGAAATGTCATCACGATTTAGCAAACCAAATAGTCGACTGGTGGAGCCTGTCTGCCATGGATCCTGAGCCCAAACATTTTGATGTGAACAAGGTCAAGCCTTTGTTGGATCTAACCAAAACTGAACTAGTGGAAGCTGAGTTTAATGTGTCTTGCGAAGAGAAATCGCAACCACACCCAGCTACAACAAGGACCCCACTCAGTGTTCTCCAAAATGACAGCGGGCCTTTGTCAGCAATGCCGCCTGTGCTGTAGGCACTGAAACTTGGATTAACATTTGGGGCAGCTTCAGCACTGTGCAAAACTTCCTTCTCCACCCTGAAGTACATCTTTCCTTCCACGGTTCAACACAGCATAGAGGAGGCTGCAACTCTTCTAAATGGTAAAACCGTTTGTTTTCCCTCATGTAAGACAACTGGTTGTTGGTCCATTTAAAAAAAAAGTAATATATAGTTTAGGCGTTTGCTTTTTACTTTAATGCATATTTTAGATTTAATTGAGTCTTAATGTAATTTCTTGCTTTTGCGGGTCTAATTGCTATTGTTAGATAGACAGATTTGCGTTATTTGCTGAGAAAATGGCCAATGTAGCCTATTGGTTGTGCTCGGAGATGACCCCTGACCTGGTGCTCCTCTTGGTTGGTGCATCTAACGTTATCCTTTCATCACACTGACTGGTGAAAAATGCTAAATCAAACTGTCGTGAGTTTATGACAAATCACGCCAGGAACAAGAACAAAAAACTAGAACATATTTTCATTGCTTTCATAAGTAAATCTGTTTAAGTTGCCTTCTGTCCATTGTCCTGGGGTGGCAGGTAGCCTGGCCGTTAGAGAGGCGAGCCAGCAATCAGAGGGTTACCAGTTCATATCCCGGTTCCGACAGGAGAAATCTGTCTGCAAGTGAACAGCTCCTGGGCTCCCAGTGTGACAGCTCCCCGTACCTCTCCAAAAAAACAGCTGTATGTGTGTCTTTTGGAGGAGTTGGGTTTAAAAGCGGAAGTCAAATTCTGGTTGGACCTTGTGTGCAATTGACCAATGAAGTGATCTTAATCGATGGCTACGGTGTGTGTCGTGCTTCTCTTCAACATTGCATGCTTTCTTGTGTGCAAAATGAGAGTTGTGTATATGGCTGCATTTCAGAAGGGCCAACATTTTTGACATTTTGTATGTCGCAGTAGTACAGGACGAACCGCTCACTCTGTTATCAATTTCATTACACATAGTAGTTATGTGATAGGCTACTTTAAAAGTGATGTCAATATTATGAAAACGACACAGCCTACTTTGTCACCGCTCCTTGCTATTCTGCTCTAGTGTGTGTGCGTCCGTGTGTGTTGCTCTCGGGAATGGCCATTTACTGTTATTCGCGGCAGATTCTAATTGGCTTCTGCCATGTAGGACATTTCACATCAGCTATGAATATAGAACACGGACGTAGTTTGATTTAGTTTGCTTTTCTGAAACTCTCCCACAGAAAAATGATGTGTAGGCCTACGGCAACTACAGCTGCATTTCGGATACACTTGTATGTCACAATGGATGTCTTTGTGTTATTATATAAAACGACAGTTGTTGGCTACTTTTCAGATACATTTTTGCATATTTGAAAAGTAGTAGGACCAATCTACCTCGTTTTAATAGGGCTCTAAAGCCCCCCCTCCCCACCCCGGTGCATCTGTGAGTGTGTATTTGGTTATAATCAGGGGTTTTGTTCTGACTAAATCTTCTCTTTAATTAATTGTCATTACATATTTACAATATTTGCATAGCTAATGAGAACATGGCTGCCTGCTCCAATCAGCGTCCAACTCAGAGGCCCCAAGTTATAGCCGCAGTTACCATCCTCTACCTCTCTCTTAATCTCTCCACCTCTCTCTCTCTTCTCTTCCCCTCGCTCCTCTTCTTACGCTCTCCTCTGCCCCCTCACTCTTTCTTTTTACCCTTCTTTTTCTTTCTCTCTCCATCTCTGTCTTTCTTTCTCTCACTCTCTAAAATGCCCTGAAAGCCTTTCAGTACACACAAACACCAAACCACCCAAACAGCCCGCACAAACTGCTGGGATATTTGGGACATTATGTTGGAGGAAGAGAGAAAATCTAATTCATGAGGCAGCCAAAAGATTCTGATCCCAGTGCTCAATGTGTGTCTGGTTGTGTGTGTGTGTGTTCATGCATGCGTGTGTTGATGAGTGTACACACTTGAGTGTGTGTTTGGAAGTGTGTTTGTGCATGCATGTGTAGATGCGTGTGTACACTTGAGTGTGCGTGAGCGTGTAGCCTACCTGCAGAGTGCGTCGGAGCGGCAGTTGCGCCGTAGCTCTAGACAAGAGGGTCTGTGTTTCTCCTGGTGGGAGCAGGCAGGTACGATGGTCTGTCTACGTCTCTCTGCACAGGCCTGGTCAGGACATGAGCAGAACAAAAGGGGGTAACTCAGCTCCCACGACACACGCTCAAAAAACTGACGCAGCGCCTGGGGACACACAGGACAAATTGCAATCATTATAGTCATCTTCATCATCAACATCATCATCATCATCCACCATGTGATGGGTCTCTCGTTAGAAGTAGTGTATTACTAGGGAATAGGATCATTTCAGACTTGAGTCCAACCACCACCCACCTTGTGACATCGTTTGCGGCTGCAAGGCTCCTGGTTGGCCTGTGAGGGCTGAGGAGGCTTGTTGCAGATAGCGATGTAATTGGAGCGTTGTCTCTTGCAGGTTTCGTTGAGGTTACATGCCTTGGCTGCGTCAAGGCATGGGTTACACGGTTTTCCTGGCTCTGAGCATGGGTTGGCCTTGGACAGAGAGGAGTCTGGGAGAGGGGTGGGGTTGAGAGAGAGAGAGAGAGAGAGAGTACACTGTGAGTACACAGTGGCAGAATACCTGACCACTGTGACTGACCCAAAAAGAAGGAAAGCTTTGACTTTGTTCAGACTCAGTGAGCATAGCCTTGCTATTGAGAGAGGCCACCGTAGGCAGACCTGGCTCTTGAGAGAGTGTGCTATGTGCACACTACCCACAAAATGAGGTGGAAACTGAGCTGCACTTCCTATCCTCCTGTCTAATGTATGACCATATTAGAGACACACATTTCCCTCAAATTACACAGACCCACAAGGAATTTGAAAAAAAATAAAATGTTGATAAACTCCCATTTCTATTAGCTGAAATACCACAGTGTGCCATCACAGCAGCAAGATGTGTGACCTGTTACCACAAGAAATGGGCAACCAGTGAAGAACAAACACCATTGTTAATACTACCCATATATATATATATATATATATATATATATATATATATATATATATATATATATATAAACACTATATATACCGTAGCCATAATATGACATTTGAAACGTATGGAAATTGTGAGTTTTCTGTTTACTGTTAATTTTTGTATAATTTATTTCACTTTTGTTTATTATCTACTTCACTTGCTTTGGCAATGTAAACACGTTTACCATGACAATAAAGCCCCTTGAATTGAATTGAGAGGCAGCGAGAGAGATGGAGAGAAGGAGAGAAAGCTAGAGAGGAAAAGGCTAATATGAGTACTAAAAGTTAATAACAGACACAATCTGTGTCTGACCCCAGTGCTCGTCTTGTTACACATCACCAATAATAGACTAATGCAGGGATCACCAGCTAGATTCAGCTGAAGGCCAATTTTTTTTCTGGAGCAGATGGTCGGGGGGACGGAAATTAATTACAAATCATTTGTAGACTCTCAATTGACCACAAGAAGCCCAAACAGAAATAATGTTTGACTGAAACATGATAATTTCAAACCTTACTTACATTTGAATACAATCACGTGTCTCTCTATTATGCGTGGGAATACTTGAGAATAGATTTCTTAAATTGAAATCACTCTGATTTCTGAGCTGATTTCCTGGTGTTTTTACAGTCTATGTCCAACAATGAAATTCTACACAAAAAATGATATATGTATGTCTTTGATCAGAAAACTTGGGGGGACAAATAAAACCACCTGGGGGCCAAATTCGGCACGCGGGCTGGTCTAATGTGACTGTGGCCAAATATAAACTCAGGATAATATCTGTTTAAGCAGAAGCACACACACACAGACACACACACACACACACACACAGACACACACAGACACACACACACACACACACACAGACACACACACACACACACACACACACACACACACACACACACACACACACACACACACACACACACACACACACACACACAAACAACACACACACAATTTAAAGAAACAATACTGTCAGTGGGAAGGAGAAACTGTTATGTAAAGTTCAAGCCCTTATTCTCATTATCGGTGACACGGTTTGTTGTAGTGGGAACACATTCTAAATCAGCATTTTTATTTCATACTCCACATCTTATATTAGACTTCTAATAGAGCACTATTGGTCCCCGTAGGGCAACTCTGACACACACACCTCCCCCTCCTTGTAGTGTATTGATCGTGTCAAATGAGCTGAGCTCAGGGTGATTGAAGTAGACAAGCCTTAATGACTGGAGAATAACGACTTCATTACAGCTTCACCTTCCAGCTGCACAGAATTACTGATGTGTGCACTCATGTCTGTATTATTTTCCGGTATGTGCGGTGTGTGTGTGTGTTGCTCTCGGAATGGGCATTTACTCTTATCGCGGCAGATTCAAATTGCCTAATGACAATGTAGGACATTTCACATAAGTGTTTGGTTGTGTGTGAACTAGCTCTCAAGGTCTCACGTCAGAATTAGAAGTTCATCCATGTTTCTGAAAATTCACATTTCTAAGTTGTTCCAAATGTCAAATTCTGAAGTGTTTAAGGTTAAGTTTAGGCATCAATTGTTCTACCTATTAAACTCAATTACAGCCAGGATGGATTAGTCTCACTCGGGCCTTGGGGAATTTTGGGGAACGCTGTGCTATATATCTCTATATCTCTCTGGCTGTGTGTTCCTTCCAATTATGTATTTTATAAACCCTGGATTGCTGATGCTATGTGTTGGCCAGTGAGAGGCTTTGAAGCCACCGGTCGGCCATATTGGCCCTCCCCAGACGGATCCTTCCTCCATAGGAATGAATGGAATTCTACAGCATTTAAATTAAATGTTTCAAGGACAAAATGATATGTATTTTGTTGTTGTAGTGAAGACAGTAACATTATATCTGTCACGTTCTGACCTTAGTTCTTGTGTGTTTTCCTTGTTTTAGTGTTGGTCAAGATGTGAGCCGGGTGGGCATACTATGTTTTGTGTCTAGTTTGTCTATTTCTATGTTTGGCCTGATATGGTTCTCAGTCAGAGGCAGGTGTTAGTCATTGTCTCTGATTGGGAACCATATTTAGGTAGCCTGTTTTGTGTTGGGTTTTGTGGGATGTTGTTTCCTGTCTTTGTGTTTGCTGCACCAGATAGGACTGTTTTGGTTTTGCCACGTTTTGTATTTTGTTCATGTTAAGTTTCTCTTATTAAAGAACCATGAACTTTAACCACGCTGCATTTTGGTCCTCCTCTCCTTCCCAGGAAGAAGGCCGTTACAATATCATTCCAAAAATGATACTTTAAGGATTTAAAAATATATATTTTCATTTTTTCTTTATGTTTATATCACATAATATAATTAAAACATACGCATTTGTTTGTCTGCAATATAATACATCTGGCAAAAATAAATGTAGATGTTAATAGATGCATTTCTATAGCTTAAAAAGTATGTCTTACAATGGTGGACGAATGCTAAGATGGAGGGATCATCAACTAGAATCAGCCGCGGGCCAATATTTTCTCGAGCAGTTGATTTGTAGACCACCTCTGATTCTCTCTATCCCTATCTCTCTTTCTGTCTCTCTCCCCTCTCCCTCTCCACCTACGCCTCCTATCCAGACATGGATTGGCGTCAAATACTGACTTGTATCATGGGTTAACTGGCTGGTGTGCGTGCGTGCGCGCGCGAGGGCTTTGATTGCAATCTAAACCGTGTCTTCTTGTTAAAGAGTCTCAAGCCCATAGCCCAAGGCCCTGTCTATCTCTTAATCTCATGTCCATCCTCCTCTCCTCTCCTTCCTGTGCTAAAGTATTCAGGGGGAAAAGTGAGGGATCCCAGGAGAGGGAGCCATAGAGATGGAGAGAGAGCGAGAGAGAGAGAGAGCAATATCCAGAGTGAGTGCATGGGCCAATTACAGTGTTGCCCTGGGTCAGCTGTTATCTCTCTCACACAGCCTTTACGGGCATCTACACACAAAGCCCTTGCCCCCAGACACACACGCACACACATTCAGATCTGTACACACGCAATGCACACACACACACACACACACATTCAGATCTGTACACACACTTTTACACATAGTGTCTTACACGTATGTTTTATTAAAGTGCTGCAGTTGGACAGCCTCTCAACTACACCCCCCCTCCCCACTAGACAAGGTCAGAGAGAAGGGGGAGTGGGGGACGAGAAGAGGGAGTGGGGGACGAGAAGGGGGAGTGGGGGACGAGAAGAGGGAGTGGGGGACGAGAAGAGGGAGTGTGGGATGAGAAGAGGGAGTGGGGGACGAGAAGAGGGAGTGGGGGACGAGAAGGGGGAGTGGGGGACGAGAAGAGGGAGTGTGGGATGAGAAGAGGGAGTGGGGGACGAGAAGAGGCGGAGAGAGGAAGATGGGAAACTGGCAAAGTGAGGAGCGGAAAAGGAAAGGAGAAGGAATTTGACAAGGAGGGGAAGAGAGGAAAGATTAAGAGAGACACCTGGGAGCAGCATAGACACAGCTGGCTAGCCTAACCAAAGCCACACACACACACACAACGACAGACGTAAAACACACACGCACATGCACACAGATATCTGTAGAATTAGATAGATGGAAAGAATATGGTAGAAAAAGATATGGAGATGTATATGTGAAGCTAGACAGTACTGAGCAGAGCGAACTGTACAGCAGTGGAGTCTGCTGAGGGGAGGATGGCTCATAATGATGGCTGGAATGGAGTAAAAGGAATAGTATCAAACACATCAAACATGTGGTTTCCATGCGGTTGATGCCATTCCATTGACTCCATTCCAGCCATTATTATGATCTGTCCTCCCCTCAGCAGCCTCCACTGCTGTACAGACAGAGCTATGATGTGTCAGATGAAAGAGGAACCTTGTTAGAACCAGAGACTGATAAAACAGAACCGAACATGGAATGTATTCAAACCCCCTCACTTAGATAATGATCAATGTCTAGAGTCCCCTGTGCTCAGACGTACTGCAGGGAACACACACAAAAGATTTCATGTGCATGTAGCAGGTTTCACAATGCACAAACACACACACACACATGCAATTACACACTCGAGCATGCAATCATGCACGTATGCACAGCCAGGTTGTGAAATTCAATGTCCATCCAGGTACCAAGGACATCGGGACATTACTTAAAAACCAGCCCCTTTGGGCAACGCTGAGCGCTATTACCGTACCATTAACTAGGCTTGCAGTTTGCTAGGGATTTTTTTATATTTTTTTATTTAACCTTTACTTAACTAGGCAAGTCAGTTAAGAACAAATTATTTTTTACAATGACGGCCTACCCCGGCCAAACCCGGACGACGCCTGGGCCAATAGTGCCCCGCACTATCCCAATCACGGCCGGATGTGATAGAGTCTAGATTCAAACCAGGGACTGTAGTGACGCCTCTTGCACCGAGATGCAGTGCCTCAGACTGCTGCGCCACTCTGGAGCCCAGTTGTGGATGGGGGTAGTGGATGGGAGTAAGCCGCAAGCTCCGGCTCTGGCTCAGAGGGCCGCAAATTCAATCCAAGTGTTAGGCACTGGTTTTTCGTTTTAAACCTCACCAAAACCTTAACTATTCGGAATGAATGCCTAAACTTAAACTGGAACTGGCAGGATTTTAGCAACATGACATCTGTTCATAGGAATAATATCACTTTTTTTTTTTTTTTTTTTTTTTTTTTTACATTTTCTGACAAGCGAGCACTAAGATATGGTCATTTTCCCATTTTTTTAAATTAATATAATGTTTGGGAATTAGGTATGCGAAGGCATTTGTGAAAATTAGATTTGGAAAGAGGCCGTGCGTTTGAAAGTGGCCGTGCGGTTGGACAATTAACTGCAGTAATGAAACCTAATAAAACATCTGTCTCGTTCAGCCAATCAGAGCTACTGTAGGCATTTATTTGCCACACAGGCCTGCCATCATTCACGTTTGAACTGGGCTGTGTGTTTACGGGCAGTTGCAACAGCGCGACTTGAGATCATTACAACGCATTCACCAAAACCCACAAAATACACCTGAATTCATTTCTGCAAATCTGTAAACACCACGGGAGTCATCTTACAGTACAGAACTTTACAGTCCTATTGATTAAACAACCATGAAAAGGTAGGCTCTCTCTCCATCAGCACAACAACAACAAAAAGATCAAGAACTAATGCTAGCCAGACAAAGATGAGCTAAAATTAACGAAGGAACATTAGATAAACCCTCTCAAATTTTTTCAATTAGCTGGCCGTCAAAATTGCACTGATAAACGATGGGGAATTGTGGCCTACTCGTCCCAACCAAGCACCCAAAGCTAACTAGCTAAAGTTGTCTAGCTTGCTAGTTAGCTACTTCCAGACACAAACGAGAGAACACCTCACTCTGACCATTTTACTCGCTCTAGCAGAGCTGGTTAGGCCGTTTACATGTTATCTAGGGCGTTCGAGACTAAGTGTTACTTTCTTCGCCTACATTTACTAACACCTTTTGGTCATATCAAATCAAATCAAATTTCATTTGTCACATGCGCCGAATGCAACAGGTGTAGACCTTACCATGAAATGCTGACTTACCACCCCTTAACCAACAATGCAATTCAGAAAATAGAGATAAGAAAATATTTACTAAATAAACTAAAGTAAAAAAATAAAAAGAAGTAACACAAAAAAATAACAATAATGAGGTTATATACAGGGGTTACCGGTACCGAGTCAATGTGCGGTGTCAGTGGGTGTTGCACGTTCATAAATTCATCAGTTATTCTGCGCTCTGGCACACTCAGACAAGAGTCCTCTGAAATCAGAGTAGATAGCCAGAGTGAATTTGTGAATGCTAGCGATATGCTAACTGGTTAACAGTCATTCAAGTTCTTACTAGCTGTGTTCATCCACCGAAAAACGACATGAGGGGAAAAAGTCACACACACGCTATGACTGACTTGTGATCATTGCCCATGCATAGTTACATTAGTTAGTTTTAGTCCAAAATATTGAGCCATTAAAACTGAAACAGTGCATCCCGAATAGAGGCAGCAAACAATGTACCAGGCCAATTGTGATTTGCAACCTGATAGCAATATTTTTGGAGTACCAAGAAATGTATTGGTGAATTATATTAATCATGCATTGAACTGCATCCATCTATTCTGCCAAGAATGCCTTAGTGTACATCATGGAACATTGACTCAAATATAACCTATTTTTAAAACCTCTTATAAAGATGGCTGTGTAGCATAAACTGGGAATTTGATATTATGATTGTGTGTTTGTTATCATATCTGCAATGTATTTAAATCGCTGTCAGTTCCACTTTAGCGAGTTGTTTCTGTTGTTACCGTAACTCTATACAAACTTAAGGGCCAAACTTTGAAGTTTTGAGAAACTTTGAAATTTGACGTTTGGAGAAACGTGGACAAAACCGTGAGATCTTGTTGTGTATACAAGCAAGCATGACAACAGCAAACTGCTCGCCTACATGACGCCATAAACGCTGTATGCCCTGGGACAGTTGAAACCGGGATTCATCCATGAAGAGCACACTTCTCCAGTGTGCCAGTGGCCATCAAAGGTGAGCATTTGCCCACTGAGGCAGGTTAGAACGCCAAACTGTAGTCAGGTCAAGACCCTAGTGAGGGCGACGAGCACTCAGATGAGCTTCCCTGAGACAGTTTCTGACAGTTTCTGACAGACAAATTCTTTGGATGTGCAAACACAGTTTCAAATGCTCACTAACACATTCCTGCACAACATTTGAGAGAAATAAGCTTTCTGGGATCTTTTATTTCAGCTTGTGAAACATGGAACCAACACTTTACATGTTGCATTTATATTTTTGTTCAGTGTATATCCCCTCTTCCTTCCTTCTTTTCTGGTTCCTTCTCACCCTCCTTCTCCTTCTTCTCCACTTTCCTTTCCCTTCTCTTTGCTCTCTTCGGCTATCTTCACCTCCTTATCTTGTCTGTTCTCCTCATCCATAATAATGATATGAGAGGTCTAAATTTATTTTACTAGGCATGTCAGTTAAGAATAAACTCTTATTTTCAATGACTGCCTAGGAACAGTGGGTTAACTGCCTGTTCAGGGGTAGAACGACAGATTTGTACCTTGTCAGCTCGGGGATTTGAACTTGCAACCTTCCGGTTACTAGTCCAACGCTCTAAACACTAGGCTACCCTGCCGCCCCGACACATGTCGCCCCGTACACCTTTATGTACTTCAAGAAATTCAGAGTTAACCCCATCAATCACGATGGCTGTAATAGTGTTATGCCCGTTATGCCTGTAATAATGATGTCCGTTAGGTCACCATGTGATTCAGTCACACCCATTTTTCAAGATGGCGGCAAGCATGTCTTTTTTTCTCTGATCAGTGTTTGTAGCTTGTTTCATATAACTGTGAACACTTTGGACAATAGTGCATACTGACTTTTAAGGATACATACAAAACAGGTCTGCTGAAACTTTTGAGGCCTACTTCGATTTACCTGGGCACCCTTCTCTGCACTGGGGCATTTTTTCTGAGCAGACACCTTCCTACTGCTATTTTCATCCTTCCACTTGACATTGTGCCTTGGGTGGTTTTGAATTTCTACCAAACAAACTCCACTTCGTTTAGTATACTTGGATTTACTTTTTTTTTTACTCTCCCACCACCCGGTATAGCGCTTGCTTCCCTCCCGGCTTCCACCACCCTGTACTGGAAACTACATACCCTCCAAGGTGCTTCTTTCTTGGCTAGTATACTGGTAACATGGCCTCCATTGAGTTGTTGTTTTGATGGGCCCCAGCATTTAATCACATTGAGTAAGTCACTGCTCTCTCCTTGCTGTTGTTAGGCTGGTGAGTTTGTGCCTTGGGTGTATTTATATGCTGGGTCCTAGTGCTGGCTGGGTTCTAGTCTGTCGTTGGGCTCTGGTTTGCTGCCTATAACTGTGGTGATCCTACAAACTGTGTGATTCCGTCTAACTAACTATCAATCTGTGTGGATTGACATTTAGCTGATTCCTCACCAACCTATTTTATTTGAGTGAATTTTAACAGACTTTTTGAAATACCTTCTAACACTCAACCCAAACCAGAGCCATCGTGGGTGACTGAAAGACGAATGAGGTCAGTTGCGGTAATGCACCTAATTTATGAAAGTTGCTAATCTCAATATAAAGTCAAGAAGAGAACACGCCTAGGAGGAGAGATAGCAAGAAATTATTTGGTTGACCGTTTTATGTGTGGATTAATTGTTGGAGTAGAGGACCTTGTGCATTTCAGGTAAAATAACAACTCAATGTTTATATTCCAGGACAAATTAGCTAGCAACAGCACACTAGCTAAATAGGACAAATTAGCTAGCAAGTGCAAGCTAACTAGCTAAAACGCCATAAATGTTTAATGCTTTTCGACCAGTCCCCAAATCAATGTAATTTGTTCAGAGTTTGTTTTGATATTTTAACCTGCGTTGTCTTGATCGCTTTTGGTGTGAGGGAACAAAATAAATTCATGCACGATGGCACACGCGAGGAGCCGGTTTGGGTTCCGTATAATCCTATTCACAATGATATTGGGCTCGGTGGAAACTTGCTGTATGATCAGAGAAATGATTGTCAAAGCTTTTCTTTTAGGTTATTTACAGAAAAATAAGTACTGGATGCTTGCTAGCAATAGACAACAGGAAATCCACAGGTGCTGACCAATTTGGATCCTGGTCTGCTTTAAGTGTGCAGCATCCATCATTGTCGGCTCAATAACCCACATTTGGTTATTTAACATTGTTATCAGGAAGTATTCCAAAAGTATGGAAATCGGCTCTTGTGCTGCCACTCCACAAGGGTTGGGATAGTAGTGATCTCAATAATTATCTTAATAGTGATCCATGTCTAGCTAGATCTCTTCAAACCTTGGTAAATGTACAACTTTACTCTTTTTATCTGAGAAATGCATTTTGAATGTAAACCAATCAGGGTTTAGGCCTGGGCATAACACTATTACAGCCATCGTGATTGATGGGGTTAACTCTGAATTTCTTGAAGTACATAAAAGGTGTACCCCGTGTCGATATTGGGACCTGTTTTCTTCACTATTTATATCAACACCATTAGTCAATTTACTAATAATATGCATATATTAGCAACTGGGACTGAGTAGCAGGCAGTTTACTCTGGGCACGCTTTTCATCCAAACGTGAAAATGCTGCCCACTATCCCAAACAGGTTAAGAATTGAAAGCTCACCTACAGTAGATGAGCTGGTTAAGGAGCTAAGATTTAAAGTTGTCTTTTTCTACAGAAACAGATCGTGCCTTTCTCTAAGCAGGTGGAAGCAGATCATTCAGTCAACCTCTTCGTCGGTTCATGAGTATGGTGACGTTATTTATCAAAGTGCAGCTGCTACTGCTCTTAAACCTTTGGATGCCATGTACCATAGTACCCTTCGTTTTGTTACAGGAGACAGTTTTGATACTCATCACTGCATCCTGTATCAAAAGATTGGCAGGACTTCGCTAAAGCCTGATAGATTTCTACATAACTCCCTTTTTATTTACAAGGCCCTACTTCAAAAACTTTCTTCATCTCAAGCTGTATTTGAAATATAGACACATGAGTTGCCTAACCCATTTACAGGATGGATTAACTCTTGAGGTTCGTAGGGTCTCCACCGAGCTAGGTAAATCTGCTTTTAGTTTAATTGCACCATATTGCTGGAGAAAAAAATTCAAAGTACATTTAGTCTTGATGTTCTGGTGCCGTTCGGGCAATTTAATGTATTTATTGGGACATATTTGTGGAGGAATGTTACTGTTTTTCTGGGTGATTTGTGATGTTTAATGTGTTTCCTTCACATGACTGTTTTTGTATTTTAATGTGTGTAATATGTGACTCGTTTCAGGAAACTAGGCACATGTCGCACATCACTATTTCACCAGAGAGAAATTTGAACATAAAAAAATTGTTTTTAATCAAAATTAATTTTTGGGAAGAAATGCCTTCTGGAATATGTGAACTTTCATGTGCCTTAATAAAATTGTTAAATTATGAGCCTAATTAGTTTAGCCACAGAAAAAGGTAGGAACCTTCCCACTAGGCATGATTGCCGGAGATAATGGGTAGGCTGGACATGCCAGAAGATGAGTTTGGATTGGTCTGCCATGTAGCATGCTTCTGTCTATAACGTGAGCTGCTCAGTATGTGTTGATAGTCCTTTCTTCCATGCCATTTTTGGAAGATATAATGTAAGCCATCAAGAACTACAAAAGTTTAGCTACTTTTCTTAACAATGTCCTGAATTTAGCAGGCGGTATGGACAGATTAGTTGGAAAAAGTTATGGTTGTGAACTGGAGTGACTTGACAGAATGCTGGCCAAACAAGATGTAGCTATAAACAAAATGTTTCTTATTTTGTCATTTTCATTGCAAGTTTTTTTTTTTTTTTTTTTACCTTTGTTTAACTAGGCAAGTCAGTTAAGAACAAATTCTTATTTTAAAGGATGGCCTGGGAACAGTGGGTTAACTGCCTTGTTCAGGGGCAGAAGGACAGATTTGTACCTTGTCAGCTCAGGGATTTGATCTAACAACCTTTTGGTTACTAGGCCAATGCTCTAACCACTAGGCTACGCTGCCGCCCCAGAGTACTGTTGGCTAGCTAGCTAGCTAATGTTACGTGTATTATCTGTGTGGTAATATTATTTGAATCAGAAATCCATTTTCTTTGCTAGTTATAGCCTAATACTACAGCTATGACAATGTTTGCATTGGTAGTGGGATGAGTTGGGATTATGCAGGTTCTAAACAAAAGACTCCACTTTGCCAGATGATTACATAACCCATCAAGTTAGCCAGATGTGTCTGGGGGTGATTACGGTCGTCTATTGTATTTCATGAACATGTGTACATATCTCGACAATAGTGTGTACATGTCTCGATAATGTGTACATGTCTCGACAACCCATCCACTTAGCAAGATGTGGGTGATTTTAGCATTTCCTGTGTATCGGGTAAGTGCCATCTAATAACTATAAAATGTTTGTAAAATATTTCTATCTGGACACTTTCTGTTTTTGATATTGCTATTATGCAAGTAACCAATTCAGTGTACCGTTTACACCTTTTATGTGCGTGTGACATATAAATGTAGATTTGATTTGATATAGTGTGTGTTTACCAGAGACGGTAATGTGAAGAACATGACCTGCACCACAGTCAGATTAGGATGTAGGCCAAGGACTAGATTAAGTGTATTTTTACCTGGAGTTTTTCCGTATTGTAGGCTACTACTTTTGTCTTGAAATCTTTGGTTGTTTACTACACTACTCATTCTGTTTAGCACATGGCCTCACATGTGAATCCTTAAAGTGATGCGTGGGGCTAAGGCTTAGAGGGTGTGAAAGAAGAGCTCTCCAGTAGGTGTATCAAATAATTCAAGGGTCATTTTCTCAAAAGTGGGGTTACAAGTTAATCAACTTTCAAAGCAGAATCACTTTACCATTGTTCCTCAACTGCAGTGAATGATATCCCATTTTCTAGTCTCTATCCAATGTAAAAAACTATTTCTAAGTTTACTACACACACATAAGTATATATATGTATATCTGCATACACACACACTAAATGACCAAAAGTATGTGGACACCTGCTCGTCAAAATTTCATTCCAATATCATGGGCAATAATATGGAGTTGGTCCCCCCTTTGCTGTAATAACAGCCTCCACTCTTCCAGGAAGGCTTTCCACTAGATGTTGGAACATTGCTGCAATTACTTGCTTCCATTCAGCTACAAGACCATTCGTGAGGTCGGTCACTGATGTTGGGCGATTAGGCCTGGCTCACAGTCGGTGTTCCAATTCATCCCAAAGGTGTTCGATGGGGTTGAGGTCAGGGCTCTGTGTAGGCCAGTCAAGTTCTTCCATATTGATTTCGACAACCATTTCTGTATGGACCTCACTCTTTGCACGGGGGTGTTGAAATACTGAAACAGGAAAGGGCCTTCCCCAAACTGCCTTCCCCAAAGTTGCTACAAAGTTGGAAGCACAGAATCGTCTAGAATGTCATTGTATGCTGTATTGTTAAGATTTCCCTTCACTGGACTGCTATAGGATGAAGCATGATTCATCACTTCAGAGAAGGTGTTTCCACTGCTCTAGAGTCCAATGGCAGTGAGCTTTACACCACTCCATATGACGCGTGGCTTTGCTTTTTCGTTATCTTAGGCTTGTGTGCGGCTGCTCGGCCATGGAAACCCATTACATGAAGCTCCCGATAAACAGCTCTTGTGCTGACGTTGCTTCCAGAGGCAATTTTAAACTCGGTAGTGAGTGTTGCAACTGAGAACAGACGATTTTAACGAGCAATTGTTGCTCCTCGACGTTTCCAATTCACAACAACACTTACAGTTGACTGGGAAGCTCTAGTAGGGCAGATATTTGACAAACTGACTTGTTGGAAAGGTGGCATCCTATGACGGTGCCACGTTGAGAGTCATTGAGCTCTTTAGTAGGACGATTCTACTGCCAATGTTTGTCTATGGAGATCGCATGACTGTGTGCTTGATTTTATACACCTGTCAGAAACTGGTGTAACTGAAATAGCCAAATCCACTCATTTGAAGGGATGTCCACATACTTTTGTATATATAGATTATTCGTGTGTGTGTGTGTGTGTGTGTGTGTGTATAGTATATTTATGTCGGATATACAGGGCGCATTTCAATAATTGTCTTCCCGCTTAAAATAAAGGTTGAATAAAAATAAAATGTGTAGGCTTATATTATAGGGTTGTCTTGCGCTCGTCCCAACACTGACCAACAGGAAAAACATCACATCAGCTCTCTTCTGAGAAATATTTATGCATAAACACAAACACAACTGCACACACATACATACACACTTTCTCTCCCTCTCTTTCACACACATATTTGCATCAGAGCTGTCTATATTGATGCGTCTCAGTGTTTTGGATAACGAAGTGTGTTCGTTGGTGATTGTCTCTCCGCTGTCTCCTCAAATGTCCTTTGTCACGCACACACATGCACACACACCCCCTCTTTCTCTCTCTCTCTCTCTCTGTCACGCTTAGCCTTTCCCTCCAATCGATTGGTAACAGTCTTGTCTAAGACATCCTTTAATGTTCCACTCTTCTTTCTTCCTCTTTCTTCTGCACATGCTATTTAACACTCCTCTATAACATACTCTATAACATACTCTATAACATACTCTATAACATACTCTATAACATACTCTATAACATACTCTATAACATACTCTTATCTTCCGCTCCCTCCCAATCTGTCTCTCTCTAGCTCTGCATCCTTCTCCCACTCTTGTCGCCTCATCCCTCTCTCTTTCACTCTCTCCCTATCCCATTCTCTCTCTTTGTCTTTCAGCTCTTTCTCTCTCTTTGTCTTTCAGCTCTTTCTCTCTCCTGTCTTCCAGTCCATCTTTCCCCTCTCTCCTCTCTCTCTCTCTCACTGTCTCTTTGTCAGTTGCCGATCTCTGCATGGTGACTGGATAGTGTACTATCTAGGGTAGAGTGGGCATCTTCACATGAGGTCATTATAAATCCAATCAGACTGATAGGATCCTTTTATCTCTGTCTGTAAGCTCATCACCTCACTCTAAACAACAGACACACACACACAAGTACATACACTCACACACACACACCGGCTTGCACGTACACATATACAAACACACACATTGCGCTGTTGGAGTCTTCTGACAGTTAAAGGGGCAATCTGCACTTGCTATATACATTTTTAGACACTTAAAGGGACATTTCATCCTGGCTCTGCCACTGCATACTATGTTATTCAAGTTTTTGTCATAGACATTAAAATGATCCACACCATGCATAATTAGGTTTGTTTTTCACTAACGTTTGTCATCATGCTCGTGTGGTGTTCTGTGCTAATTACAAACAAGCACAAAAAGGAGTTATCTTTCACCGTTCTACATACCGGAGATTAACCACGATGCTGCCAGTGGCTTGCAGCGAAGAAGAAGGATGCTTACAAAAATGATCAGAGGGATTTCTGGGAATACACTTTGATGCCAGCTGAGAAGTGATGCGATACCATCGTTTTTTTCCCCTTCGAAACAAAATGGAATATTCTCGATTAGAGGTAACCTAATGTTGTTAGCTAGCTAGCTACAGTGCTGGATTGAACTCTGAAAGCCATCAGTTTATCATATAGCCATCTTTTGGATACACACTGTCAATCAATTTAGCCTACCCAGACAGCAAAAGAGTTGCTATTTTCCACTTTCCCTACTGTATGACCAAGGCTACAAATTCTTACCACCAACAGAGTTTTCTGTTTTAAGATGTGATTTGCATCTCTGGCGGGGAGCCCCCACTCATAGGACAGCTATAAACCCTTGGCAGGCTGATTTTGAATCGCTGCCATTTAGCCTCCACTCAGAGGACAGACATAAGCCTTCGGCCAGCCATCTAGCCATGAGTGAATTTGAAAGACAATAGCAAGGAATTTCTGTAATCTCAAATTGGGCCTGCCACCTTCCAGCTAACCACAGCCAGCCAGAGGCTGCAAGCAGTTTTTGTTGTTTCTAGAAATACCTTACATTTGTTGTCATTTTAATTTGATTCGATTTATTTGCCAAATGTAAAAACACAATACAACCACACATCTGGACACAGTGCATTTAAAAACAGAGGATACCCTTAATAATTTTCAGTTTAAGTTAATTCATGATATATTGATTAAGCCCCAAAACAGCCTACATTTTTCCATTGATTTAATTACTATATTTTCAAGACAATACCAACTGTTCCTTTGTAGCCATAAAGGATTTTGCTTTGTTAAGAGATGCCACGCCCTAAACTGCCTCACCCACTTGAATAAAACAGTAGATGACTATCAAAGGCGGGTGGGCTGTGTGAGGGCATTAACGGCAGGAGCACTGCAGCCTATCGCGGGTACCACGTGAATGAGGCCATGGTCAGAAAATAGACAATTGAAATGTCCATGTTAGGTGTGCTACGCTAGCCAGTCTAATAGAGATCGATACAATTAGTGGGGTGGTTAAATTGTGTATTTTGCTGTAGGTGGTACAGAATCTGATTCCACCAGTATTTGCTTCCAACCCTTAGCTCTGCACAAGGTGAAGGTAATTTTAGCAAAAATATTTACAAGCTGATGGCTAAGATAGCTCAATTTACAGTAAGCATGACCAGTGGTGTCTATTCATGGATGCCATTTTTTCCCCCCAAATTAAAAAATAAAAATAAAAAAACACATAGAATTTTATCATTTGTCTCTCTTTATTTAATAATTTTCCTTCAATTCGCAAGAGGCTGAATGTATCTCACCGGTGGAAGCATCCAAGCAAGCGAAACAGTGCCCCTCTGTCTCTATGTGTACAGTAGCTCATCTTTCTGATGCTATCTGGCCAAACAGAGTATTGACATCGTTGCTGCCCATAGAATTAAATGCAGGGAAGCCAGCAAGCAAGCATTTGGCCTCCCTTGATATTTTTTTGAATACAATAATAGCCAATCAGTGTTGAGCTAAACTGGGTAAGCTCAACTGTGAATGGTCCTGGCTCATCCAAAAAATTGTAAACGGAAGCCAATTTGGCATCTCACCAATAACATCAAATCAAAATCATTGACAGAACTTGAATTGTAGCATCTCGTTGTTGTTTGCTTCTTCGTCATCTTTGTCAAATAGTGGACCTGTTCAGATGTTGCACTGTCATACATGGATATTGTCCAATCCATAGTTGCTGCTATCTATTATTTCAATGAAGTCTGCATTGCTATAGTGTTTGGTATCCATAGCCATTTCATTGGGAGGATGTTAAGACTTTGAACTGTTACCAATAATGTCACATGCATTAAGGTTTTTGATATACTGTAGGGTAAAATCTGACTCATACTCTCAATCCTGAAAGTAGAGAGGTCCACACTATGTACAGTAGGTGGTGGCACCTCAGGATTGGTGTCCCCCCGCGGGACGGTTGAGCTAACGCAGGCTAATGTGATTAGCATGAGGTTGTAAGTAACAAGAACATTTCCCAGGACATAGGCATATCTGATAAGGGCAGAAAGCTTAAATTCTTGTTAATCTAACTGCACTGTCCAATTTACAGTAGCTATTACAGTGAAATAATACCATGCTATTGTTTGAGGAGAGTGCAAAGTTATGAACTTGAAAATGTATTAATAAACCAATTAGGTACATTTGGGCAGTCTTGATACAGCATTTTGAACATAAATGCAATGGTTCATTGGATCAGTCTAAAACTTTGTACACTACTGCCATTTAGTGGCCAAAATCTAAATTGTGCCTTGAGTCTTATACTGGCCTTTCTCTTGCATTTCAAAGATGATGGAATGCATGTCTTTTCTTTGTTTTATCTTCTACCATGTTTAATGTGTTATATTCTCCTACATTCATTTCACATTTCCACACACTTCAAACTGTTTCTTTCAAATGGTATCAAGAATATGCATATCCTTGCTTCAGGTGCTTGGATACAGGCAGTTAGATTTGGGTATGTCATTTTAGGCGGGAAAAAGGGTCCGATCTAATAATTATTAACCCCCACAGAAGAAGTTGAAGAGTCCAACATCAAAGCAGAATCACATTAGTGGAAACAAATTGTTATCAGAGCAAGCCTGGATGTAGCTAGATAGTTTTTTGGTGCATCAAGGGACAATTTTAGCATTTTAGACAACCCTTTTCATAATCTTTAACCTAATTCTCCTAACCTGGCACGTTAATTCTCCTAAACTGCTGCTTCTATCCTAGTTCTATCCTTCTACAAAAAGTAACTTCTGCTAGTCAAAACCGTCAGATCTGCCCTGAGAGCAGTCTGAGTGTCCACTGATGCCATTCAGCAACCAACAGAAAGTAACTTCTGCTAGTCAAAACCGTCAGATCTGCCCTGAGAGCAGTCTGAGTGTCCACTGATGCCATTCAGCAACCAACAGAAAGTAACTTCTGCTAGTCAAAACCGTCAGATCTGCCCTGAGAGCAGTCTGAGTGTCCACTGATGCCATTCAGCAACCAACAGAAAGTAACTTCTGCTAGTCAAAACAGATCTGCCCTGAGAGCAGATCTGATGCCCTGAAAGCAGTCTGATCTGTGTCCACTGATGCCATACATCAACCAACAGAAAGTAACTTCTGCTAGTCAAAACCGTCAGATCTGCCCTGAGAGCAGTCTGAGTGTCCACTGATGCCATTCAGCAACCAACAGAAAGTAACTTCTGCTAGTCAAAACCGTCAGATCTGCCCTGAGAGCAGTCTGAGTGTCCACTGATGCCCTACAGCAACCAACAGAAAGTAACTTCTGCTAGTCAAAACCGTCAGATCTGCCCTGAGAGCAGTCTGAGTGTCCACTGATGCCCTACAGCAACCAACAGAAAGTAACTTCTGCTAGTCAAAACCGTCAGATCTGCCCTGAGAGCAGTCTGAGTGTCCACTGATGCCATTCAGCAACCAACAGAAAGTAACTTCTGCTAGTCAAAACCGTCAGATCTGCCCTGAGAGCAGTCTGAGTGTCCACTGATGCCATTCAGCAACCAACAGAAAGTAACTTCTGCTAGTCAAAACCGTCAGATCTGCCCTGAGAGCAGTCTGAGTGTCCACTGATGCCATTCAGCAACCAACAGAAAGTAACTTCTGCTAGTCAAAACCGTCAGATCTGCCCTGAGAGCAGTCTGAGTGTCCACTGATGCCATTCAGCAACCAACAGAAAGTAACTTCTGCTAGTCAAAACGTCAGATCTGCCCTGAGAGCAGATCTGATGCCCTGCAGAGCAGTCTGAGTGTCCACTGATGCCATTCAGCAACCAACAGAAAGTAACTTCTGCTAGTCAAAACCGTCAGATCTGCCCTGAGAGCAGTCTGAGTGTCCACTGATGCCATACAGCAACCAACAGAAAGTAATTGATTTGTTGTCACCAGTGGATCCACCAGGACTTTGTGTTCTGATATGTTTTGCACATAACCATTTACAGTACTTTTCCAAAAACCTTTTTCAAATGGCCATAGCATCCAATGAATCGTAAATAATAAAAATCAATAAATATATTTTACGTAAATAAGTGGCGACAGGGAGTAGGGCATGCCGTTGGCTTGTCGCTGAAAAAGCATCCCGCTTCGGACTTGCATCTGTTGGGTCGCCGGTCGGGAGAAGGGTGGGTGAAAGGCGGGTAGGTTGTGTGAGGGGAATACGCCATGTTAACAGCAAGAGCACGGCAGCCTATCGCAGGTGCACCATGAATGAGGCGATGGGCAAAAAGCTGTCGCATGGCACTTGACCACTCTGGAAGGATGCCGGCCTCCTGAGTGATCATTGCTAACTGGGTATGCCATGGTAGCTACCAGTTTCTGGTTAATTTTTGAGGAACATATCAAGAGTGTTTCAAGGACAGCTTTTTTCCATCTACGTAACATTGCAAAAATCAGAAACTTTCTGTCCAAAAATGATGCAGAAAAATGAATCCATGCTTTTGTTACTTCTAGGTTAGACTACTGCAATGCTCTACTTTCCGGCTACCCGGATAAAGCACTAAATAAACTTCAGTTAGTGCAAAAATACAGCTGCTAGAATCCTGACTAGAACCAAAAAATGTGATCATATTACTCCAGTGCTAGCCTCCCTACACTGGTTTCCTGTTAAGGCAAGGGCTGATTTCAAGGTTTTACTGCTAACCTACAAAGCATTACATGGGCTTTCTCCTACCTATCTTTCCGATTTGGTCCTGCCGTACATACCTACACATACGCTACGGTCACAAGACGCAGGCCTCCTAATTGTCCCTAGAATTTCTAAGCAAACAGCTGGAGGCAGGGCTTTCTCCTATAGAGCTCCATTTTTATGGAATGGTCTGCCTACCCATGTGAGAGACGCAGACTCGGTCTCAACCTTTAAGTCTTTACTGAAGACTCATCTCTTCAGTGGGTCATATGATTGAGTGTAGTCTGACCCAGGTGTGTGAAGGTGAACGGAAAGGCTCTGGAGCAAATAACTGCCCTTGCTGTCTCTGCCTGGCCGGTTCCACTCTCTCCACTGGGATTCTCTCCCTCTAACCCTATTTCAGGGGCTGAGTCACTGGCTTACTGGTGCTCTTCCATGCCGTCTCTAGAAGGGGTGCGTCACTTGAGTGGGTTGAGTCACTGATGTGATCATCCTGTCTGGGTTGGTCCCCCCCCATGGGTTGTGCCGTGGCGGAGATCTTTGTGGGCTATACTCGGCCTTGTCTCAGGATGGTAAGTGGGTGGTTGAAGATATCCCTCTAGCGGTGTGGGGGTTGTGCTTTGGCAAAGTGGGTGGGATTATATCCTGCCTATTTGGCCCTGTCCGGGGTATCATCGGATGGGGCCACAGTGTCTCCTGACCCCTCCTGTCTCAGCCTCCAGTATTTATGCTGCAGTAGTTTATGTGTCGGGGGGCTAGGGTCAGTCTGTTATATCTGGAGTACTTCTCCTGTCTTCTCCTGTCTTATCTGGTGTCCTGTGTGAATTTAAGTATGCTCTCTATAATTCTCTCTTTCTTTCTTTCTCTCTTTCTTTCTTTCTTTCTTTCTTTCTTTCTTTCTTTCTTTCTTTCTTTCTCTTGGAGGACCTGAGCCCTAGGACCATGCCTCAGGACTACTTGACATGACGACTCCTTGCCCTCCCCAGTCCACCTGGCCATGGTGCTGCTCCATTTTCAGCTGTTCTGCATGCGGCTATGGAACCCTGACCTGTTCACCGGACGTGCTACCTGTCCCAGACCTGCTGTTTTCAACTCTCTAGAGACAGCAGGATTGGTAGAGATACTCTTAATGATCGGCTATGAAAAGCCAACTGACATTTACTCCTGAAGTGCTGACTTGTTCCACCCTCGACAACTACTGTGATTATTGTTATTTGACCATGCTGGTTATTTATGAACATTTGAACATCTTGGCCATGTTCTGTTATAATCTCCACCCGGCACAACCAGAAGAGGACTGGTCACCCCTCATAGCCTGGTTCCTCTCTAGGTTTCTTCCTAGGTTTTGGCCTTTCTAGGGAGTTTTTCCTAGCCACCGTGCTTCTACACCTGCATTGCTTGCTGTTTGGGGTTTTAGGCTGGGTTTCTGTACAGCACAGCAGATATCAGCAAATATGAGCAGCTAAATCTGGTATCCATCAATTACACTCTTGTCTGGAAAACACTATGTTACTAAAAAATAGAGTTGCCGATATAGCTAACTCACTCTCTGTGTGTTGGTAGCAATGATGAATGTGTATAAATAATCTTTGGTTGGTTAGTTAGTTGGTTCTCAGTTGGCTAGCAATCTTGCTGCCAGTTGTTGTTCTCCGGTGTCTAGATAGCTAAAATTGTCCCTTTCCTAAGTTAGCTATGGCTGGAGAAGGGGATTTGGACTTGTGGTTTCACTTAATTCTTCGTACTGGACAACAATTATAACAGCGATTCTGATCCAAACGTAAATTCATACATTGTACCCCTGAAAGGAAGTTCAAAATGTAGCTAAATGTAGTATGCTCATTTTAACTAGCTTGTATAACGGATGTGAAACGGCTAGCTAGTTAGCGGTGGTGCGCGCTAAATAGCGTTTCAATCGGTGACGTCACTTGCTCTGAGACCTTGAAGTAGTAGTTCCCCTTGCTCTGCAAGAGCCACGGCTTTTGTGGAGCGATGGGTAGCGATGCTTCGTGGGTGACTGTTGTTGATGTTTGCAGAGGGTCCCTGGTTCGCGCCCGGGTATGGGCGAGGGGACGCTCTAAAGTTATACTGTTACACTTGCTCATCGAAAGCATGTTAGGCTAACGAGCAAGTGTTTTAGCCATGCAACCTACGACAACAAACTAAAAGTGTGTACTGTATGACAAAGTCATAGACCGTTTTGGCAACAGAAAGAGAGGAGGATGGCATTAGCGGTTCTCTACAAGTAGGGTGAGTCAACATGTTTTTTGTACTTACACACACACACACACACACCAGTAACATGGACAGCCAAATATTTCTCCGGTGTTCTAAATCAATAATCGTTTAGTAGTCCAAAAATGTAAGAAACATGAACTTGATTGACCTGTAGGTCACGTAACTGTTTGTTTCATGCGATATGCTTTATGGATTCCACTGGTTGCTCCCCGGTTTTGTGATGAAACAAAGGTGTGGGTGAATTTATTCTGCCACTGTGTCTTCTTATTGTCTCTGCCTTAGGCCCATATGTCACGACGGCAAGGCACATGAACTAACAGGTTACAGAGCAAACAACGCAATTATCACAACACAGTTTGTAATATGGCTCTTTTTTTCTGGCTTCCCCAGTGCTTTTACCCACGCACTGCTACTGAGCATGACATAAAGATGAATTGGGTAATGTTCGTATGGGTTTGTGTTATGTGGTTAGAGGTAGTCTGAGGACCACAGAGTACCTTACAGACCACGTAATCAATTTAGGCTACCCCTTTTCTCTATTTACCTTTTGTCTTTGGAAAACTCGGGTTATCTGTAATCCTTCCACAGTGTCCTGCGGAAATACACCACAAAGTAGCTGCATTTTGGGTACACGAGCACGAGGTACACTGAAAAGTATAAAGTCAAGACTACAACAGTAATTACACAACCACCTCATTTTGAATTACACAACCACCTCATTTTTCTCTCTGAAGATTCTCAAAACACAACACAAAGACATTACTACAACAAAACCTTCCAAAGGTTACTATAGACAAGAATGACTTGTCAAAGTCAATGGATGGGGGGGGGGGGATCCTATCTCGCATCATACCTATAATTTTGCGAGATTTGAAATGCATCCAACTTACATCATCATTTAAAATATCAACCCTTGTCAATTAAAATGATTTACATTTCCTGGTGTTACATGTTTGCTAACAAGTTACAAATGTAAAAGCTTGGCAGATAGCAAGTTCACAAGCACCAGGCTAACTAGCTAGCCAACACCAGTCATGTGCTAACGTTTGCTGGTAAACCGTGTTATTTCATAGTTTCGATGTCTTTACTATAATTCTACAATGTAGAAAACAGTACAAATAAATAAAAAACATGGAAGGATTAGGTGTGTCCAAATTTGACTGGTACTGTATGTGTGAAACACATCTCACTGACTTGGACATGATTAAAAAACAGGGTCTCCAGGGTGAAATTCCCCTTTAAATGAATCATATCTATCCATTGATTCTTGAAGAATATAACTTATAGGTGCCTCATGAGCTTAGTTGAACAGTCGTTCCCTGTCAGAACCCAAACTATGTTTGTTTTACTCCATTGGTTGTAAAACAATGTGAATGTGAACACACTTTGGAGCCTCAAAACATGTTTACAACTCTAATTGTGATATGATTGATGGTCAGCCCTTGTATCCATAGCTCTGACCATGAATTTGAAAGTGGTTCAATTTCTTCAGCCCCATCCCTCAGCTGTTTACCAAATCAGTGGCAGGGTGTCTGCTTTGTTATTGTTTGAACTGCAGATTGCCGCTTTAAGGGCTCAATGCAATCTGTAGCTCTGAAGATCCTCTTTGTAGCGCGACTGACAATTATAGGCAATGCTCCCGCGGTTGCAAAGACTGTCAGTTCCATCGAAACGTATGTTTACATTTTAACGTGGATCTTCCGATTGAATCTAAAGAGGAGTCAGGAGTCTGTGTGAAATACCGAAACAGAGAGAGAGTTCAAATGAAGTATGATCAATCGTCAGATAGAGTGTTTATCTTTGATGAACTGAGAGGGAATACACAAATTATATAAAATATAAACACTCTCTCTTCCACATATACCAAGAAATGGCGGAATGTGTGTGGTGGATGTAATTTCTTCTGTAGTGAAGCTCGTATGTCTCCTAGAGAAGCTGCAGATGACTTCTCAGTGCTTTAAATAATGAGAAATGTGAACTGGTGCAAAAGGAAATTGGAAAGAAAATAGCTTTTCATGCGGGGATGGAGGATAGCTTCAGTTACACACACACACACACACACACACACACACACACACACACACACACACACACACACACACACACACACACAGGAAATGGCTTCTGTTCATTCATCTCAATCAACAGGGGAGATTTGTATTCTAAGTAGCCCCTCCTTATCAGAAACAGGCCGACATACACCAACCCTGTTACCTTAACAGACATAGCAACAAGGTATCATGGTCTAACTTCAGTATTGAACATTTGTCCAAGGTGGGGGATAAATGTCAAATTTCGACAGTTAAGTTTAGGCATTCATTCTGACTGGTTAAGGTAAGGGTTAAGGCTTGGGATAGTTTTAAAACAGAACAAATCAAATCTAGAGCCTAACACTGAGATTGAACCCAGGGTTGGGTTAAATGGGGAAGACACATTTCAGTTGAATGCATTCAGTTATCCAACTGACTAGGTTATCCCCCTTTCCCTTTCCTTGAAGCCAGAGTGTGCAGTTAAAGGCCTTCCTCTATCCCCATCCACAATGCCCTAGCAAGCCAGGAGCCTACTAATTGGTAATAGGTGCTCAGGTTGCCCCTAGTGGACAGTATTGAAGGCATCTCCCAACGTCCCGGGGGACAGGGCAAACGTTGAATACTGAAGTCGATCTGGTGTGACCTGCCTGGACACACACACACACACATCCAGTGGTACCTGAGATGATGGAGGCGTGTCTAAACTCTTCTGAGAATTCGTGGAGCTCATAGGGCGACAGCTCATAGAAGTCCTCCCCTGGAACACAAAAAAACATGAGTGAGTGTGAGAGAGCGAGCGTGTGTGTGTTACATAGAAACAGAGGTATTAGGAGCTTTTTAGCACTGGGATGGAACCCAGGACAGCAGCCATTAAACCACTCTTAGAACATAAAATCAAAACGCATATACCATTTCATTTTCAATTCCAGCAACAATGTTGCCTTACTTTTAACAGTTGACTACACATTATCAAGAATTCACACTAGACCTGACCAAGCACATTGAATTCTGCTGGTGACTCTCTACTTTGATGTTTGTGCGTGTGTGTGTGGGTTTGTGTGTGTGTGCATGTGTGCGTGTACGTGTGCGTGTGTAGGGGTATGGTACCTTAGAGGTTTAGTGAAGCAGGTGACAAGGCTCCATGTTTATTTATGAGGCTCTGAAGCAATGTTTCTGTATGTAAGACTGATTCCACCTGCAGTTACACATACAGTTACTGACTCAACCTCCCCCTCCCCTCGCCTCTCCTCCCATCTCTTTTCTACTCCATCAAATCCTTATCCTCTCCTATCCTGTCTTCTCTATCATCCCCTCTCCTCACCTTTGTCCTCCACCTCTTCCTCTCCTACAACCCTCCCCTCTCACCTGACCGGCATGTGTGTGGTCAGCTTTATTGCAATCCTCCAACCTCACCTTGCCAATTCCTTCAAGGCTCAGCTCACCAATGCCATTGCTCATCAGAGAGCTAATCCACCATCCCTTGGCCTCCTCCTCATTGCTACACTCCATTCCAAAACATGCACGCACACACACACACACATACACACACACCCACACACACACCCCTGAGGAGACTTCATTGAGGGGGCGTTCAGATTACAGGTGGGTAATTTATGTAAAGTCGCTGTTTCGCTTCCAACACACTACCTCTGATTACACGTATGAGTCTCTCTCTCTATTTCTCTGTGCTCATAAATATTGCTCAGGAGAGAGCTGATATTATTAGCTGACCACCTGCCTGGCTAACATCAAAACGCTCAGTCAAAACCCGTCATGATGACAGGAAGTGGGTAACGAAAACACCAATGCTCACAATGCCAATCTGGCCCTATAGTTATGGAAACACTATAAACATCGACATCACAATTGTTATGAGGTTTGCCTCCTCTCTCCCTGGGTATTACATTCAAATCAAATCAAATTTTATTTGTCACATACACGTGGTTAGCAGATGTTAATGCGAGTGTAGTGAAATGCTTGTGCTTCTAGTTCCGACAATACAGTAATAACCAACAAGTAATCTAACTAACAATTCCAAAACTACTGTCTTATACACAGTGCAAGGGGATAAAGTATATGTACATAAGGATATATGAATGAGTGATGGTACAGAGCAGCATAGGCAAGATACAGTAGCTGATATCGAGTACAGTATATACATATGAGATGAGAATTTAAACAAAGTGGCATAGTTAAAGTGGCTAGTGATACATGTATTACATAAGGATGCAGTCGATGATATAGAGTACAGTATATACGTATGCATATGAGATGAATAATGTAGGGTAAGTAACATTATATAAGGTAGCATTGTTTATATATTTACATCATTTCCCATCAATTCCCATTATTAAAGTGGCTGGAGTTGAGTCAGTGTCATTGTCAGTGTGTTGGCAGCAGCCACTCAATGTTAGTGGTGGCTGTTTAACAGTCTGATGGCCTTGAGATAGACGCTGTTTTTCAGTCTCTCGGTCCCAGCTTTGATGCACCTGTACTGACCTCGCCTTCTGGATGATAGCGGGGTGAACAGGCAGTGGCTCGGGTGGTTGATGTCCTTGATGATCTTTTTGGCCTTCCTGTAACATCGGGTGGTGTAGGTGTCCTGGAGGGCAGGTAGTTTGCCCCCGGTGATGCGTTGTGCAGACCTCACTGCCCTCTGGAGAGCCTTACGGTTGAGGGCGGAGCAGTTGCCGTACCAGGCGGTGATACAGCCCGCCAGGATGCTCTCGATTGTGCATCTGTAGAAGTTTGTGAGTGCTTTTGGTGACAAGCCGAATTTCTTCAGCCTCCTGAGGTTGAAGAGGCGCTGCTGCGCCTTCTTCACGATGCTGTCTGTGTGAGTGGACCAATTCAGTTTGTCTGTGATGTGTATGCCGAGGAACTTAAAACTTGCTACCCTCTCCACTACTGTTCCATCGATGTGGATAGGGGGTGTTCCCTCTGCTGTTTCCTGAAGTCCACAATCATCTCCTTAGTTTTGTTGACGTTGAGTGTGAGGTTATTTTCCTGACACCACACTCCGAGGGCCCTCACCTCCTCCCTGTAGGCCGTCTCGTCGTTGTTGGTAATCAAGCCTACCACTGTTGTGTCGTCCGCAAACTTGATGATTGAGTTGGAGGCGTGCGTGGCCACGCAGTCGTGGGTGAACAGGGAGTACAGGAGAGGGCTCAGAACGCACCTGGTCTACGCATTTATACGTCTCCAAGTCAATGTTATTTTCAGTTCAGGTCCACATTAGCTGAATGTAAGTTCAATTCTAGTTCAAATTAACTCAATGTTAGTTCAAAGTTAAAATGCTTCACATTACAGTGACTCAGTTTGCTAGAGGAAGAAATATACAATCCGCATGTGCGTGTCTTTGTGTGTGTGTGTGTGTTGGTGTTTGTGTGTGTAGAGCAGTGGCTCCCTACCTTTTTTGGTCTACAAGCCATCAGACTGCTGAACACTTGAACTGGACTGACCACCTGCACTGACTGCACCATAGCACACATGCACTCACACACCCACACAGATATACACACATACACACACACACACACACGCTCATATACATACAGTGCCTTCAGAAAGTATTCAAACCCCTTGATTTATTCCACATTTTGTTGTTACAGCCTGAATTCAAAATGGATTAAATATATTTTTTTTATCTACACACAATACCCCTTAATGTCAAAGTAAAGACATGTTTTAATACATTTTTGCAAATTTATTGAAAATGAAATACAGAAATATCTCATTTACGTAAGTAGTCACACCCATGAGTCAATACGTTTGAATCACCTTTGGTAGGGATTACAGCTATGAGTCTTTCTGGGTAAGTCTATAAGAGCTTTGTACACCTGGATTGTACAATATGTCCATTATTCTTTTCAAAATTCTTCAAGCTCATTGCTAGATAACCATTTTCAAGTCTTGCCAAGCAGATTTAAGTCAAAACTGGAACCTGGCCACTCAAGAACATTCAATGTGTTCTTGGTAAACAACTCCAGCGTCAAATCAAATCAAATTGTATTTGTATTGGGGGGGGTTGATTTGCTGTTCAGGAGTCTTATGGCTTGGGGGTAGAAGCTGTTTAGAAGCCTCTTGGACATAGACTTGGCGCTCCGGTACTGCTTGCCGTGCAGTAGCAGAGAGAACAGTCTATGACAAGTGCCTCGCTGGAGACTTGACCATTTTTAGGGCCTTCCTCTGACACCGCCTGGTATAGAAGTCCTGGATGGTAGGAAGCTTGGCCCCGGTGATGTACTGGGCCGTACACATTACCCTCTGCAGTGCTTTGCAGTCGGAGGCCGAGCAGTTGCCTTACCAGGCAGTGATGCATTGTAGATTTGGCCTTGTGTTTTAGGTTATTGTCCTGCTGAAAGGTAAATTTACCTCCCAGTGTCTTATGTAAAGCAGACTGAACCAGGTTTTCCTCTAGGATTTTGCCTGTGCTACCTCCATTCTGTTACTTTTTTATCCTGGATAACTCCCCAGTCTAATGATTACAAGCATTCCCATAACATGATGCAGCGACCGCTATGCTTGACAATATGGAGTGTGGTACTCAATAATGTGTTGTATTGGATTTGCCCCAAACATAACACTTTTTATTCAGGACAAATAGTAAATTGCTTTGACACGTTTTTTGCAGTATTAATTTAGCGCCATGTTGCAAACATGATTCATGTTTTGGAATATTTGTATTCTGCACAGGCTTGCTTATTTTCACTCTGTCAGATACTGTTGGTTAGTATTGTGAAGTAACTACAGTGTTGTTGATCCATCCTCAGTTTTCTCCTATCCCAGCCATTAAACTGTTTTAGAGTCACCATTGACCACATGGTGAAATACCTGAGTGGTTTCCTTCCTCTCCGGCAACTGAGTTAGGAAGGACGCCTGCATCAAATGACTAGGTGTATTGATACACCATCTAAAGGGTAATTCATAACTTCACCATGCTCAAATGGTTATTCAATGTCAGCTTTTAACTTCTTTTTTTTGACCCATCTACCAATAGTTTCCCTTTCAGGCTGTAACACAACAACATGTAGAAAAAGTCACCGGGTGTGAATACTTTCTGAAGGCACTGTACACACGCACACATTTAAACTCATGCTACACACACATCACGACTGCTACCAGACTCTCATTATTATTATTATTATTAGTGCTAAATACTGCACAACTTAAACACTAGCCTCCAATCCCCCCTTCTCCAAAACACGTGTAAATATTGTACTGTAAAGTGTGCCTTTTTATGCTAAAATGTTCATTATATTATACTGAGCCATTTACTTTATGTTCATAATATCTTTTGTTTCGTATTGTTGTTGCAAGAAGGAACCTACAAGTAAGCATTTTGCTGGACATACATATGGTATACTAGTAGAACTTGAAACTTGAAGCTGCTGTACCACCAACTGAATTTTGCTCTGCCCAGAAGTACCCCCTCATGTGCATTGTACCAGTAGGCCTATGGTCTCATTAGTCTTTTCTCAAGTCCTAGTACTGATGATTGGGAACCACTGGTGTAGTGTGTGTGTGTGTGTGTGTGTGGGGGGGGTTATTGCATGCGTGTTGTGGAGTAAGCTGAATTTGAGGAGTGAGAAACTGCTTTAGCTGCATTCCTCTCTCAAGCCCTCCTCTCATCTTTCACTCCTCCTCCTCATCCCCTTTTTAATTATTACTGAGGGAGAGGAGGGAGGGATGTAGATTTGTTTGGTTTATCCTGTAATGAGTGAAACAGTAAACTGCCTCTACAACCTGAACACTGATCCACGCAGACCTAGCAGAATTGAGAATAATTACTTTTAATTACCCTACACTGTCTGTCTGTCTGTGTGCATGTGTGTTCCTGTGTATGTGCGTTTGCCGGTGTATGTGTGTGTGTGTGGGTGGGACACACTAATGAGCGAGCTGTGAGTTCTTCTCTTGCATATGTAGTTCATTTATTTTTCACAAGGGTCTTTCTGCTCTAGTTCAGTTGCATACTTAGCACTAAATCACTGTTTCTCAATTCTCTCCTGAGGCACCACCACACAGTGCACAGTTTTGTTCTAGCCCTACACATACTCTAAATCACCAGCGACACACACACATACATATGCATGTTCTAACACCCTATTTTTCTGCCTACTCGGTCTTTGGATTCGCTTAATCATTCATCTCATGAGTCACACAAGCTGTTTCTTTTTACTTGACTGTACGTGTGTGTTTGTGTGTGTGTGTGTGTGTGTGTGTGTGTTTCATGCCAGAAAATGAAGTGAGTACACAGAGAACAACAGTGCCATTCCTCAGTGGAACAGCACTAAGCTCCCTCATTAGTCTGAATGGCAAATTAGTTATTTATTATCCCGAATGCTACGTACCCCAGTGATTAGCTTGTAGGCTAAATACCTGAGTCAATGCTAAATGAGTAATCCATTAGTCTGAATTATCCTTGTTGATGTGTTAGCCTGCATGCTAAATACCTGAGTCAATACTAGAAACCTGAGAGATTAGCTTGATCGCCAAATACCGGAGTGCCTGACTGCTACATGGCGGAGTCATTAGAGTGAAAGCTGATTTATTAGCTTGGATGCTAACTGTTCGGCATCACTAGGCTGCTCTTCGTTCCCCAATGTGTTGCAGAGAACAATACCTGATGAATCCTGCTCTGCTGTATTCCTTTCAGCCATGTGTGTGTGTGTGTGTGTGTGTGTGTGTGTGTGTGTGTGTGTGTGTGTGTGTGTGTGTGTGTGTGTGTGTGTGTGTGTGTGTGTGTGTGTGTGTGTGTGTGTGGTGTGTGTGTGTGTGTGATGGATAAGCCACAGTCCCGTCAGTTTCATAAGCACTTAACACGAAGAACCCACAAACAAGGGCTGTGATTAACAGCCAATGATAGCCAACCCTGATTAACCGATCTGTTTGGGACTGGCTGCTGATAGAAAATATATATGTTTGTGACCATATCTTTTTCTTGTTGGGGAGAGGGGGAGGGGCTACAGGCACAATACACAAGCAAAACACATCCACACCCCACCTTTTTTCAGAGACAACTAACGACTGCCAAACACAAAACACAACATAGAAAAACAACATAGGGGGTGTTATATAATTTAATATAATTTAATATAATTTATATAATAAGACACTGCCATTGTTAGAATCTTAATATCACAAACCGATCTGGAGCTATAACCAGTTTTATGAGGGTACGTCATTTAAAACAATGATTTTCTCCCGTTGACCTTCTCCTGACAGTGGAATGTGCCGCGCCCAGTTGATAGTCACCCCGATAATTGCCTTGAAACTAAATTTAAACCATACCGAAACTAATTTCACACATAACAAAAGAAGAAGTAAATTAAGTTAAAGTAGAATGGGGTAGAATGGGTGAGTTGATGAGTTTGAGGAAGGGAACGATGCATAATTATGGAATCACTAATTGTGAATGAAGAACAGGGCGAGCCATTCTATTGTATTGATCAATTCTAATTGTAATATCAAAATGATATGTACCCTATATGTCCACGAAATCCAAGCAGTTTTATCAGTCTACTCTGGCCTACTAGGAGTACACAGTGAGAGCTTGGGTAATTTTCAATGACAAGAAGACCAAGACGAATGCTGTGTTAGCGCTGCTACAAGATCTGAACGAAAACGACTCAGATGGCAGGGAAGAAATGAATCATGACATCTCTGAGGATTCTTCTTCTAATTCTGAGCCTCAGCCTGAATAACCGACACCTCCGAGACCTAAGCGCAAAAAAGCCAGGACGATGCACAATGAGCAGGGGCCCACTGCCACCACCAAATGAAACGGTGAGACAGGAGAGAGGAAAGGACGGCACCGTTTAGATAGAACAAGCCGGTTCTATAGGTTCTACAGGCCGATTATCAGCACAAAATGTCATAACTGAAAGAGCAGGCCCTACCCTCTCAAGCAAAAAACAACATCAGCAATGCACTCGCCAGCTTTCATTGTTTAAGTGACATGGACATACTACAGAATTCAGGGACTGTACTGTGGCTTAGGCACACACAGAGCATGGAGACACTGTCTGGGATCTATCTGTTGATGAGCTGAAGCCTTCATTTCAATCCTGTATGTCCGTGGAGAATTTGGTCGAAAGAGCGTGTATATGGGGAGCTTCTGGTCAGGCATGCATGGGATACTATTCTTTGGAGAAACCATGTCACGGGATTGCTTCAGAGAGATCATGTGCTACCTCCATTTTGATGAAAAAGAAACAGATACATTTGCCATGGTATTTGACATGACTATTTTAGACTGCTGTCATATAGACAATTCTTCATTTTAATGCCATTATTGCTTTTGTACAGAGTTGTACTATAATTTATTTCTAGTTGCAAGGTCTATCAATCCCATTTTTTCTGATATTGTTCACATGTTGTGGAAGCCATCTGATGTGTTTCCAGCTCTAGTCATCAATAATTCACTTGTCAATGAAAGATGACTTTGAAAGAAATATATATATGTTATTTTGTGTGTGCTTTATCTAGTGTATTCTGAACTATGTAACTCCTATATTCTCATCATTTCCTCATAATCTACCAGATGTGTTCATTCCATATATACCAAGTTTTTGCATGTCACAGTCATAGAATTATACATGAATAGCAGTTACTTTTGGGTCTATTTAGGCGGAAATCTACAGTTTGCCATTTCATTGAAGACTTTTAGCAAACCCGCTTTAGTTCAGATGTACCAATTTGGGTAAGTACGTATCGATTCACCTGATTCAGATTCAATAGTTGCAATATCCACTAATTGGTCTTTGCCGCAAAGCTTGTTAGCCAGTCGACAACAGAGTTGATTACATGGAAGTAATGGTTGAGTTTAACTCGATGGATTGCAAAGTCTGCTCTCGGTCTTACCAATAGATTTAGTTCTCAAACCAAATCAAATTGTATTTGTCACATCCCCCGAAGACAACAGTGAAATGCTTACTTACAAGCCCTTAACCAACAATGCAGTTTTAAGAAAAGAAAGTGTTAAGAAAAAATGCAAATAGTCTAGGTAGGCATTTGATTAGCTGTTCAGGAATCTAATGGCTTGAGGATAGAAGCTGTTAAGAAAACTTTTGAACCTAGACTTGGTGCTCCGGTATTGCTTGCTGTGTGGTAGCAGAGAAAACAGTCTATGACTAGGATGGCAATTTTTAGGGCCATTCCTCTAACACCACCTGGAATAGAGGCCCCAGTGATGTACTGGGCCGTACGCACTACCCTCTGTAGTGCCTTACGGTCAGAGGCCGAGCAGTTGCCATTCCAGGCAGTGATGCAACCAGTCAGGATGATCTAGATGATGCACTTTAAGAGGATCTAAGGACCCATGCCAAACCTTTTCAGTCTCCTGAGAGGGAAAAGGCTATGTGATGCTCTCTTCATGACTGTCTTGGTGTGTTTGGACCATGCTGTTTGTTGGTGATTATGGACACCATGGAACTTGAAGCTCTCAACCTGCTCCACTACAGCTCCTTACATTTCCTGTAGTCCACAACTATCTCCTTTGTCTTGATCATGTTCAGGGAGAGGTTGTTATCCTTGCACCACACGGCCAGGTCTTTGACCTCCTCCCTATAGACTGTCTCATCGTTGTTGGTGATCAGGCCTACCGCTGTTGTGTCATCGCCAAACTTAATGATGGTGTTGGAGTCGTACATGACCATGCAGTCATGAATGAACAGGAAGTACAGGAGGGGACTCAGCACGCACCACAGAGGGTCCCCTGTGTTGAGGATCAGCATGGCAGGTGTGTTTCTACCTACACTTACCATCAAGGGTGCGGTCTGTCAGCAAGTCCAGGATCCAGTTGCATAGGGAGGTGTTTAGTCCCAGGGTCCTTAGCTTCGTGATGAGCTTTGAGGGCAGTATGGTGTTGAATGCTGAGCTGTAGTCAATGAATAGCATTCTCACGTAGGTGTTTCTGTTGTCCAGGTGGGAAAGGGCAGTGTGGAGTGCAATAGAGATTGACTCATCTGTGGATATGTTGGGGCGGTATGCAAATTGGAGTGGATCTAGGGTTTCTGGGATAATGGTGTTAATGTGAGTCATGACCAGCCTTTCAAAGAACTTCATGGCTATAGATGTTAGTGCTACGGGTCAGTAGTCATTTACCTTAGTGTTCTTGGGCACAGGGACCATCTGCTTGAAACATTTTGGTATTGCAGACTCAGTTTGAAAATGTCAGTGAAGACAATTGCCAGTTGGTCAGCGCATGCTCGGAGTACACGTCCTGGTAATCCGTCTGGCCCTGCGGCCTTGTGAATGTTGACCTGTTTAAAGGTCTTATCACATCGGCTACGGAGAGCTTGATCACACAGTCGTCCGGAACAGCTGATGCTCACATGCATGCTTCAGTGTTGCTTGCCTCGAAGTGAGCAGAGAAGTAATTTAACTCGTCTGGTAGGCGCATGTCACTGGGAAGCTCATGGCTGTGCTTCCCTTTGTAGTCTGTAATAGTTTGCCAGCCCTGCCTCATCCGACGAGTGTCGGACTGGTGTAGTACGATTCAATCTAAGTCCTGTATTGACACTTTGCCTGTTTGATGGTTCGTCAGAGGGCACAGCGGGACTTCTTACAAGCATCCAGGTTAGAGTTCCGCTCCTTGAAAACCGCAGCTCTACCCTTTAGCTCAGTGCGGATGTTGCCTGTCATCCATGGCTTCTGGTTTGGGTATGTTCGTACAGTCACTGTGGGGACAACGTAATTGATGCACTTATTCGTGAAGCCAGCGACGGATGTGGCGTACTCCTCAATGCCATCAGAAGAATCCCGGGAACATATTCCAGTCTGTGCTAGCAAAACAGTCCTGTAGCATCATCTGCCCACTTCTTTATTGACTGATTCACTAGTGCTTCCTGCTTTAATTTTTGTTTGTAAGCAGGAATCAGGAAGATCGAATTATGGTCAGATTTGCCAAATGGAGGGCGAGCTTTGTACACGTCTCTGTGTGTGGAGTAAAAGTGATCTAGAGTTTTTTCCCCCTCTGGTTGCACATTTTAACATGTTGGTTGAAATTAGGTATAATTGTCACTGCATTAAAGTCCCCAGCCACTAAGAGCGTAGCCTCTGGATGAGCATTTTCCTGTTTGCTTATGACCTTATACAACTCATTGAGCATCAGTTTGTGGTGGTAAATAGACAGCTACGAAACATATAGATGAAAACTCTCTTGGTAAATATCTACAGCTTATCTTGAGATACTCTACCTCAGGCCAGCAAAACCTTGAGACTTCCTTACTATTAGATTTCATGCACCAGCTGTTGTTTACAAATATACACAGATAACCACCCCTTGTCTTAACAGAGGCGGCTGTTCTATCTTGCCGATGCAGCGTAAACCCCGCCAGCTGTATGTTATTCATGTCGTCGTTCAGCCATGACTCGGTGAAACATAAGATATTACAGTTTTTAATGTCCCGTTGGTCCTGTGGTTCTTCCTTTAAAAGTTGTGGTGTACTGCAGCACAGCTTGCTAGGTGCCGCAGAATTCTATGGCATGTTATTTAAGTGTCAGCCATTGTTGCTTGAATGCTGCAATTTACCATAATCTGCCACCATCTACCACAAATGGTTGTGGCATTAGCTCAAAACTTTTAAAGGAAGGGATTTGTTCCTTGTCGGGTGTCTGAAGTAAATCTTTTGCGTCCGACTTGTTAATGAAAAAATCTTTGTCCAGTACGAGGTGAATAATCGCTGTCCTGATAGCTGATGCTCACATGCATGCTTCAGTGTTGCTTGCCTCGAAGTGAGCAGAGAAGTAATTTAACTCGTCTGGTAGGCGCATGTCACTGGGAAGCTCATGGCTGTGCTTCCCTTTGTAGTCTGTAATAGTTTGCCAGCCCTGCCTCATCCGACGAGTGTCAGACTGGTGTAGTACGATTCAATCTAAGTCCTGTATTGACACTTTGCCTGTTTGATGGTTCGTCAGAGGGCACAGCGGGACTTCTTACAAGCATCCAGGTTAGAGTTCCGCTCCTTGAAAACCGCAGCTCTACCCTTTAGCTCAGTGCGGATGTTGCCTGTAATCCATGGCTTCTGGTTTGGGTATGTTCGTACAGTCACTGTGGGGACAACGTAATTGATGCACTTATTCGTGAAGCCAGCGACGGATGTGGCGTACTCCTCAATGCCATCAGAAGAATCCCGGGAACATATTCCAGTCTGTGCTAGCAAAACAGTCCTGTAGCATCATCTGCCCACTTCTATCTAGGCCTCAGCCCTCCCTCCTCGGTTCCCCTCCCCTTGCCCTATAATTACAGGGTTGTAGCGTAACATATGGAATCTCTGAAGCAGCATTTTTTTGGTCTTAAGAGATACAGTACCAGTGAAAAGTTTGGACACCTACTCATTCAAGGGTTTTTCTTTATTTTTACTATTTTCTACAATGTAGAATACTAGTGAAGATGTCAAAAGTATGAAATAACACATATAGTATCATGTAGTAACCAAAAAAGTGTTAAACAAATCTAAATATATTTTATATTTGAGAGGCGGTAGTTGTGTAACTTTACCCTTAAGTGTAACCTTAAAAAGAGAATCTTCAGTTTATTATTACTTATTATTACTGATAATGCGTGATGACTGGGGTGCACAACGCGGTGCACAGGATTTTAAAGAAAAAATGTGCATTGACCAATTTGGTACTCATCGACTGTGTGTGCCATTCTTTACAATTGGCTGTCAGTGCAGCATCCAAAGAAACCATCCCTAAGAGTGTTGAGTAATTAGGGAAACCTACAACTGGTTTTCGATTTCCACAAAACGGCTCGAGGCGTACAAAGCAGTGTATGCCACCATTAATTTTGGACAAAAACCACTGCAGATCACCAAAGTTTGTGCCACATTTTGGCTATCGATTGAGCCTGTGGTAACTCGTATATTGAGCCAGTGGGAAGAACTGAAACTCCACTTTGAGGTGACCAAGGCCAGTGAGCATTGATACATGGTGGATGTGCTCCACGCCACGTACATGGACAAGACCAACTATGTCAACCTGACATTCTTGAAATCAATCCTGTCCGACGTACAAGTTGCAGTGAAGTCATTTGAGGGAGATCAAACAGATCCTGTCAAGCTTTGTACAATCTGGTACACCTCTTAACATCAATTTGCAGCAGGGTAGTCAACCCTATGGCAAAAATTGATGTCCTGAAAGATGCCATTGATGGACATCTCAGTCCATCACCATACCTTGGGTACCTTTTCGAGAGCACGGTGTACCAACTCAGTCTTGCACCAGCGGACGAAAAGGTCATTCGGAGACAGTGCATCAACTACATTGTTGCTTTAAGCAAGGAGCTGCAAGCAAGGCTCCCATACAACCTAGAATCCCTGTGAAACATGGCCTTGTTCAGTGTTAAGGAAACGCTAAAGCACAATAAAGGCACCACTGAAATGATTAATGTAGCTGAGCTACTGGGGTACCAGCCACAAACAATTGATAAAATCATTTCCCAATGGAGAAACATCCATCTGTTTAGGTGGGACTCAACTGAAAATACAGTCGAGTTTTGGAGTGAAGTGAATACATACACTGACTTTTCCGGGTCAAATCCATTTGAAGAACTGTGCAAAGCTACACTCGCTACCCTCTCTTTGCCACACTCAAAGGCGGAGGTTGAACGGCTGTTCAGCCAAATGAGTGTGGTCAAGTCAAAGTTAAGAAATAGAATGTCACTGCACACTCAACTCCATACTCCTGGTGCGGTATGGACTGAAGCTGGCTGGTGAAAGCTGTTACCAGCATAAACTACCAAGTAAAGTTCTGCAGCAGTTTGGCACCACAGCAGCATACGAGAAGATAAACCTTGCTGTCTGTCTCTCCGACATTTGCAACATTGTTTCTTTATTCAAATTCGATCTCCAGCCGGCCCCTAAGTAATGAATGTGTTCGGAGTCGGGATGAGACAGACAGGCAGCGTTTCTCAGCCAGTCTAAATCATGAATCAGCTGGCATCATTTTCGTGGATATACAGTACACAAAGAATTGTCAATTGACAAAAGGTCAAATGAAACGAAGTGCAGCTAGTATGCAGTCTTTCCAGCTTTAGTTTGATGTGATTGTTGGCTAACAATAGTGAACTGACGAGTGAGCACATCAGCTCATTGTTATGGATATCCAAATAAATGTCACTAGAAAACAGCTTAGACGAATGCAGCTACTTTGCTATTATTCTGGCTGCGCTTTTTGACAAGACTGCAAGTTAGCCGTGGCTAGCTAGCAAGCAAGGGATAAGAACTTCGTCAGCCAGTATGGCAATGGAACATTTAGAATGAATGACTGGGTCGCATCCATAGATACAGAACAAAAAAGACTGAACTTCTGGGTCGTAACCGAACCAATAGAACAAACGACCGACCAGCCGGCTTGGTTAGCAACCTTAAATTTGTGTTGGGACTATATCTCGTGGAAGGATTAGATAGTCTGAATAAATTAATCAAAATAATGTTTTAAATGAAAATATGTCAATCATGATTTAAATATGTTGGTAACCCCTTCAATAAAAGTTATAATTCCCTCGAAACCGATGTTTGCCCGACATCGTCTTGGGCCTAACAATACCCGTGCCAATATATCTTCCAAACATCGGCTTCTCTGGCATTATCACTTACAGTAAGTAGCCCACAATGGAATGACCATCTCTCCTCGCCAGTAGTAAAAAATAAATACAAAATTAAACCAAAAATTGTCGGGGATAGCTATCGACTTATTGTCATATTTAGCCCAAATGGATTCAATGTGCTGTAGCCACACAAGAAAGCAGTCCCAGTACCAATGACACCCCCAGATATTGTCAATTGTTCAGTAATTGACATGGTGTCATCACTATGTAAATGTCCAGGACCATAGGAAATATAATTAGAACAAGTCCAATACTCAGCAGTAATACTAATATTACTCCTTGTACCCAAACATTAGGGGGTGTCCTCATCATTGTCTTATGCTGAGGGCAACATCATAGCCATAGGCTAGACTGCGTGATTGTGCATGGATTGCATAGCTCAATAATGAGCTAGTTATGTGGTTCCATCTGTCGGCTTGTCCCCTTGTGTGTTGGGTTTGATGTGCTTCCTTGACATTGGAAAATGTGTGTGTTGTGTTCTGGAGTGTCAAGATTCATTTTACCGGTGGACAAAACAGCATCTCAGGGTTTAGCTTGTGTAGCTGGGATCTCACCTCGTTGTAGGTCTCTCTGTTTTGTCAGATCGGCACTGAGATCTGGGTCGACGCTGATCCCCCTTCCCTGCAGAAAAGATTGCTCATGAAGGAAGTTGGTTTGCCCGCTTCCTCATGAGTTTCAAACCCCGTGATTCACACATTGAATTTACGGGGAATGATGTTCGAGTGATTCCGTTTCCGTTTGATCATCCCTTCCTACTTAGCTCATGCTGTTCCCGGGTGAAGGAGTCACACCTCTGTCACATTGGCGGTCTTCTCCAGTCTTTGCACTTCAGTTGAATAGGTATCCACTTTAGCAGTGAGCACCGCCAATGATTCATTTGACTGGTTTTAATTGTAAGTCAAGAGCAGCGGTAATCTCCTCACAAACAATCTAGTGTACAATCTCTTAGATATGTATATATGCAGCCAGCTCTTTATGTTGTCTGGTGTTGAAAGACGCCAAGTTGATTTGTAGACGTTTAAATTCTAGCTGCTGGAACCTAATAGACCTGCTAGTTATTGTCACACAGTGAATTTCCCACCACCTTAATATGAGGTATGGTATTAACACGTTTTAGGGGATAAAAAATAATGTTAATTCATAGTCATTTGCAAAAAGAAAGACACAAAAAAAGGCCACGCATTTCGATGCATGCCAGCAGAACCAGAGCCTATCATCTTCTAAGACCAGTTTTGGCTGCTGATAATTTTAGAAAAAAACGTTGTGGGCTTCCATTATGTCAAACACTACTTGTAAGTGGGAAGCAGCAAATAATGGGTGTGACACAATTGCAACCCAGGGAGTCTTAAACAACAACTTATTCATAACAAGCTAGGATGACTCACCTGATTAGCTACAGTTTACTCAGGCCATTAGAAACTGTAGTTAACATTTGTGTGAACATATGCCTGGTATATAAACACATCTGTTCTGTTGTTATTTGATGTACAGAATGCTGATTTTGTTTTCCTCCAGCTGTCGACAGGATAAAAAAGGACCAACAGATATATCAGAGCTTTATGAATCTTCTCCTCCACTCTCCTCTTTTCTCTCTTCTGTCTTCCTATCTCCTACACCAGGGTTTTCCAAACTCGGTCCTCGGGACCCCAAAGGGGGGCACATTTTGTTTTTTTGCCCTAGCACTACACTGCTGATTTCAAATAATCAACTAATCATCGAGCTTTGATCATTTGAATCAGCTGTGTAGTGTCTGGGTGAAACATGCACCCCTTGGGGTCCTGAGGACCGAGTTTGGGAAACGCTGTAGTACACACAAAAACATAATGGTTCTAAATAGTACCAGATAGAGGTTCTTTGGGTTGTAACCATAGCAGAACCCTTTTTCTTGCTGATATAAAGAACCATTTAAAAAAGGTTCTATATAGCACCAAAAAAGGGCTCCACTATGGTTACAACCCAAAGAAACACTATCTGGTACTATTTAGAACCATTATGTTTTCGTGTTTTAGCTCAATCAAGTGAGCTACCTCTGGAACAGCTGGGGTCCCTGAGGAGAGAATTGAGAACCACTGATTGATTTCGTCAAATGTTCTCAAATGACACAAGGCCATGCGTGAGTCACTCACAAGAAGCCGTCACAGGCCATGGTCATATATAATATGTAATGGCATAAGAAGAAATTAGATCAACTGGTATGACACTATCACGTACGGTTTTCTGTGAGCAAACCCAACTAGCTCTCACAGTCTCAGGTCAGAATTAGACATTCATCCATGTCTCTCAAACTTCAAATTTAGAAGTGCTTGATTACTTCTCTGTATCGTTCCAAGGTTAAGGTTGGACATTAACTCCAAATGGTTAAGGTTTGCGATAGGCTTAACACAAATATATATACAGTATATCACAAAAGTGAGTACACCCCTCACATTTTTGTAAATATTTGAGTATATATTTTCATGTGACAACACTGAAGAAATTACACTTTACTACAATGTAAAGTAGTGAGTGTACAGCTTGTATAACAGTGTACATTTGCTGTCCCCTCAAAATAACTCAACACATAGCCATTAATGTCTAAACCACTGGCAACAAAAGTGAGTACAACCCTAAGTGAAAATGTCCAAATTGGGCCCAATTAGCCATTTTCCTACCCCTGTGTCATGTGACTCGTTACAAGGTCCAGGTGTGAATGGGGAGCAGGTGTGTTAATTAAATTTGGTGTCATCGCTCTCACACTCCCTCATACTGACTGGTCACTGGAAGTTCAACATGGCACCTCATGGCAAAGAACTCTCTGAGGATCTGAAAAAATAAATTGTTGCTCTATATGAAGATGGCCTGGGCCATAAGAAGATTGCCAAGACTCTGAAACTGAGCTACAGCACGGTGGCCAAGACCATACAACGGTTTAACTGGAAAGGTTCCATTCAGAACAGGCCTCGCCACGGTCGACCAAAGAAGTTGAGTGCACGTGCTCAGCGTCATATCCAGAGGTTGTCTTTGGGAAAAAGACGTATGAGTGCTGCCAGCATTGCTGCAGAGGTTGAAGGGGTGGGGGGTCAGCCTGTCCGTGCTCAGACCATACGCCGTACACTGCATCAAATTGGTCTGCATGGCTGTCGTCGCAGAAGGAAGCCTCTTCTAAAGATGATGCACAAGAAAGCCCGCAAACAGTTTGCTGAAGACAAGCAGACTAAGGACATGGATTACTGGAACCAGGTCCTGTGGTCTGATGAGACCAAGATAAACTTATTTGGTTCAGATGGTGTCAAGCGTGTGTGGCGGCAACCAGGTGAGGAGTACAAAGACAAGTGTGTCTTGCCTACAGTCAAGCATGGTGGTGGGAGTGTCATGGTCTGGGGCTGCATGAGTGCTGCCGCCACTGGGGAGCTACAGTTCATTGAGGGAACCATAAATGCCAACATGTACTGTGACATACTGAAGCAGAGCATGATCCCCTCCCTTCGGAGACTGGGCCGCAGGGCAGTATTCCAACATGATAACGACCCCAAACACACCTCCAAGACGACCACTGCCTTACTAAAAAAGCTGAGGGTAAAGGTGATGGACTGGCCAAGCATGTCTCCAGATCTAAACCCTATTGTGTGGGGCATTCTCAAACGGAAGGTGGAGGAGTGCAAGGTCTCTAACATCCACCAGCTCTGTGATGTCGTCATGGAGGAGTGTAGGAGGATACAGTGGCAAGTTGTGAAGCTCTGGTGAACTCCACGCCCAAGAGGGTTAAGGCAGTGCTGGAAAATGATGGTGTCCACACAATATTGACACTTTGGGCCCAATTTGGACATTTTCACTTAGGGGTGTACTCACTTTTGTTGCCAGCGGTTTAGACATTAATGGCTGTGTGTTGAGTTATTTTGAGGGGACAGCAAATTAACACTGTTCTACAAGCTGTACACTCACTACTTTACATTGTAGCAAAGTGTCATTTCTTCAGTGTTGTCACATGAAAAGATATACTCAAATATTTACAAAAATGTGAGGGGTGTACTCACTTTTGTGATATACTGTATATACTGTATAAAAAGTGTTATATCACTGGATTTAAACATGATTCTTATGCCCGTCCACCGTTCCAGTTCCAGTCCACGTCCCTGTCCCCGTCCACGACGCCTACTTGAAGGTAACAGTGCTCACTGTTGCCCCTAGTGGCCGGTTTCCACATCATCTCCCAACGTCCTCAGACATGGATGGACATTGAATACTGACTTGTATCACGGGTTACCTACCTGCCTGAGCAAACCATGCCCCAAAATATTAGAATGAGCCGCCTCCCCTACATTTGAATTATCACTAAAAGAGCAAAGAACCGTTTTGTGAACTGTAAAGAAGCATGGAAGAGCTGAAAGGGTTCTTAGAGTCATTATGGTTCCCAGTGGGGATGTTAGCATTTACATCTTGGTGGGGCAAACTAAGAAAAAAAGTTTAATGCATGCCAGCAAAGCCACTACACAACACTAAACAATGCATTATTTGCACTATAACGGTAACAATCGGTGCCCAAAAACGGCCAGTGCTTTCTTTTCAGAAGCATGGAGTGAATCCTTACCACAGCTACACCTGGCTATCAGCGGAGCCTTGTCTGGCTGCGAAACAGTTCATTCTGCCTCATTTACTGCCTTAAAAAAAATATATAGCAGGTATGGTTGACTTGCTTAAACGAATGTGGTTTCTACTGACAATTGAGATGTACAAACTATGGCATAAGGAAACAATGAGAGGATAAGAGGCAATTTGGCAATCTGTAATTTCGATTAAGACATTAATGAGCGAGCTAAGAGGGACGTAGTCAATATAGCTACTTGTTCAGCACTTTTAAAATGTAGAGTGACAGAATTCAGTACATGGGCTGTTCTTAAATTATTCTCCCTGTACACCAAGTCAGAAATGTAGGATAAATAAAGGGGGCATATAAGCAGACAGTGAAAGCTCTTAGTATATTAAATTATGACATTTCTCTAAAATAGGCTATAGGCTACATGTGCACCACCAAGTCAGAACATTAGGCCAAGTTATGAGGGGGAAAATACCAAATTATTAGGGCTATTAACTTCTTGGTGACAGGGGGCAGTATTTTCACATCCGGAAGAAATGCATGCCCAAATTCAACTGCCTGCTACTCATCCCCAGAAGATAAGATATGCATAGATTTGGATAGAAAACACTCTGAACTTTCTAAAACTGTTTGAATCATGTCTGTGAACTTATTTAGCAGGCGAAACCCTGAGGACAAACCATTCAGATTTCTTTTTATTGAGGTCACTCTCTTTTCAATGGGCTTTCATTGGGAATCCAGATTTCGAAGGGACCTTCTTGCAGTTCCTATCGCTTCCACTGGATGTCAACAGTCTTTAGAAATTGGTTGAGGTTATTCCTTTGTGTAATGAAGAAGTACGGCCATCTTGAACGAGGGTCATTTGAAGTGTACTGTTAGATAGAGGTGCGTGACCAGAAAGCTAACTTCAGTTTGTTTTCTTCCTGTACTGAACACAGATCAATTTTATCGATTATTTACATAAAAAAATAGTTGTATTACAAAAGTAGTTTAAAATGTTTTGGAAAAGTTTACAGGTAACTTTTGAGATATTTTGTCGTCACGTTGAGCAAGTTGGAACCAGTGTTTTTCTGGATCAACACGCCAATTAAATGGACATTTTGGATATATATCGACGGAATTAATCGAACAAAAGGACCATTTATGATGTTTATGGGACATATTGGAGTGCCAACAAAAGAAGGTCGTCAAAGGTAAGGCATGAATTATATTTTTATTTCTGCGTTTTGTGTCGCGCCTGCAGGGTTGAAATATGGTTTCTCTCTTTGTTTACAGAAGTGCTATCCTCAGACAATAGCATTGTTTGCTTTCGCCGAAAAGCCTTTTTGAAATCTGACATGTTGGCTGGATTCACAACAAGTGTAGCTTTAATTTGCTATCTTGCATGTGTGATTTAATGAAAGTTAGATTTTTATAGTAATTTATTTGAATTTGGGACGCTAGCGTCCCACATATCCCAGAGAGGTTTTAACAACTTACTACACAATATTAACTTAGTTTTACAATCTTAGCTACAGTATATATATCTCCCTGGCATATTGCATCATTTATGCAGCAGCATACAATACATTGTTGGACTCACCTTGGTGTGCTGTGCTCACATGAACAGGAAGGTGGCGCAGCGGTCCTTCTTATGGGTATGTTTTGTCATCAAACTTTGTCATCAAAGTCTGGCATTCTCTGTATGTACGGTTCTTTCAAGACAAGTGGGAACTTGTAAAAAAACAAGGTTGAATCACGACGTCAGTGATCTTCAGGTCGGAGCTCTAGAAAGAGTCCTGTGTTCCCAACTTGGAATTCCGAGTCGGATGACCGTTCAAAACAGATTTTCCCAGTCGGATCTTGTTCCCAGATGTCTTGAACTCACTGAAGTCTGAGATTTCCCAGTTCAGAGTTTCCAGTTGTTTTGAACATGGGCGAAGTCATGCTGGATTGACAGCATGGCCAACATATTTAACCTTTTCTGGCCCATGGTGATGCATGTGAATGTTTATCATTTTAAGCTTAGAAAAGAGACCCTTAAACCAGACTTAGACCACACACCCTCTCCACCGAAGAGCAGGCTAGTGATTGCTTTGCAACGCTTACAGCTAGCCACTGATTCCTTCCAAACCACTAATGGTTGAATTTGCGATTTCCTACTTGCTGTGTAATGTTTATGTTCATTGGCCGATGAGCACCGATAAATTTAATCTATAATTTCTCGTTATATGACAAGGATTGAAAAGGATTTGCCAATACACTGTCGACTTGATTCATGACGATGACTGCTTGTCTAGCTTGCTAGCTAAGATTTCAAAGGAATAATGTTGACATGATTAGCCAAATCAAATCTACGGTAGACACAGCGTGATTTGACCTTATTTTCTCTGCGGTTAATGACTTTGAGCCTTCTTGGATGGGCACTTACAGTAATGTAAATCTATGGCAGCATCCAAGGGGCTTGAACTTTCGAACTTTCCCTGTGGATTTTGCGGTAACGTAGTTATCCCATGCGTGACAGAACACTGAACCAATCACGGCACAACTAGAGAACATTACCAAGCCCATGCTTTTCAAAATGTAAATAATACATAATTTGACACCCCCATGTCTTGAAATATGCAGACAGATGGATTAAAAGTACGTTTACATACAAATGGACAGCTCCGCCCACAACTTCTGGTCTTTATAGCATTCCCAGAAAGCATGGATTATTGAGTCATTATTAGTTTTACACTAAAGGCATGACTCTGTCGTTGTGCTGTAACATTTGTACATTTAGTCTCATGTTATAAATTCTCTATATTAGTTTATATGTTTTAGTGTCATTTTGTTAGTTATGCTGCAACTTTCCCTCTTGTGGGAACATCAGTTCTTTTTAAGTCTGGGTTCCAATAGTTTATATTTTTTTCTAAGAGATTTTCAATTGGATAGGCTCACTGCAAGGTATCATATGGACATTATTTTCTGACTAAAATAAGATTGGCACACCTGTATTTGGGGAGTTTCTCCCATTTTTCTCTGTCAGGTTGGATGGGGAGTGTCACTGCATAGCTATTTGGCTGTGTGCTTAGGGTCGTTGTCCAGTTGGAAGGTGAACCATCACACCAGTCTGAAAGCTCTGGAGCAGGTTTATCAAGGACCTCTCAGTACTTTGCTCCATTCATCTTTCCCTCAATCTTGACTAGTTTCTCACTTTTACTGAGGAGTGTCTTCCGTCTGGTCACTCTACCATAAAGGCCTGATTGGTGGAGTGCTGCGAAAGATGGTTGTCCTTCTGGAAGGTTCTCCCATCTCCACAGAAGAGCTCTGGAGCGCTGTCAGTGACCATCTGCTTATTGGTCACCTCCCTGACCAAGGACCATCTCCCCCGATTGGTCAGTTTGGCCAGGCAGCCAGCTCTAGGAAGAGTCTTGGTGGTTCCAAACTTCTTCCATTTAAGAATGATGGAGGCCACTGTTCTTGGGGACATTAAATGCTGCAGAAATGTTTTGGTACCCTTCCACAGATCAATACTTTTTGCTCTGACATGCACTGTCAACCGTGGGACCTTATGTAGACAGGTGTGTACCTTTCCAAATCATGTCCAATCAATTGAATTTATCACAGGTGGACTCCAATGAAGTTGTAGAATCATCTGAAGGATGATCAAAGGGAACATGATACACCTGAGCTCAAGGTATTTTTGTTTTTTATTTTTAATACATTTGCAACAATTTAAAAAATATATGTTTTTGCTTTGTCATTATGGGGTATTGTGTGTAGATTGATGAGGAAAACATTTTATTCAATCAATTTTAGAATAAGGCTGTAAGAAAATGTGGCGGAAGCTCTGGCCTGTGGAGGTGCACTGCAGGCCTTATGCGTGGGACCGGTACAGGTGGCTCTGGGCTGAAGACACGCACCTCAGGGCAGTGTGGGGAAGAGGCACAGGACGTACTGGACTGTGGAGGCGCACTGGAGGTCTGGAGCGTAGAGCTGGCACAACCCGTCCTGGCTGGATGTTTATTTTCGCCCTGCAAATGCGGGGAGCTGGCACAGGACGCACTGCGCTGTGAATGCGCACTGGAGACACCGTGTGTTGCATAACACGGTGCCTGACCAGTCACACGCTCCCCACGGTAAGCACGAGGAGTTGGCTCAGGTCTGAACCCTGAACTCTGCCACTCTCCTCATGTGCCCCCTCTCCAAATCTTTTTGGAGCTGCCTCTCGGGTTTCCGTGCTAGCCGTGTCCCCTCGTATCGTCACCGTTCCTCTTTCGCTGTTTCCACCTGTTTCCATGGCAGGGTATTGTCCCCTGCCATAACCTCCTCCCAGGTCCAGGATGTCCTCCACTCTCTTTTCTCCCGGGCCCAGGATCCCTGTTCCTCTTGAACATGCTGCTTGGTCCTTTTTTGGTGGGTAGTTCTGTAACGATCGTCGTATGAAGGAGTGGACCAAAATGCAGTGTGGTAAGTGTTCATGATAAATTTAATACTCAAAACACTCAAACAAAATAACAAAGAGGGAAAACCGAAACAGTCCTGTCAGGTGCAGACACTAAAAACAGAAAACAACTACAACCCAAACAAAAAGGACAACTTATATATGATCCCCAATCAGAGACAACGATAGACAGCTACCTCTCATTGGGAACCACACCAACATAGAAATAAAGAAACTAGAATGCCAAACCTAGTCACACCCTGGCCAAACCAAAATAGAGAATGAAAACCTCTATGGCCAGGGCGTGACAATCAGTGAATTCTGAAAAGCTATCCAATGATAGTTCCATAAGGTTGTTTTTGTAGGAAGTGATATTGGTTCTTGTAGAATACCTTTCATTTTCTTCCATATTGTTATACTATGAAGTTGTTAATGTTCTTAGCTTTATCTTTTGAAAATGGACACGTGAAACGATTCTGGGGATGAGCGTGCACATCTTGAAGATGTAAGCATTGTTCCTCATTAGTGCATTTAACGATGTGTCACAAGTAAAAGCCCTGGGTAGAGAGTTGATATAATTCCAAGTCTGGAAGGTTAAAACCACCCTCTGACTTAGGAAGATGTCAAACTTTCCTTTTCATTCTATTAGTTTTATTTGCCCATATAAAGTCTTGTGACCAGGTATACTTCGGTGGGGTAATTGGTATTACTTACTGAAAGTAAACACAAAGACATTGTAAAGAGGTTCATTCTACCTGTACAATTTATGGGAAGATTATTCAATGTAATTAGATCTGTTTTCATATGGTTGAGTAATGGAATAGAGTTATCTTTATATATTTGTTGTTTGTTGTCACACATTCCTTTCCATTCCTCTCCTCTTCACCTCTCTTCACCTCATTGTCTTCTCCATTCCTCTCCTCTTCACCTCTCTTCACCTCATTGTCTTCTCCATTCCTCTCCTCTTCACCTCTCTTCACCTCATTGTCTTCTCCATTCCTCTCCTCTTCACCTCTCTTCACCTCATTGTCTTCTCCATTCCTCTCCTCTTCACCTCTCTTCACCTCATTGTCTTCTCCATTCCTCTCCTCTTCACCTCTCTTCACCTCATTGTCTTCTCCATTCCTCTCCTCTTCACCTCTCTTCACCTCATTGTCTTCTCCATTCCTCTCCTCTCCTCCCTCTATTTGTTTAGTGAGCCAGTATATTTCTGAAAATACTAGAGTATAATACAGACCCCCCCCACACACACACACACACACACAAAGCTGGGATGCTTATATAAACACAGCATTTTAATTTTTCTTTATGGGCAAAACAGGAAGCCACAGTGACAAATGTATTATATCTGATAACAGTCTCTGTCTGTGCCCTTGAGCTCTGTGTGCCACCAGTCATGCTGAGGGGGAGAGTGTGTATGCCCTTGAGTGTGTGCCTGTGTGTTTGTGCATTGTCATATGTGTGTTCATGTGTTTGTGGGTTTGTGTTGGCAGCAAACGTCCAGAGAGGAAGGGAGAACAAAGAGACAAACTCCTTAATGAGGCCTACTGCCGCAACCACTAAACTAGGCCAGCTACCCGTGCCCAGAAAGAGAGAGAGTTTGTGTGTGTGTGGAGCCTCCATGAACACACACACAATACACACAAACACAAAGGGAGCATTGAGTTCGGAGCCAGCAGATGCACTCCAGGCAATCCCCTCCCTCCTTGTGCGTAGCCCAGGTAACTCACCGGTTTCTGTCAGGCCCTGGTGTATACTCCAGTAGTTCTGCAGACACTGTAGTTCTTTCTTCATGCCTCTCTTACAGCGACAGTTGTAGAGCGACGAATCCTGTAGGACCTCTATGGCACCCTGGCACTCCCTGCTAGCCAGCATGGTCTGGCGATCCCGTGCCCCGCCTGACAGGCACTGACGCATAATCCTGTAGCTGGAGCTGCACTGGCTGTCCCCGTTACACAGCTCTAATGCCCGCACACACTCCAGGGACTCCCTCCATCCATGTCCACACACACACACCACACAAACACACCCTGCAGCAGAGAGAGAAGAGGAATAATGATCAATCATGATGTTAATAATTGTTAACCCTGACACTAACACCCCCTACCCACACAGCATCTGGGGGGTAAGATCGTAATTATAGTCTCACTAGCCAACTTGACTAACAAAAACAAGTAAAATTGACAAACAAACCTCACTGTTCAAACCTTTGAAGCGACCACATATAGAAGAGGAGGATAGGCGGTCTCCTCCCGAGCATCTTATTGCGCCACCAACGACAGATCCTGAAGCCACCAACGACTGACCCCGAACCCGAAGCGACCAATGACTGACCTAGAAGCCGAAGCCACCAATGGCTGACTCCGAAGCCAAAGCCACTAAGACTGACCCCGAAGCCACCAATGACTGACCCCGAAGCCGAAGCCACCAACGACTAACCCCCGAAGCCACCAACGACTGACCCCGAAGCTTAAGCCACCAACGACTGACCCCGAAGCTTAAGCCACCAACAACTGACTGCGAAGCCGAACCCATCAACGACTGACCTCGAAGCCACCAAAGACTGACCCCTGAAGTCACCAACGACTGACCCCGAAGCTGAAGGAACTGAAACCACTTCCCTGGTTTCAGTTCCTTCGGCCACAGCCCTTGCCCCGGCTTCATCAGAACCTGCAGACATGTCGGCAATACACGAGCCTGCTTCCCAGCGCAAACTGCCAGCGTTCCCTGCAACACTAACGATTATGGGCAAGGATAGAATCATTTCAAGGGATGAAATATATAATATATCAAGAGATGCTTTGTATAGCCAGAAAGTCAGCCTTTTTCCTGATGTGGATATGGAGGATTGGTTCATTAAGATTGGTTTTAAAGATTTGAAGCATATCAGACAGTTTTGTGTTATAACCTCTACAGGATCGGTGGGTCCCCAGCGATACGGTTGAGCTAACATAGGCTAATGTGATTAGCATGAGGTTGTAAGTAACAAGAACATTTCCCAGGACATAGATATATCTGATATTGGCAGAAAACTTAAATTCTTGTTAATCTAACTGCACTGTCCAATTTACAGTAGCTATTACAGTGAAATAATGCCATGCTGTAGTTTGAGGAGAGTGCACAGTTATGAACTTGAAAATGTATTAATAAACCAATTAGGCACATTTGGGCAGTCTTGGCACAAAATGTTGAAAAGAAATGCAATGGTTCATTGGATCAGGCCAACACTTTGCACATACACTGCTGCCACCTAGAGGCCTAAATCCAAACTGAACCTGGGCTGGAATAATACATTATGGCCTTTCTCTTGCATTTTGAAGATGATGGTACAATAAAAAACACACAAAAAAGCATGTTTTTTTCTTTGTATTATCTTTTACCAGATTTAATGTGTTATATTCTCCGACATTAACTTCAAAGTGGTTCCTTTCAAATGGTTTCAAGAATATGCATATCCTTGCATTAGGACCTGAGCTACGGGCAGTTAGATTTGTGTTTGTCATTTTAGGCGATAATTGAAAAAAAGGGACGGATCCTTAAGAGGTGAAGCTAGCAATGCATACATGGCTGCAGTGGCCAGAGCCACAGCCTTCGAAGAATGGCACCAGTCAAGATGTGGAAATATTCTTAAGCAGGTCAACAGAGGCATGTGCAGCATCCTACATTGAAAGGAGTCGAGCACACATCAAAGCTGTAAGAGGTATTGTGCTTTTATGTGCCAAGCAGTACATGCTATTGCGTGGGCACCACGAAAACCAGGAGGCTCTTAATTAACTTGCACCCCGAGATTTAAAAAAAACAACTGGAGTAACAACCCAAGAATGGAACTCTGATGAGCCCTGATAGGACAGCTTTACATTTTATTTATAGGAAAGTCAGTTAAGAACAAATTCTTATTTTCATTGACGGTCTCGGAACAGTGGGTTAACTGCCTGTTCAGGGGCAGAACGACAGATCTGTACCTTGTCAGCTCGGGGACTAGCAACCTTCCGGTTACTAGTCCAACGCTCTAACCCACTAGGCTACCCTGCCTCCCCATCTACATTGCAAGACACTCATCGTGGTGCTTGATACCTGTCCCAAATACATTTCCCCCAACATGAACAGGCTTCCTCGAGACGTAATCACTCTGCCTATCACCAGCTACACTGTAGAATGTCTATTCTCCACTGTCAATCGGATCAAAGCGTGCAACAGGACATCCATGCTCACAGGGTGCTTGAACAATTTGTCACTGCTCTCTTTTGAAGGAGAACTGAGTCTTTGGCTTATGACGATATCATTTCAAAGTTCAACACCAAGCCCTGTCATCTTCTGCTGTGACTGTGAGTCTGACAATGATGGCAGTTCTAGGTTATTTTTTCCCCCTGTTTCTTTCCTGTATGTTGCACTGGTTTACTGTGCTGTACATTGTAGCCTATTATCATGACCTTTGTTTGGTGTAAGAGAGTGCATGCCTAATCTAATGCAACAAAAATCTGATCTGATTGGCCTTTATGTTCATTTTAAACACATATATTTTTTTTTTTGCACCATAAGCTTCCTTAAAGACCTGCCTAAACGAAATCACACATTTCTTTGTGACGGTGTATTAAATTGATTTATTGCGGATTTATTGCGCATTGAGGAAATGATGTCACTGTGCTTCTGAATTTGTTCAGTTAGCAAATAAGACAGCTCATAGTCCATTGCCTTAATCACAGTCAACACTCCTGTATTTTATACCTGTGGAACACTGATTCTAAAATCAACGCATATGTGCATTGTGAACCTGAGACTCTCTTCTGATAGATGTCTGATAGGACAGCTTTACATCTAATTCAAGAGGTCTGGACTGCATGGAACTTGATGTGAAGAATTCACATTTTGGTATATAAAAAAAAGCATGTCTCTGTTTGCTGCCTCAAATGCACACGCTGTACATCAGCATCTTCACTCATGATTTGACAATGAGTATAGGCTATTAATAATATTGTCACGAATCAGACTATTAGTTCCCCCACCACCCCAATTAGTTCAGCCGATATCCTGGATGGGATCCAGTTAAACTGAGAGGTCTGCCGAGCCAATTGTGAACTGTGCAAACAACATTTCTGCAATGAATTTCTGGCTACGCTACTGGTGTATGTGTGGTAGCAGTGTAGAGCTGGCTACATGCTGTTTACAGGGGAGTTCTCTGAACGTGTCAAATACTGTCAGGGGAAATAACCTCTCCTCTATCCTCCACCTCTTCCATCCTTCTAGCCTCTCTCCTCACATCCTCTACTCTCCTCTCCCTTCTCCACTCCTATCCATTCCCTCCTGTCCTCTCCATCCCAATCTCCCCCCTCTCTCTCTCTCTCTCACCCCTCCCCATTTCCCTCTTCTCTCCTGTTTTAGATCACCTCAAAACATGACAAAAATATCAATAATGTAAATATAGGAAAACTGTGTAAACTTCTGGATTTGTGAGTAATGGGTTCTAGATGAATCTATAAAAAACTCATAGCGATTACACAGTGTGCCTGACTGGACAAACATGCAGGTAGCACGTGGAAGGCAAAAATGTGACACACCACAGGCTAGTGCCACGACCGTGAACAGATTTCAGCACCAAGGACAGTTCTGCCGCGCGAGCCCATGCAGTCGTCAGACACAGCGGCAACCAGATTCACATGCACACACACTTTAGCAAGCAGCTGAGACGGAGGGAACGTGCCTCATGCGCTGTCCCTTTGACCGTCAGCTTCTACCAGACGGGAGAGCTTGAACGTCTCTTCATATTTTACCATCTAAAGAACTATGTTTGATATATATTACCCTGAATCACCTTTAGATGCTTATTACATCAGGTCACATAATTATCAAATAATAGGCTCTACATTCTACTTTTACCAACATCCCTTTAGATCACAAACCTTCCCTAGCAGCAGCAAGGCACCAAGTGCACACACAAAAAGTATGGTTCTAAATAGTACCAGATAGGGGTTCTTTGTCTTGTAACCATAGTGGAACCCTTTTTGGAAGGTTCTATGAAGAACCATGTTCATACAGTTCTAAATGATTTAGTCAATCGTTTTCAATTGACACAAGGCAATACATGAGTCTTTCACAAGATACTGTCACTGGTCATAGTCATATATAAAAAGTAATACTACTCTTATTCATGTGGTTTTCCGTCAGACTAGACACTTTGCTGCCTTTCACAGTTCGGATAGTGCATTGCACATATGGTCTCATTTTTAAAAAAAAATGGAAAGTAAACAAAGTTTCACCACCATCTAATGCCATATATAATTACCACTATCAGCAACACACCCCACCACTCCCTTCCACTACTTTGGCCCTAACAGATCCTACACCAGGCCGTCGCCCTGGGAGGCTGGAACCCCATCTCTCAAAACCCCCTGCAGTTTTTCTGCACTAAAATCTCTGACACCCAAAAACATCTCTGCTGCTTCCACCAATTCAATCTTCTGGGGTTCTGGCCATTATAGCTGGGGGTGCTGCAGCACCTCCTGATAAATCAGAATTCAAAAAATATATTAAAAAAATGTTCATGAAGGTAGTGCATTGGTCCTTTACTACAGACACCGGGGATCCTCAACTTCACTTCAACACTCAACTGCCACCCCAGTTATCACTCCTTTCAGCGGCACTCTACTCCGGAGAGCAAAGAAGGACACAACCCTCATCCTGAAACACATAGCGCCTTCTCCCCCTGACCAGCAGACGCACAAAAAGTTAACTTCTTGACAAAACCCAAACCCTTCTTCACCCAGCCTGATACCACAAACAGATCGGCCAAAAGGAATGGATCCGCATTCTTCACAAGACGTACTCCCACGGGGCCAGAGTCATACTGGGCATTTTCCTCGTCATTGCGTTGAGGCTCAGAAGCCTTCACCTCACTTCTGTCAGGTAACATTTCAGAGAGTTCACTCTCCGTCGACTGCTCAGTGTTTTCAGGAGAGTAACATGTAATTATGTCTTCTGTTTGACTCAAAGGAGAAAGTTCTCTGCTTGTATTTCGGTCTGGGTTTGAAACATCGTGCTCTTCTTTCTGCCTTGTGTCATCTCGCCATACACCATCTTATAATATGGAATGGCATAACACAACACTAAAGATACATTGGAATGACACTATCACTCACGATTGCACAAAAAGAGCTGTGACAAAACTACGCCCCCAAACATGCTAATTAGCCACCTCCCCTAAATTTTAATTATCACTAAAAGAGCAAAGCACCTTTTTGTGAACAATAAAAAACTGTTGAAGATCTTTGAGTCATTATGGTTACACATAAAACCACAACGCTTCCCAAAGAACCCTAATTGTTTAGTGTGTGGAGGCATGAGCTATTGGTATGTCCCTAACTGAATGTTTGGTCATTGTGTGTGTGTGTGTGTGTGTGTGTGTGTGTGTGTGTGTGTGTGTACTCACCCAGCAGAAACAGCACGCTGAAAACGTTCAACAGAATCATTGCAGATTCCAGAGCAGTAATCCCGAAGTCACGAGGCGGAATGTGGACTTTCCGGGTCAGCCGTTAACGGCTAAATAAATTGGTAAATCGTTAAAACAGAGAAACATCTCTAACACTGCTCCTCACCGGTTAATAATCCAAAAACCACAGCCGTGCCGGACGAAACCAAAAACAAACACACGCAGGTCCTCATTTGGTACCATACACACAGGCTGCACAGACACACAGACTCAGACAGAGTGTTTTCATGTGAAACGGACCATTAACGATAACATCCTCTCTGGAAGGAGCGATTGTTGAAAATCATCCAAAGTTTCCCAGGTAATAACGTTCGTCCATGCGAGACAGAGACCTGCCGTGGGACCAAGAAAACTGCTTGACTGACTGAATGTCCGGTGTCTGCTAAAAGGTTTGAGAGTGCCCGTTCCTCTCTGACTTCGATTCGAGGATTCTGTTAAAAACGCTCTATCCTTCACCAGAAGCCACACGCAGTCAAACTTTCATCTGTGAGTGTGTGATGGAGGATGGTGTGTGCGCTTGAGTGAGCGAAAGAGAAAGAGAATGAGAGAGAGGGTGGGGGGTTGACGGAAGGAGAGAAGGACGTCAGAAAGCAAGCAGTATGCTATTTCTAACTCTGTTGTTCTTCCCGTCTCACAGGGGCAGCTGATGGCTGTTTAGTCCAGATGTCATTAAAATAATTAAACTTCCGAGACCGGGAATGTGTAGCCTATGTGATGGTAGCCTACACACGCCTGGGCGGGAGACAGTCAACCTGTAATAGATCTAGGAGAGTTCTAATTCACTCCAGGAGCTTCAAGTCCGCCTGCAGGAGAAAAGCAGCTCCTGTTCTATCAGAGGGAGGCAGGAAATCTCTCTCTCTGTCTCTCTCTTGCTCTCTCTCTCTCTCTCTCCTCTCTCGCTCTCTCTCTCTCTCTCTCTCTCTCTCTCTCGCTCTCTCACTCTCTCTCTCTCTCCTCACATACATGAATGTATGGACTCTGCACGTCACCACGAATGCAATGAGAGTAGCTGTCTTTCACACAACACACACTCACTCAAACACTCTTAGGCCCCTATACACACGTACACTTATTCTATAGTGAACCGAGACGGTGCATGACCTGTGGTGTAGGGCATTAATCAAACCGAGTGAGGGTAATAGACATACACTCACAAACATAGGGTTGGAGAGTAACTGATTTCATAATGTTGTAAGAATGAGAGTTCCAAACCTCTCTGCCAATAACAGCTAGTTTTCAGTTTTACCCTCCCACTCAGACCACTCCCCAACCAGTACTAGCTAAATACTTGCTATTGCTAAAAAAATTGCTAAAAAAAGCTATTTCTTTTTCTTTTTTATCATTTTGATTGAAAACAATCACAGTAAGATACTTCATTGTGACTGTGAAATGATTTGATATTGAGATAAAAACAGTTGCATTGGGCCTTTAAGTTTGTTCCACCTGAGCCAGTCTGACAACAAGTCAGAACAGCCTGATCACTAAAAATAGACTTAATATGTGGACGTTTGAAAAGGTCCTGAGCATGTCGATGCATGCCTTGGTGCTCACCAAAAACAAGAAAAACAATTGCCCAGCCCTGGGTAAAACACAATGCTAAGAGCTGAAATGCTCTGCTCAGACCACTGTGCTGCGGCAGTTCACAACGCTCTAGCAAGCGGTTTGCAGAATGTTCCCCAAACCATAGACCTAACCTTAATCTCTCGGAATAAATCTGTAAAAAATAGACGTTAATCCATAATTAGTCGAATTTTGAAGGAAAACTATGAGATCTTGTTGAGTGAGAGACCATTATGATGACACACCAAATGCATTTGATGGATCCTTTTTGTCTTCTTCTAATGTGTGCGTTTTAAAGGGAAAATAATCTGAAAGTAACTGAAAGTAATTAGATTATGTTACTGAGTTTGGGTAATCCAAAAGTTATGGTACTGATTACAATTTTTGACAGGTAACTAGTAACGGATTACATTTAGAATGTAACCTGCCTAACCCTGCTTACACACACACACACACACACACACACTGATGCTAATATACATCCAATAGTATTACTGCTTTCTGCGCTGCAGGGTGAAACTCACACAACAATAAGATGGGTCAACAGTGATCCCAACTACACACACACACACACACACACACACACATACACTGATTTGTATCCGGCACAGTTTCCCCACACAACCTACTTTAAATCATTCCCAATATCTCCTCTCATCACTCTCTTTCCTCACTAACCTCCTATCACTCCCCCTGCCCGCTCTATTTCTCTTTTTCATTATCTCTCCCTTTCTTCTCTCATTCTCCTTCTTCCATCTTTCTCTCTCCTCTGTCTCTCCACTCATCCCTCATTGCTCTCCTCTCTCTCTCTCTTTCTCTCTCTCTCTCTCTCTCTCTCTCTCTCTCTCTCCCATTTCTCTCTTCCCCAGCCCCTATATCTGCATCTCTATCTCTCTCCCTATTCCCTCTCTTCCTCCTCCCTCCCTCTCTCCTCCCTCTCTCTTTCCCAATGGAAAACAGTGGGGTCAGTCCCAATGAGCCGGACCTTTAATTTAATTAACCAAGCAGAAAGACTAATGAATAATTAAAGCTGGTTAATGAGCTGAAGTTAAAGGATACATCAGTGGTAATGATGGAGTGATGTTGGGCATGGGTAGAAGAGATGGAATGCCCTGGGGCTGTTTCAGATCAAGGGTAAGGGATGGTACCTGGGATCTGAAAACTAGGCTAGAGTGTTTCGGCTGCCAGTTAATTGTTCACAATGTATCTCCCCAATCAGGATTTTAACCAGCAACTTTCTGGACTAGAGGAGATTGTTTTACACATTGGGTGGTACAACTTTCTCTCTCTATGACAGTCCCATTATAATAGCAGAATGATAGCTGTCTCCTTCTCACTGTGTTCTAGTCTTCAAGATCTTTTCTCTCCATTCAGCAAAGGATGCTGCAGGACTTATATAAATACATTCAGCACGTACACTACATTACCAAAAGTATGTGGACACCTGCTTGTCGAACATCGCATTCCAAAATCACAGGCATTATTATGGAGTTGTTCCCCCCTTTGCTGCTATTACAGCCTCTATTCTTCTGGGAAGGCTTTCCACTAGATGTTGGAACATTGCTGCAGGGGCTTGCTTCCATTCAGCCACAAGAGCATTAGTGAGGTCAGGCACTAATGTTGGGCGATTAGGCCTGGCTCGCAGTCAGCGTTCAAATCTCTCCCAAAGGTGTCTGATGGGGTTGAGGTCAGGGCTCTGTGCAGGCCAGTCAAGTTCTTCCACACTGATCTCGACAAACCATTTCAGTATGGACCTCACTTTGTGCACGGGGGCATTGGTATGCTGAAACAGGAAAGGGCCTTCCCCAAACTGTTGCCACAAAGTTGGAAGCACAGAATCATCTAGAATGTAATTGTATGTTGTAGCGTTAATATTTCCCTTCACTGGAACTAAGGCGCCTAACCCGAACCATGAAAAACAGCCTCAGACCATTATTCCTCCTCCACCAAACTTTACAGTTGGCACTATGTATTGGGGCAGGTAGCATTATCCTGGCAAGTGTGATTCATCACTTCAGAGAATGCGTTTAGACTGCTTCAGAGTCCAATGGTGGCAAGCTTTACACCACTTCAGCCGACGCTTGACATTGCGCGTAGTGATCTCAGGCTTGTGTGTGGCAGTTTGGAAGTCAGTAGTGAGTGTTGCAACCGAGGACAGATGATTTTTATGCACTTTTGCACTCGGCAGTGCAGTTCTGTAAGCTTGTGTGGCCTACCACTTCGAGGCTGAGCCCTTGTTGCTCCCAGATTTTTCCACTTCACAATAAAAGCACTTACAGTTGACCAGGGCAGCACTAGCAGGGCAAATATTTGACAAACTGACTTGTTGGAAAGGTGGCATCCTAAGACATTGCCACGTATAAAGTCACTGAGCTCTTCACTATGAGCCATTCTACTGCCAAGGTTTGTCTATGGAGATTGCATGGGAGTGTGCTCGATTTTATACATCTGTCAGCTACAGGTGTCGCTGAAATATCCGAATCCACTCATTTGAACGGGTGTCCATATACTTTTGATTATGTTGTGTATACTGACTGCTATAGGAGTTAGATGAATATACAGCACTGTGTATGTGCAGCCAGTCCGAAAAACCTAGATAATAATAACAAATAATTGAAGAGTGGCAGTAAATAACTATAGCGGGGCCATATACAGGGGATATCGGTACAGAGTCAATGTTGAGGTAATTGAGGTAATTATGCACATGTAGGTAGAGTTATTAAAGTGACTATGCATAAATAATAACAGAGAGTAGCAGCAGTGTATGGGGGGACATTACAATATAAAACTAGTAGTGCTCAAGGACACTTGACGTCACCTACTGTCAACGTCAACAGAAAAGAGGCGACTCCGGGATGCTGGCCTTGTAGGCAGATTTGCAAAGAAAAAGCCATATCTCATCCTGGCCAATAAAAATAAAAGATTAAGATGGGCAAAAGAACACAGACACTGGACAGAGGAACTCTGCCTAGAAGGCCAGCCTCCCAGAGTGGCCTCTTCACTGTTGACGTTGAGACTGGTGTTTTGCGGGTACTATTTAAAGAAGCTGCCAGTTGAGGACTTATGAGGCGTCTGTTTCTCAAACTAGAAACTCTAATGTACTTGTCCCCTTGCTCAGTTATGCACCGGGGCCTCCCACTCCTCTTTCTAGTCTAGTTAGAGCCAGTTTGCTCTGTTCTGTGAAGGGAGTAGTACAAAGTTCTTTGTTTTGAGCCTGTAATCGAACACACAAATGCTGATGCTCCAGATACTCAACTAGTCTAAAGAAAGCCAATTGTATTGCTTCTTTAATCAGAACAACAGTTTTCAGCTGTGCTAACATAATTGCAAAAAGGTTTTCTAATGATAAATTAGCCTTTTAAAATGATAAACTTGGATTAGCTAACACCACATGTCATTGGAACCCCCAAGTGATGGTTGCTGATAATGGGCCTCTGTACACCTATGTAGATATTCCATAAAATATCTGCCGTTTCCTGCTACAATAGTCATTTACAACATTAACGATGTCTACACCGTATTTCTGATTAATTTGATGTTATTTTAACAGACAGAACGTTTGCTTTTCTTTCAAAAAGAAGGATATTTCTAAGTAACCCCAAACTTTTGAACGGTAGTGTACATATATTCTTTGAGGATTTGAACCTGCAACCTCTCGGTTGGGAGTGCATCGATACATTTGCAGTGCCACCAGGTTCATACTTATTCATACTATATTCTAAAATGAGGGTTTGGTTAGGGTACTCTGTTATCTGTGGTACGAAAAGATCAATGGTACACTTCACAGGGATTCATGTGAACTCACATGGCACAGTTCGGTACATTGTAGAGTATAATGGGACATCTTTCAAACCCAATATTGGTTTTGGTAAAATCATTACTGCACCTTGATAGGTGTGGGCAATGTGCTAGTGGGGCTCATTAGCAGATCTGAGGGCACAGTCAAATATACATGTATTTGTGCGAATCGTCAGTGGAAGTGTTTTAGCAGTTTAAGTGTTTGATGTTTATACCCATGCAAGTAGAACACCTCTGTTCTGTAAACAAGGTAAGAGAATGTGTCAAGAGGTTATTGTGCATTCTCCAGTAACTTAAAGGTGCACCATGCAGAAATCACTCAAATTGATAGATCTATAACTCACATTTCTATGTTAATTTGGTTGGCCTGCCCAAAAAGTTAAGTTACACATTGCAGCTTTAACGGTGACTTGTTGCAAGAAGTTGCTGTGAATTTGTAATTTCTTAAATGGAAACTACTTGTCAGTAAGCTATTGTAGAAGTGAAAATAACTTACTGGTAAATTGCTGCCTGTAAACTACAAACACTTGCTTCCACTAGCAACATGCACATCACTTGCTGATTGGCAGCATACTGCAACAAAGTGAGCCTATTAGAAGATCACAGAAGTGGTTTATTCTAGGCGTGGCTTTCAGCTAGTTGTTTTTGGTTTCCCAGAAGAAGGAATGGCATCCCAGTTAACCTCTAAACGTCTAAGCTAATCTATGAACTTGTTTTAAGATGGACAAACCATAGATCATTTTACTATTTGATTTTGAATTTTAGGACCCCTTTAAATATGGAATTTGGCCTTTAGTACTGCAGCCTATAGAAACACATTGAGCAGCACACGTATAAAAGGAAAACGGGACAGTCAAAAAATGTACTATAAGGAATAAGGTTTTGAAGTGCCTGTCTTATATCTGAGATATATGAACGCTCATGATATACAGACGTACTCAAATGTGTCGGTACCCTTACAGCTCAAAAAAGTGCTTCATTCCTCCTGAAAAGTGATGACATGAAAAGCTATTTTATCATGTATACTTGCATGCCTTTGGTATGCCATAGAATAAAGCAAATAACCTGTGAAAAGAGATTAATTGTTGCTTATTCTACAAAGATATTCTAAAATGGCCTGGACACATTTGTTGGTATCACTTAGAAAATAAAATAAATAATTGGATTATGGTGATATTTCAAACAAATTCATTTATTTAATTAGTAGCACACATGTCTCCAATCTTGTAATCAGTCATTCAGCCTATTTAAATGGAGAAAAGTAGTTTGGTATAATTGTGTGCACCACACTGAACATGTAGCAGAGAAAGCAAAGGAGATCAGAAAGAAAATAATATACAAGCATGGTAAAGGTAAAGGCTACAAGACCATCTCCAAGCAGCTTGATGTTCCTGTGACAACAGTAAATACAGCAAATATTATTAAAAGAAGTTTAAGGTCAATGGAACTGTAGCCAACCTCCTTGGGCGTGGCCGCACGAGGAAAATCCACCACAGATTGAACAGAAGGATAGTGCGATTGGTAGAAAAAGAACCAAGAATAACTGCCAAAAGAGATACGAGCTGAACTCCAAGGTGAAGGTAAACCTGAGACAGCTGGAACAGTTTGCTCAGGAAGAGTCAAAGGACCTGTTATCAAGTGCAGAATTCTCATTGAGAGTTACAGAAAACATTTGTTTGCAGTGATTGCCTCTAAAGGTTGTACAACAAAATATTAGGTTAAGGGTCCTATAATTTGTCATTTGTTTTATTACTTACAATATTATGTAGAATAAAAAATAAAAAGCAAAGTCTTTCTGTTAAATATGGAATAATCAAAGGTGGATGTTTTTCAATTACTTAAAGGCACAGAGCGAGACCCAGATGGTCGTGGACAGGCTAAAGATCATAAACAAGGTCAGAGTCCAGGAGGTACAGAGTGGCAGACAGGCTCGAGGTCAGGGCAGGCAGTATGGTCAGGCAGGCGCTTTCAGAGTCAAGGCAGGCAAGAGTCAAAATCAGGATGACTGGCAAAAGAGCGATAAGGAAAAAGCAGGAGCACGCAAACCACGCTGGTTGACAAGACGAACTGGCAACGGACAAACAGGGAATACCGGAATAAATACCCAGGGACTAATGGGGTAAACGGGTGACATCTGGAGGTGGGTGGAGACAATCACAAAGACAGGTGAAACAGATCAGGGCGTGACATTACTCTTGTCAGTTTCAAGTTATTTCAGAGAAAAGTGTGCATTTTTTGTGGAGGGGTACCAGCAAATTTGAGCACGTCTCTATATACAGTGTGTGCATATATATATATATATATATATTTATATATTGTATATATTGTATATATTGTATATTACACATATTTAACACCTTCAGACGAGTCACGTGACACTTGTACGGGTCATACAGCAAAATGGAGAAAACCATTGTGTTCAAAACTATAAATGCAACATGTAAAGTCTTGGTCCCATGTTTCATGAGTTGAAATAAAAGATCCCAGAACTTTTCTATATGCTCTAAAAGCTTATTTCTCTCTTTTCTTTGTTGCACACATTTGTTAACATCACTATTAGTGAGCATTTCTCCTTTGCCAAGATAATCCATCCACTGTCAGGTGTGGCATATCAAGAAGCTGATTAAACAGCATGATCATTACACAGGTGCACATTGTGAGGGGACAATAAAAGGCCACTCGAAAATGTGCAGTTTTGTCACACAACACAATACCACAGATGTCTCAAGTTTTGAGGGAGCGTGCAATTGGGATGCTGACTGCAGGAATTCCAACCAGAGCTTTTGCCAGAGAATGCCTCACAACCACAGCCAACGTGTAACAACGCCAGCCCAGGACCTCCACATCTGGCTTTTTCACCTGCGGGATCATCTGGAGAACAGCCACCCGATGAAACTGTTGGTTTGCACAACTGAAGAATTTCTGCACAAACTGTCAGAAACCGTCTCAGGGAAGCTCATTTGCATGCTGGTTGTCCTTACCGTGGTCTTGACCTGACTACAGTTCGATGTCGTAACCGACTTCAGTGGGCACTGGCACACTGGGGAATTGTGCTCTTCACAGATGAATTTCGGTTTCAACTGTACTGGGCAGATGGTAGACAGCGTGTATGTTATTGTGTGGTTGAGTGGTTTGCTGATGTCAGCGTTGTGAACAAAGTGCCCCATGGTGGTGGTGGGCTTATGGTATGGACAGGCATAAGCCATGGACAATGAACCCAATTGCATTTTATCGACGGTCATTTGAATGCACAATATCCAGCAACTTTGCACAGCCATTGAATAGAAGTGGGAGGACATTCCACAGCCCAAAATCAGAAGCCTGATCAAATCTATGTGAATGAGATGTGTCGCGCTGCATGAAGGATATGGTAGTCACACTAGATGCTGACTGGTTTTCTGATCCATGCCCCTGCCTTTTTTAAGGTGTCTGTGACCAACAGATACATATCTATATTCCCAGTCATGTGAAATCTATAGATTAGAGCATAGTGAATTCATTTAAATTGACTGATTTCATCATATGAACTGTAACTAAGTAATATCTTTGAAATTGTTGCATGTTGCATTTTTATTTTTGTTCAGTGTAGTTGACAGTAAATTATTGAAAATTATGCGGTCATCGACTCTAGGGCACTAAGGAAATTACCTTGATAACAGTATTTTAGCAGTTAAATGTAACAACATAACATGATTTATAAAAAGCAATCTGTTAATATGGTTTTTGAACTCTATCATTTGTTTATAAGCATATAGCTGTACTTTTCATTTATGGTTGACACAGCTTGTTGGCCATTGGCCAATTTCCGTTTCCCAACATATCAAAGCACGTGAATTCATCCAACTGTTATTTATTTGATTGAAATCCTCTTTTATTTCATTTAATGATTTTCAATTTGAATCTCATTATGTCTATATAGCCGACATTTTCTCGTTCTGACCTTTCTCACATGAGTAGGATGGGTGTGGCTTTGCGATCACAAGAGCAGCCGCTTACCAGTTTTACAGCTCTAGCACACTGATTCTCAGCCCTGGTCCTGGGGACCCAAAGGGTTTTGCCCAAGCGCTACACAGCTGATTCAAATGATCATCTCATCAAAAGGCTTTGATGATTTGAATCAGGTGTTGTAGTGTAGTGCTTGGCGCATGCACCAAAAACAGCAGGTGTAGACTTTCCAGTGAAATGATTACTTACGAGCCCATACAGTGCAGAGTTTAAAAAGTAAAACAAATATTTGTTAATTAAAAAAGGAAATAGTAACATAATAAAAACTATAACAAGGCCATATACAAGGAGTACCACCACTGAATCAATGTGCATGGGTAAAAGGCAGTTGGGGTAATTGAGGTACTACATTATGTACAGTACATGTGGGTTGGGGTAAAAGTGTAAGAATATTTCGAAGATAAATACACAACGCAGAGGACGAGAGGTTAATAGAATACTAAAGGTCAAAATGACTAAAAGTCAATAGAGTACAAATGATCAATGGAAATAGTGTTTTTTTCTGTAATAGGGGATTAATGATCAATGGGGTCAGAGACATGGGAGGAATTTCAGTCAGATTTACAAGTTTTCTCTCTGAAAAATGTAGTTAATTTAATCTGATTGTCATAAGGTTCCATGACTTTGTCCACACAGGGCATCATACAAGTTTTGGTGTTTTATTCCGGGTTGGATGCGCGCTGTGTTAAGAAGCGGCTTGGTTGGGTTGTGTTTCGGAGGACGCATGACTCTCGACCTTCGTCTCTCCCGAGCCTGTACGGGAGTTGTAGCGATGAGACAAGATAGTAACTACTAAAAACAATCGGATACTACGAAATTGGGGCGAAAAAAAGGGGTAAATTATTTTTTTTTAAATAAGAAATGAATGGGTGAGACTACAATTAGTGTATAAAATTGAGTTCAGGCACATGCCCATTCATCAGAGGGACACACTTCCTCTCCCAGACCGCCATATGTATGTGTGTTTGAGCACACACCCACACCTCACCCCCCTTCTTGGCTTCCATGGCAACCTCCACGGGAACCTTTCCCCAATAGAATCTTTCCCCCACAATATGAGTAGCTATATGTTTCATCTGAGTATTTGTTATAGTCAAAATAATCCATACATTATGTGTTTTCTTTTACTCAAAAACGAGTTGTATGAGCTCAGGTCAATGAGGCCTACAGGCCATGAATTGCAAACAGAAGTTCAAAACTTGTCATGTTCACGAGAACTTAAGTTGATAAAAAGATCTAACACAACATTAGGTGATAATATATGTATTATTATGGATTTATAATCAGCTATAATGGAGCGGTCATTTTGGACCGGGAACACAGAATTAATTAACATTAAACGAACACAACAGGAGTGTTAAAAGAACTAAATCAGGTTACAATTGGTGCATGCAATGAGTGATACGTATCTGTGATGTATGAGGTTCAAGTCCTTTGTTCTGTTATAATGTTCAAGTCCTTTGTTCTGTTACAAGGTTCAAGTCCTTTGCTCTGTTACAGGCTTGTTAAATCTCTTTTATAGGGGTTCAAGTCCTCTATTAAAAAGTTTGAAGCCTCTGTTTTTGTGAAACCTTCTTGTTGCATAGAAGTGAGTTGCTAGTTGAGTAGAAATGTCTACACGTGTGGGTAATGTCAGACTTCAACAAGCTTTTGAAGTGAACACACATTTTATGGATAGCCCTACAGAAACAATTTGTGTTCTATAGACAGGAGGTTTGGGTCCTCAAGAGGTTATAAATACATACAGTGGGCTCCAAAATTACTGCCACCCCTGAATGGCAATGCACAAACAATACTTTAAAAAATATTAATAGAATTATAGAGAAACTCAATATATCATGTGAGAAATACTGTACTTTATTAACGTTTCAATGGAACCAACCAAAAGCATACAATTATTTAATACAAAATACATTTCACCAAAATCAAGGTTTCATAATTATTGGCACTCCTCATTTAGTACTTAGTGCAACCACCTCTGGCAAGGATGGAGTCTTTTCCTGTAATGTTTGACAAGGTTAAGGAAGGATTTTGGACCATTCCTCATGCAGATCATTTCAAGATCCTTCACATTCATGGGTCTGCGCTCATCAACTGCCCTCTTCAACTCAGCCCACAGGTTTTCGATTGGATTGAGGTCTGGCGACTGAGATGGCCATGGCAGAACATTGATTTTGTTGTCACAGAACCATATCTGTGTGGATCTTGAGGTATGTTTTGGGTTATTGTCTTGTTGGAAAGTCCATCTACGACCAAGTCCCAGCCTTCTGGCAGAGGCAACCAGATTGTCAGCCAAAATTGCCTGATACTTGGTGGAATTCATTATGCCATCAATCTTAACCTGTGCCCCTGGACCTCTGGAATTAACAGCACCAAAACATCACTGACCCACCACCATATTTCACCGTGGGTGTGAGGTGCCTCTCCTTGTATGCGTCTCTGTTTCAACGCCAAACATGCAGATGCTGTATCTGACCAAAACAATACATTTTGGTCTCATCTGACCAGGGCACCTTCCAGTCATAATTGAAATGACGTTTGGCAGACTCCAAGCGCTTGCGCCTGTTGCTTGGGGTCTGAAAAGGCTTTCTTCTGGCAACCCTTCCAAAGAGCCCGTGGTTGTGAAGGTGGCGTCTGACGGTGCTTTTTGAAACATGGTGACCCCAAGATGCCACCAAGGCCTGCAATTCTTTCACAGTGATTCTTGCGGATTTTGTGGCTTCTCTCACCATCCTCCTCCCTATCCTGGGGGGAAAGATGCATTTGCATCCTCTACCCGTGAAGTTTTCAACTGTTCAATAACTTTTTTTAAATAAATGCCCTGACAGTGCTCAGTGGTATATTCAATCGTTTGTGGATCTTCTTGTAGCATTACCAGATTTATGAAGGTCTACGACCATCTGTCTCTTTTGAACTGCCAGTTCTTTTGTTTTCTTCATGGTGTTGGATGACAGCGGGATTTTGCATGCGTGATACTTCATATTTATACCCTAGTGAAACAGGAAGTGATGTAATGGCTCAATATAGTTCCTTAACTTCTTCGATATAGGGGGCGCTCTTTTAATTTTGGGATAAAAAAACGTTGCCGTTTTAAACAAGATATTTTGTCACGGAAAGATGCTCGACTATGCATATAATTGACAGCTTTGGAAAGAAAACACTCTGACGTTTCCAAAACGGCAAAGATATTATCTGTGAGTGCCACAGAACTGATGTTACAGGCGAGACCCAGATAAAAATCCAACCAGGAAGTGCCGCATTTTTTGAAACCGCCTCATGCCAATGACTCCTTATATGGCTGTGAATGTTTTCCACGTTTTCCCCAAGGTGTCTAGAGCATTGTGACGTCTTTTTAGGCATTTCCTTTGAAGAATGGCTGTAAGGGACCATATATGGCATGTGGTCACATGGTGTCTCCCGCAGAAAACCTTGCGTAAAATACTGAGATAGACATTTTTCCAATCGCTTCTTATGAGAAACCAACTGCCTCTACGGATATATTATTGAATATATTTGTTAAAAACACCTTGAGGATGGATCCTAAACAACGTTTGCCATGTTTCTGTCGATATTATGTAGCTAATTTTGAAAAAAGTTTGGCGTTATAGTTGTAGCATTTTTCGGTCGATTTCTCAGCCAAGGTGAAGAAACGGGAGCTTTTTCGCCTACAAAAATAATATTTTTGGAAAAAAGGAACATTTGCTATCTAACTGGGAGTCTCCTGAGTGAAAGCATCTGAAGTTCTTCAAAGGTAAATTATTTAATTTTGTTGCTTTTCTTATTTTCTTGAAAATGTTGCCTGCTGCCAGCAGAGCCTAGCATAGCATTATGCCATGATAAACTTACACAAATGCTTGTCTAGCGTTGGCTGTAACGCATATTTTGAAAATCTGAGATGACAGTGTTGTTAACAAAAGGCTAAGCTTGTGTTTGAATATATTTATTTCATTTCATTTGCGATTTTCATGAATAGGAAACGTTTCTAGGGGTATTTATGTCCGTTGCGTTCAGCTAATGCGTTTGAGGCTATGATTACGCTCCCGGATACGGGTTTGCTCGACGCAACTGGTTAAGAGTCATCCATTGGAAAACCCAGAGTTTATCTTATATACAGATGATTCAAGCATTGTGGAGGGGGGTGTGAGGAAGGCAGGCCGGGTGTTTACTACAATGAACAATGTGATAGTGACAGGGATGTTACCGGCAGGGACATCAGCACAGGTAGTGGAATGGGTGACTTTGACAGAAGCATATAACAGGCTTAAGGAAAAACAGCTAATATCTATACAGACTCAATGTATGCTTTTGGTGTTACCAATGATTTTGGACAAATATGCCTAAAATAGGTTGTCAAAAACAGAGGATTCATGACATCACTGGTAGCTCCTGTGAAGAATGGACCAGAGGTGATGGATGATGGTGGAATCCTGGTGTGCGGAAAGAGGCTGAGGCTGTTGTGGCGAATTGCAACATTTGTATGGAAAACAACACCAAGGCATGAGCGAAAGTACAGACACGACGAGCTCCTGCCCCACCAGGACCCTTCAGACATCTACAGCTTGATTACATCACGCTACCCAAATGTAAAGGACATGAAGATGTGCTGATTGTTGTTGATCGTTTCTCACGATGGGTTGAAGCCTACCCGACTAAGAAAGGAACACACAGCTAATATTCTGATTTGAGAAATCATGCCCAGATGGGGTTTCCGGAACAATTAGATTCTGACCAAGGCACTCATTTCACAGAAAAAGTGTATCAGGGGGTAGCTCATCTTCTGAACATAGACTGGCAACTACAGTGCCCTTATCATCCTCCATCGAGTGGACAGGTGGAATGCACAAATCGAGTTTTGTTAGAGACTTTCAAATATGCATTAAGAAGGGATGGCGGGATGCATTGCTTACGGTATTTTGTATTATACAGGAAACACATAACAAAACCACAGGGTTGAGTCCGTTTGAGATCACCACAGGTCGACCCATGTCACTACCAGGCACGTTAGATTTGAGAAAAGCAAACATTCACTTTATAAGTGACACAATGCTTAACTACTGCACACAAATCTCCAATACAGTAGGGGAAGCAGAAAGACAAGTGAAAGAGGTGTGGGGAATAACTCCCAAGGGGGACAAGATGTAGTGCCAGGACAGTGGATGATGGTAAAAAAAATATCTAACAGAATTATTAGGGCCAAAATGGGAAGGTCCTTATCAAGTTTTGCTCATAACGAGGTCAGCAGTAAAAGTCCAGGGAAAATCACGATGGATACATGTCACTCACTGCAAGGTTGTCCATTTTGATGACAAAGAGGAGCCTGGAGAATAGAAAACTGATTGACAAGCAATCAAGGCCAATCTCGGGTGAAGAAGCATAGTAAGATGATCAGAACTTCTATGCTTCTATGTTGTGCTCTGCAGTCATCATTATGGGATATCTAGGTGAAATGTCCAACTTTTTCCTGAAAATCGGGACATGCTTACATAGGGAAATCTATGTGAAATATACATTTCTCTTGAAACCAGGACATGTTACTTTCACTCTTTTGTTTCCTTCGTTACAGGTTATGGGAATCTACCGTCTGAAGTTGAAGCAATATTCCTTGACCCAAGGACTGTACTTGAAATGATACAAGATGACCGGTGAAGTGTTCATTAGAGAAGTCAACCTGTGGAACAGAAGAAGAATTCCCCACTACCAGCAGACTGCCAGAACATCATTTTTAATAGTTACCTATGTGGTACTGATACCAGTGTGGAAGAACTGGTCACATTTAAAGGACTTGGTGAATGATTACCTTGCCAGTAGGAGGATTGAATATTATTGTCTTGTAGACAATCATTTTTGTGTGAGTTTCCTCCTAATACAGGATGTGAAGGATGTGAAGGAATCGTAAGGGACATCAGCACTACAGCTGTTAATACTTATTTTCTATAACTTTGCTTGAAATCTATTTCTTATTGCAACAGCAAGTACAATATGCACTTTCTGTTTTATAGAAATGCAAGGTGTTTAATGTGAATGATTTTATGCTTACTGCTAATGTTTTTTATACTGTCTATTTTCTCATGTTTTGAAAAAATAAATTTGAAGTATATTTCTTTTTAAAATGTTCCAGGGGCAGTGTTAGAATATTTCAAACACAAATTCACAACGCAGAGGACGAGAGGTCAGTAGAATACTAAAGGTCAAGAGGACTAAAAGTCAATAGAGTACTAACAATCAATGGAAGTAGTGTTTTTTCTGTAATAGGGGATTAGTGATCCATGGATCAAAGACATGGGAGGAATTGCAGTCTGGGACTCATAGCTACAAGGCAAGTTCTAATTGGTCCAAATTGTTTATACGTTGAACCTGAAATAGGATACTTGTTATTTGGCCTTTGGCCCAGTTTTATTGCAAGGAATTCTAATTGGTGAACCTCAGACTAGGGCTGGGTTATAAAGTGTATCATGTCATTCGTTCTGTGGAGAGAATCACTGAAGAGAATCACTGAGTACAGGGGAGAATGAACATCTACCTCTCAGCATAACATCTATGATTTGTCATCTTCTAATAAACCTATTTTTATCCCCCCTGATTTGCTTTGGGGTCTGTGTTACTGAAGAGTAACATCAACTGCTAACATAGGCAATCAGGAAATAGGTGTTGGCTACCGTGTGTTTACGCTTGATCTAATTGAATCTGGGCCTTAATGTCATGTCCCTGAACACTGCTACTTTTTAGTTGGTGTTGTCAGATAATCGCACAATTATTAACTTGATCCTGGGCAACATTTAGCAAAGTGCAGAATTGTATTCTTGATAATAAAGCTGTGGCTTGTCTCTGTCATGGCCACAGACCTGGTGGTGAAGCAGGCAATTCAGGTTACTGTTTACTTAAAAAATATATATATAATTTCACCTTTATTTCACAACCTCTGGATTTGAGGTGCGCAGATCTTTCTGCTGCACCAAAGTCTGTAGCATTCCCCTAAACATTCATTACCTATATTCCATCTCTGCACTTAGCAAAAGAGTGCCATATGCACTGCTATTTCACTGATCAGTTATTCTGACTATTCTCTCATCATTCATTTAATTGACTTATTTGAGCAATTTGAGGGTTTTCTGTGCAGTTGTCTAATGTTGTCGGGGCATATTATTCTGTTTTAATGTTACTTCTGAATCACTATGATAAATATAATTGTTTTATCTTGAGTGTATTTCTAACAAAGATGAGATTTACTTTGAAGTACAAAGTGCAGGAATACAGGTGAAATCAGTTACTGACACAGACATGGTGGCGCAGTAGGGTGATCAGAATGCTGTGAATTCAAATCCCAGGTAAGGACATGTTGAATAATAGTTACTGTATGCATAAACATACACAATGTAGTCATGTATGTCAAAGTATATCAAATGTGTACGTTGAAGACACTATGTTTCGGAGGACGCATGACTCGCCTTTCCCAAGCCCGTTGGGGATTTGAGGCGATGAGACAAGATTGAAATTTGGGGAGAAAAAAACTAACACAAATAAAAGAATACTGTGCATGTACCATAATGACTCATTTTTGTTTGTAGGGCATCACTGATAAAAAATGATTTATATCTTTAAAGATAATGATGAAATAATTCTACCCTGAAACCTAACTATTAGGGGTTATAGTTTATGTAGCATGTATAAGGAATAATTAAAGTATTGAACATAAGTCAGAAGAGACCTGTAAGGGAGAGAAATGTGTGTGCCTAAGAAAATACAGAGAACAATTAAACTGTGTTTGACCCGACCTGGCTAGAACTCTGAGAAACTTTTGATAGGACATGAAATACTTCTCAAGGTTTCCCTAATCTCGGGGGAATGGAACTGCTGGCTGGGTAGTGATACACAGTGGTGAGAACTCTGGAGAAGGATACAACTCACCTACTGTTCGTGTGTATGTATGTGTGTAGGATACCTACTGTTTGTGTGGAAGTATGTGCGTAAGTAGGGAGCAGGTATAAAATGGATGTCTTTGTATAATGGACTTCAGAGTCTCGTGAATAAACATTTTGAACCCTACAAACTCTGAGTTGCAGACTGAGTAGATTCATTTAAGTTCATGGATAATGAAATTCTCATAACAATCACCTATGAAATTTCATGTGAAAATGTTCATCCACATGTGAAAGTGATCACATGGGAAGAGCCACATGTGAAATTTCATACACGTGAAGTGTTCCAAAAAATATGGTAAAACATGTGGAAATGTTAAATGAGAAATCATAAGATTTTCCACATGTAAAATCATGAGGTCACTTGAGATCCAAGGCAATATTCCACATTCGTCCAGGTACCCAGGATGTCGGCAAATACCTCTAAAACCAGCCACTAGGGGCAGCAGTGAACTCTATTACCATCAAGTAAGCTTGCAGCTTACTAGAGAGTTGGGATGGAGGATGGGTGTTAGCCATGAGTCCTGGCTCTGAGGGTTGCATGTTCAATCCCAGTGCTAGACTATTGTTATTTTTTTTAAAACCTTACCTTAACCATTTGACATTTATCACCCCCTGGACAAATGTTCAATACTGAAGTCAAACTGTGTGAAACCATGAGATATTTTTGGTATGTGAGAGTGCATGGTATGTTTAGGGACATATTCAATCTCTCCATCACTCCGTCTGTTGTCCCCCACTTGCTTCAAGATGAACACCATTGTTCCTATACCCAAGAATGTGAAGGTAACTGAAATAAATGAGCATCAACTCACTTTTGTCATCATGAAGTGCTTTGAGAGGATAGTTAAGGACCATATCACCTCTACCTTACCCGACACCCTAGACCCACTACAATTCGTGGCCAGGCACATCTCCAACTCAATGATGAAGTTTGCTGATGACAAAATAGTGGTAGGCCTGATTACCAACAAAAATGAGACAGCCTACAGGGAGGAGGTGAGAGCCCTGGAGGAGTGGTGCCAGGAAAATAACCTCTCCCTTAAAACCTGTTGTGACTAGGGGGCAGTATTTTCATTCTTGGAAAAATATTGTTCCCAAAGTAAACAGGATATTTTGTCAGGACAAGATGCTAGAATATGCACATAATTGACAGCTTAGGATAGAAAACACTCCTAAAGTTTCCAAAACTGTAAAAATATTGTCTGTGAGTATAACAGAACTGATATTGTAGGTGAAAGCCTGAGAAAAATCCAATCCGGAAGTGCCTCATGTTTTGAATGCTCTCCGTTCCGATGCGTCTCTATTGAGCAGTGAATGGGCTATCAACCAGATTACTTTTTCTCCGTATTCCCCAAGGTGTCTACAGCATTGTGACGTAGTTTCAGGCATTTATGTTGAAGAATGAGCGTAAGCGACTACATTGCGCAAGTGGCCACCTGATGGCTCTCAGAGTGATTCTTGCGTAAAATACAGAGGTACCCATTTTTCCTCTCAGTCCTACTGAAAAACCAATTGTGTCGGTGGATATATTATCGAATAGATATTTGAAAAACACCTTGAGGATTGATTATAAACAACGTTTGCCATGTTTCTGTCGATATTATGGAGCTCATTTGGATTTCTCAGCCAAACGTGAAGAACAAATGGAGCTATTTCGCCTACAAAAATAAGCTTTTTGGAAAAAAGGAACATTTGCTATCTAACTGGGAGTCTCGTGAGTGAAAACATCCGAAGCTCATCAAAGGTAAACGATTTAATTTGATCGCTTTTCTGATTTTCGTGACCAAGTTACCTGCTGCTAGCTGGACATAATGCTATGCTAGGCTATCGATAAACTTACACAAATGCTTGTCTTGCTTTGGCTGTAAAGCATATTTTGAAAATCTGAGATGACAAAAGGCAATGTTTCAATATATTTCACTTGTGATTTTCATGAATAGGAATATTTTCTAGTAATATTTATGTCCGTTGCGTTATGCTAATTAGTGTCAGATGATGACAACGATCCCGTTCACGGGATGGGAGTTACAACAAGTTAATAACGTCAACGAGATGAAGGAGCTGATGATTGATTACAGGAGGCAGCAGAGAGAGCACGCCCCCATACATATCGAAGGGACCAACTTCCTTGGTGTGCACATCATTGATAACCTTCAGACAACATGATGAAAAATGCACAACAGTGCCTCTTCAACCTCAGGAGGCTCACAAACGCTCACAAACTTTTACACATGCACCATTGAGAGTATCCTGTCGGGCTGTATCACCACATGGTACTCAATTACACCATCCACAATCGATAGGGGATCTCCAGAGGGTGGGGCTGTCAGCCCAATGCGTTATTGGGGGCACACTGCCGGTCCCACCAGGACATCTGGAAGGTCAAGAAGATCATCAAGGACATCAACCACACGAGCTATGGCCTGTTCACCCCGTTACCATCTAGAAATTGCTGGCAGTACAGGTGCATCAAAACTGTGACAGAAAGGCTGAGAAACAGCTTCTATCTCTAGGCCATCAGACTGTTTAACATTCACCACTAGCTGGCCTCCGCCCAGGACCCTGCCCTGAACCTTAGTCACTGGTCTAGCCGGCCACCACCTGGTACTCTACCCTGCACCTTAAAGACTGCTGCCCATTTTTGCCTAAAATTACATACCCAATATCTACCTGCATGTAGCTAAAGCCCTGAAGCAAGGAAATGCATATTCTTGGTACCATTTGAAAGGAAACACTTTGAAGTTTGTGGAAATGGTAAAGGAATGTAGGAGAATATAACACAATACAAAGAAAAAAAACAACTGTTCTATTGTATTTTTTTTGTACCATCATATTTGAAATGCAAGAGAAAGGCCATAATGTATTATTCCAGCCCATGTGCAATTTAGATGTATGCAGTATATGTGCAACATTTTAGATGGATCCAATGAACCATTGCATTTCTGTTAAAAATGTTGTATGAAGACTGCCCAAATGTGCCTAATTTGTCAATTAATAACTTTTCAAGTTCAAAATTGTGCCCTCTCCTCAAATAATAGCATGGTATTATTTCACTGTAATAGCTACTGTAAATTGCACAGGGCAGTTAGATTCTGCCAATCATATGTTTATGTCCTGGGAAATGTTCTTGTTTACTTACAACCTCATACTAATCACATTAGCCTACGTTAGCGCAACCGTCCCGTGGACGGGACACCGATCCCCAATAAGTTTTAATAATGTTTACGTACTGTTTCACCCATGTTATATGTGCAGTGCATTCAGAAAGTATTCACAAACAGTAACTTTTTCAAATGTTGTGTTACAGCTTAAAATGGATTCAATTTAGATTTGTTTTTCACTGGCCTACACTAGCCCCATATTGTCAAAGTGAAATTATGTTTTTCAACGTTTTTACAAATTAATAAAAAATCTAAATCTGAAATATTCAACCCCTTTGTTATGGCAAGCATAAATACATTTAGGAGTGAAAATGTGCTTAACAAGTCCCAATAAGTTGCATGAGCTCACTGTGTGCAATATTATTAACGTGATTTTGTGTTGACTAACTCATCTCTGTACACCACACATACAATTATTTGTAAGGTCCCTCAGTCAAGCAGTGAATTTCAAACACAGACTGAACCACAAAGACCAAGGAGGTTTTCCAGTTCCTTGCAAAGAAGGGAACTTATTGGTAGATGGGTAAAATATTAAAAAGCAAAAACTGTAGTTATTATTTACACTTTGGATGGTGTATCAATACACACAGTCACAAAAGATGCAGGTCTCCTTCCTAACTCCGTGACCGGAGAGGAAGGAAACCACTATGGGATTTCACTATGAGGCCAATGGTGACTTTAAATCATCTATGATTGGAAAAAACTGAGGATGGATCAACAACACTGTAGTTACTCCACAATACTAACCTAATTGACAGAGTGAAAAGAGGAACCCGATACAGAGTAAAATATATATTTTAAACGGCACTACAGTTGTACTGCAAAACATGTGGCAAAGCAACTAACTTTTTGTACTGAATACAAAGTGTTATGTTTGGGGCAAATACAACAAAACACATTACTGAGTACCACTCTCCATATTTTCATGCATAGTCGTGGCTGCATCATGTTATGGGTATGCTTATAATCATTAAGGACTGGGATGTTTTTCAGGATAAAAAAGAAACAGTCTGCTTTCCACTAGACATTAACCCTTGTGTAGTGTTCATATTTTTTTATTCACCCGATGTTCGCAGGTCTGATGGACCCACAACGTTATTGGGTTACAATACAGCCATAATAATGTATGTAAAAATAACACATATCAATTACAAGCAATATAGACAGCATACATGGTTAATTTTTGCCATTTACCTCTGATAGATCACATTTATCTGTTGTTGATAAAATGTGATTTATGTATAAAAAAAATATGGGTGGAATAAATAATGTTTATCTTGAACAAATATAAATGAAACAAGGTTTTCATCACTATTCATGTTTATTGCTTTGAACTGAAGAAATTGGAAGGACAAATTGTACATAACAGTATTTTATGGAATTGATAAATGAGCCCCATTGAACACAAATTAAGGCCGATCTACACAGCACATGGGGGACAGAGTTTTACTGTGTGTGTGTTGCAAATATATTTCAAATGTATTTATTGCACTTGATGCATGTGTACTGTGTCTTCCTGTCCTTCTTGGGTCCATACACATCGTAGCACTTCTTCTTGTTGCTACCGGCTGCAATCTAGAATGATGATAACACTTAGTTCAGACATTTTACTAACATCTCACTCACATATATACACAGTAGTTACAGCAGGCCAAGATAGAGAGTCAGACAGACACATGCAACAACATCACTCAAACGTACTTTCGGTATTGGACTTTGTTTTGTTCTGTGGGTCGGGCGGATGGGGCACCAGCATCCTCCTCCTGAATCCTCCTCACGATGGCTGCAGAAGCTGGGGTCCTTGGGATATGTTGGCTCCTCTGGATTTTAGTTCTTACCAATGCCTTGCCCAGCACCTCTAGAAAGAGATGTCTCCTCTGGAGCTTCCCTCTGTTCCAATCTGAGTTCAACGCCATTCAGATGAGAAATGCGTTGTGCACCGAGATGTCCAAGATGTTGAAGAATATCATAAGCGTCCAGCGTAGGATTCTTCTTTTGCAGCTGTTGCCAGTCACCAGCTTGTCTAAATTGTCCACCCCTCCTTTTGTAGCATTGTAATCCATTATGATTTATGTTTTTTTTATGTTCCTGGCCACAGATTCTCCCATCCCTATGCAGCGTACTCATGAGTACCAAATGTTTGCCTTTTTTTGGCACGTAGGACACAAACTTAGAATAACTGACAGGCCTGCTCCGTGTATTCAACAGCTGAGGTGGGAGCTCTGGCTTGTTTTCTCATAATGTTCCTACCATCGTCAGCTTCCTCTTGAGGAGCTCCTGTCCCAGCTGGGCGAAGTAAAAAAACATATTTTTAAGTAATCGCATGTGATGTTGTGGCCACGGAGTCCCTGTGTGACGCCCAGGACAACCAGCATCCCTTTGTTCTTCTTAGAGGCTCCTCCATCTGGCTTCGCGGTGTATAGTTACAAGTTCCAGTTACAATATTACGATGGCGCTGGAGGGGAGGGCTGCCGTCTTATCGGCCTCTTTACCAACCATGCTATTTTGTTAGTTTTTTTGCGATGTTCTTAACTTGTTTGTAGATAATGTTGCTGCTACCGTCTCTTATGACCGAGAAGAGCTACTGGACATCAGAACTGCGATTGCTCACCTCAAATTGGACGAATAGTTCTTCTTCAATGAGTCGGACGGGAGGGATATATTACTACAAACACCCGACATGGCCCAGATCCTCGTGATTCTGAGATTTTGTGTAAAAAGATCAGGGTGCCTTGTGAGAATCAGGCGATAAGTGGCTAATCTGCCCTTGCCTTCCGTCCAGCCAGCTAATGTTCAATCGCTGGAAAATAAATGGGACGAGCTGAAAGCACGTATATCCTACCAACGGGACACTAAAAACTGTAATATCTTATGTTTCACCAAGTCGTGGCTGAACGACGACTTTAAGAACATACAACTGGCGGGTTATACACTCCTTCGGCAGGACAGAACAGCAAACTCTGGTAAGATATGGGGCAGGGGCCTATGCATAAACTCAGCAAAAAAAGAAACGTAACCTTTTTCAGGACCCTGTCTTTCAAAGATCATTTGTAAAAATCCAAATAACTTCACAGATCTTCATTGTAACGGGTTTAAACACTGTTTCCCATGTTTGTTCAATGAACCACAAATTAATGCACCTGTGGAATGGTCGTTAAGACACTAACAGCTTACAGACGGTAGGCAATTAAGGTCACAGTTATGAAAACTTAGGACACGAAAGTGGCTGACTCTGAAAAACACCAAAATAAAGATGCCTAGGGTCCCTGCTCATCTGCGTGAACGTGCCTTTGGCATGCTGCAAGGAGGCATGCAGATATGGCCAGGGCAATAAATTGCAATGTCCGTACTGTGAGACACCTAAGACAGTGCTACATGCAGACAAGACGGACAGCTAATCTTCCTCGCAGTGGCAGACCATGTATAACAACAACTGCACAGGATAGGTACATTCGAACATTATACCTGCAGGACAGGTGCAGGATGGCAACAACAACTGCCCGAGTTACACCAGGAACGCACAATCCCTCCATCAGTGCTCAGACTGTCCGCAATAGGCTGAGAGAGGCTGGACTGAGGGCTTGTAAACCTGTTGTAAGGCAGGTCATCACCAGACATCACAGGCAACAACATCACCTATGGGCACAAACCCATCGTTGCTGGACCAGACAAGACTCGCAAAAAGTGCCCTTCACTGACAATTCGCTGTTTTGTCGCACCAGGGGTGATGGTTGGATTCACGTTTATTGTCGAAGGAATGAGCGTTACTCCGAGGCCTGTACTCTGGAGCGGGAACGATTTGGAGGTGGAGGGTCCGTCATGGTCTGGGGCGGTGCATCACAGCATCATCGGACTGAGCTTGTTGTCATTGCAGGCAATCTCAACGCTGTGCATTACAGGGAAGACATCCTCCTCCCTCATGTGGTACCCTTCCTGCAGGCTCATCAATCCATTATATATTTACACATATTAAGTTTGCTGAAAATAAGCGCAGTTCAAAGTGAGAGGACGTTTATTTTTTTTAAACAGCCGGTGCAAGATATCTAAGGAAGTCTCAAGGTTTCGAGTATCCCATGATAAGCTTCCACACTATCTACCTAGAGAATGTATCTGTATTTTTCATAGCTGTCTACATATCACCAGACAGATGCTGGCACTAATACCACGTTCAATGAGCTGTATACTACTATAAGCAAACAAGAAAATGTTCATCCATAGGCAGCGCACCTAGTGGCCGGGGACTTTAACACAGAAAAACTTAAACCTCATTGGTCTAGATTTGCCGCTAGCGACTCACCTCGACAACATGCGGTGAAATTGCAGAGCGTGAAATTCAAAATACAAAAATTGTAATATTAAACCTTCATGAAAATACAAGAAAATACAAGTGTACATTGTTTAAAAGCTTAACTTCTTGTTAATCCATACAAAAGCATTAAAAACATTTTCCAAACCATCAGAGGCGTCACAAAAGTCAGAAATAGCGATAAAATAAATCACTTACCTTTGAAGAGCTACCTCTGTTTGCAATCCCAAGGGTCCCAGCTACATAACAAATGGTCCTTTTGTTGAATAAAGTCATATATCCCAAAAAAAGTCAGTTTAGTTGGCGAGCTTGATTCAGTAATCCACCTGTTCCCCACGTTCAAAATGCATACAGAGGAATTCCAAAAGTTACCAATAAACTTCGTCCAAACAAGTCAAACAACGTTTCTGATCAATCCTCAGGTACCCTAATATGTAAATAAACAATCAAATTTAAGATGGCGAATAGTGTGTTCAATACCGGAGATAAATAACGAAGTGTGCACCCTCATCCACGCACGCCACAAGACTACAGTCAAAATGAGAGCCACCTTGAAATACTACAAATTCTAGCTCATTTTTCAAAAAACAAGCTTGAAACCCTTTCTATGGCTTCCATCTAGTGGATTTCCTTTGATTTTCCCATAGACAGCCATTTCAATGGGTGGTCACCTCAACAAAAAAAACATTTCTCCTCGGGCGTTCGCCTGCCATATCAGAACTGTTATACTCACAGACATTGTTTTAGAAACTTCAGAGTGTTTTCTATCCAATACTACCAATTATATGAATATCCTAGCTTCTGGGCCTGAGTAACTGGCAGTTTACTTTGGGCACCTCAATCATCCGAACTTCCGAATACTGACCCCTATCACTAAGAAGTGAAATCAGTCTTAACTCATTTCTATCATCATGTTATAAATGTGCAACCAGAGGGAAAAAAAATGTACACTACCTTTACTCCACACACAGAGACTTATATAAAGCTCTCCCTCGCCCTCCATTTGGCAAGTAATAATTCTGACCATAATTCTATCCTCCTGATTCCTACTTACAAGCAAAAATTGAGGCAGGAAGCACCAGTGACTCAGTCTATATAAAAGTGGTCAGATGAAGCAGGTGCTAAACTACAGGACTGTTTTGTTAGCACAGACTGGAATATGTTCTGGGATTCTTCAGATGGCATTGAGGAGTACACCACATCAGTCACTGGCTTCATCAATAAGTCCATCGAGGTCCTTGTCCCCACAGTGACAGTACGTACCCAAACCAGAGGCCATGGATTACAGGCAACATTTGCACTGAGCTAAAGGGTAGAGCTGCCGCTTTCAAAGAGGGGGACTCTAACCTGAACGCTTATAAGGAATCCCGCTGTGCCCTCCAACGAACCAACAAACAGGCAAAGTATCAATACAGGACTAAGATCGAATCGTACTACACCGGCTCCAACGCTCGATGTGGCAGGGCTTGCAAACTATTTCAGACTACAAAAGGAAGCATAGCCGAGTGGCACAATCCTACAAGACGAGCTAAAAAACGTATATACTCGCGTCGAGGCAAGTAACACTGAAGCATGCATGAGAACATATGCCGTTCGGGATGATTGTGTGATCATGCTCTCCGCAGCTGATGTGAGTAAGATCTTCAAACAGGTCAACATTCCCAAGGCCGGATTACCAGGACGTGTAATCCGAGCATTCGCTGACCAACTGGCAAGTGTCTTCCCTGACATTTTCAACCGCTCCCTGTCTGAGTCTGTAATACCAACATGTTTCAAGCAGACCACCATAGTCCCTGTGCCAAAGAACACTAAGGTAACCTGCCTAAATGACTACCGACCCCTAGCACTCTAGTCTGTAACCATGAAATGCTTTTGAAAGGCTGGTCAAGGCTCACATCAACACCATTATCCCAGAAACTCTAGACCCAATCCAATTTGCATATAGCACCAACAGATCCACAGATGATGCAATACCAATTGTACTCCACACTGCCCTTGCCCACCTGGACAAAAGGAACACATATGTGAGAATGCTATTGATTGACTACAACTCAGCGTTCAACACCATAGTGCCCTCAAAGCTCATCACTAAGCTAAGGACCCTGGGACTAAACACCTCCCTCTGCAACTGGATCCTGACCCCCAGGTGGTAAGGGTAGGTAACAACACATCCGTCATGCTGATCCTCAACACGGGGGCCCCTCAGGGGTGCATGCTCAGCCCCCTCCTGTACTCCCTGTTCACTCATGACTGCATTGCCAGGCACGACTCTAACACCATCATTACAATTGCGGATGACACAACAGTGGTAGGCCTGATCACTGACAATGATGAGACAGCCTATTGGGAGGAGGTCAGAGACCTGACCATGCCGTGCAAGGACAACAACCTCTCCCTCAATGTGATCAGGACAAAGGAGATGATTGTGGACTACAGGAAAAGGAGGACCAAGCACGCCACCATTCTCATCGACGGGGCTGTAGTGGAGCAGGTTGAGAGCTTCAAATTCCTTGACGTCCACATCACCAACAAACTAATATGGTCCAAGCACACCAAGAAAGTCGTGAAGAGGGCACGACAAAACCTTTTCCCCCTCAGGAGACTGAAAAGATTTGGCATGGGTCCGCAGATACTCAAAATGTTCTACAGCTGCACAATCGAGAGCATGCGGGTTTCATCACTGCCTGGTATGGCAACTGCTCGGCCTCCAACCGCAAGGCACTACAGAGGGTAGTGCGTATGGCCCAGTACATCACTGGGGCCAAGCTTACTGCCATCCAGGACCTCTACACCAGGCTGTGTCAGAGGAAGGACCTACAAATTGTCAAAGACCCCAGCCACACTAGTCATAGACTGTTCTCTCTGCTCTTCCGCAAGGCAAGAGTTACCAGAGCGCCAAAGTCTAGGTCCAGGAGGCTCCTAAATAGCTTCTTCCCAAAGCCATAAGGCACCTGAACGGCTTGCCCGACTAAGTGCATTACCCCCCCACTCAACGCCCTCTGGAACGATTCTGCTACTCTGTTATTATCTATGCATAGTGACTTTAATAACTCCACCTACATATTACCTCAATTACCTCGACACCGGTGTCCCCGCACATTGACATTAACTGTAATGAACATGAGAGGAGACAGAGCGCTGGTTTCAAGCGCAGGGCACAGCAGGTATTTATTGTAAAGGACCACAGGAGGAGGCAGGTAGCTGGGTCCAGGCAGAAGCTCGTACACAGGGGGTCCAAAAGGGCAACAGTACAGGCAGGGAAAAGGATAGTAACGTAGTCCGGGGGACCAGGCAATAGGTAGATAACAGGAAATCCGGCTAAAGTACAGGCAGGGACTAGGCAAAAGGCATCGTTAGTGAGGCAGGCAAAAACTATCATACACGGGAGGACTAAATCACAGGAAAAACAGAGCTCAGAAAGAAGTGTGTCACAAAACAAACAATACCTCACAGTGATGGGCTGAAAAGACTGTGGGATAATGACATACAGGTGTGTAAACAGGTGATTAGAATTCAGGTGATTGGGATCTGGAGAGTGAGCTGCATTCAGGGGATCTAGGTGTTAGAGAGTGTGAGCTGGAAAGTGGGCTGGAAAGTGAGGTGATTGGGATCTGGAGAGTGAGCTGCATTCAGGGGATCTAGGTGTTTGAGAGTGTGAGCTGGAAAGTGGGCTGGAAAGTGAGGTGATTGGGATCTGGAGAGTGAGCTGCGTTCAGGGGATCTACATGTTTGAGGGTGTGAGTTGTAAGCAGACGTTACATTGACTCTGTACCGGTATCCCCTGTATATAGCCTCCACATTGACTCTGTACCGGTATCCCCTGTATATAGCCTCCACATTGACTCTGTATCCCCTGTATATAGCCCCCTGTACCCCTGTATATAGCCTCCACATTGACTCTGTACCGGTACCCCCTGCCTCCACATTGATAGTATCCCCTCCACATTGACTCTGTACCGGTATCCCCTGTATATAGCCTCCACATTGACTCTGTACCGGTATCCCCTGTATATAGCCTCCACATTGACTCTGTACCGTAACACCCTGTATATAGCCTCCACATTGACTCTGTACGGTAACACCCTGTATATAGCCTCCACATTAACTCTGTACCGTAACACCCTGTATATAGCCTCCACATTGACTCTGTACCGTAACACCCTGTATATAGCCTCCACATTGACTCTGTACCGTAACACCCTGTATATAGCCTCCACATTGACTCTGTACCGTAACACCCTGTATATAGCCTCCACATTGACTCTGTACCCCCTGTATATAGCCTCCACATTGACTCTGTACCGTAACACCCTGTATATAGCCTCCACATTGACTCTGTACCGTAACACCCTGTATATAGCCTCCACATTGACTCTGTACCGTAACACCCTGTATATAGCCTCCACATTGACTCTGTACCGTAACACCCTGTATATAGCCTCCACATTGACTCTGTACCGTAACACCCTGTATATAGCCTCCACATTGACTCTGTACCGTACCATTGTACCGTAACCCCCCTGCCTCCACATATAGCCTCCACATTGACTCTGTACCGTAACACCCTGTATATAGCCTCCACATTGACTCTGTACGTAACACCCTGTATATAGCCTCCACATTGACTCTGTACCGTAACACCCTGTATATAGCCTATTGACTCTACCGTAACACCCATAGCCTCCACAACTCTGTACCCCTGTAGCCTCCACATTGACCTGTATATAGCCTCCACATTAACTCTGTACCTGTACCGTAACACCCTGTATATAGCCTCCACATTGACTCTGTGTAACACCCTCTGTAACACCCTGTATATAGCCTCCACATTGACTCTGTACCGTAACACCCTGTATATAGCCTCCACATTGACTCTGTACACCCTGTAACACCCTGTATATAGCCTCCACATTGACTCTTACCGTAACCCCTGACTCTGTACCGTAACCCCTACCGTAACACCCTGTATATAGCCTCCACATTGACTCTGTACCGTAACACCCTGTATATAGCCTCCACATTGACTCTGTACCATTGACTCTGTACCGTAACACCCTGTATATAGCCTCCACATTGACTCTGTACCGTAACACCCTGTATATAGCCTCCACATTAACTCTGTACCGTAACACCCTGTATATAGCCTCCACATTGACTCTGTACCGGTATCCCTGTATATAGCCTCCACATTGACTCTGTACCGTAACACCCTGTATATAGCCTCCACATTGACTCTGTACCGGTATCCCCTGTATATAGCCTCCACATTAACTCTGTACCGTAACACCCTGTATATAGCCTCCACATTAACTCTGTACCGTAACACCCTGTATATAGCCTCCACATTGACTCTGTACCGGTATCCCCTGTATATTGCTCATCTATTGTTATTTCCTGCTGCTCTTTAATCATTTGTTATTCTTATATGTAACTTTTTTGTTGTTGAATTTCTTAACACTGCATTGTTGGTTATGTAAGTTAGCGTTTCACTGTAAGGTGAGATTCGGCGAATGTGACAAATGCATATAATGAAGTGGCATCACAGGCAGCCCAGATCTTGATTCCATATTTTGCGGGTTTAGACGGTAGGTACTGCCTGAAGGGGTAGCGGCCCCTATATGGCATAAACTGCTCATCAACAGTAAAGTTGGGTCAAGAGTTGTAAAACTGGCGAACGCGGTCCACCTACTTGTCCCACATTGACCTGTTTGCAGCTAGATTGTCTCTCTGCCGCCGAGTTGGTCTGGTGTCTCGGTTATCGAAGCAGATAATCCTGGAAATAATGAGGAAGTTTTCCAGAGACATTGTTGCACAGAGAAGTTATCTGCCAGTTTCTGCATCCCACAGGGATTATGTGGATTCCCCATCGGATCTGAAATCAGCAGCAAGGATAAGAACCCTAAAGTATACATGTAAATGATTTTGGTCCTTTCATCTCTCTCCAAAAACACGCCTTCCCTCCAAATTACTGCAGTCCAGAATATTATTCTGGCTGGTGTCTGGGGTGAACAGTTCAATTGAAGACTTTATGTCCTGCACCTGAGTAACCACCATCCTCGTCGGCCGTGGTTGCATCCTTATCACATTGGCAGCCATACGGGGTGGCTCATTCCTTGGGCAAGAAGACCATTTTTTGACATCCATATTTTTTCCTCCTGCAGGCTGCTGATGAGCTGGTTGCTGAAGGCTGGTCCTGGGGCTGGCGGGCTGGCCCTGGGGCATGGCTGAGGGTCAATCTCATCCCCTTCTTAGAATTCACTGTCAGACTCTGATTTGACAGAGACGCTCCTTCCACACTAGCTTCTATCTCTGCAAAAAAAAAATTTAAGGCCCTCTGAGCAGAGATTATTTTTGCCATACATGCAAAGCTATTTATTTGTTGTGTCACTCCCCCAATTTGCACCTGGCTGGGGTAGAGTGTGGGAAAATACTGCATTGTTTTACAATGGTAGGCTTGAACAAACAAGATGAACTGACAACAGACAGACTGAAAACACAGGTATAAATACATAGGGGATAATGGGGAAGATGGGTGACACCTGGAGGGGGGTGGAAACAAGCACAAGGACAGGTAAAACAGATCAGGGCGTAACAATATGTTGAAACAGCAGGCCCAGGGAGGAGGAAGACAGAGTGAAGGCACACAGCAAACCTTTTTGTTTCATTTTTACTTGTTTTCACTTACACACACTTTTATTACCCTCGGGTCCAGTGGATCCAAACCCCACATAAGTAATATAAATGTGTAGGGGGGTGCACAGTGTGCACTCAATGAAAATGTGTTATTTTACATATTCTTCACAGAAAATGAGCCAAGGCCAATGAGTCTTGTTTCATTTTTATTTGAGTAAACATGGGTTCCACAGACCCGAACACCACACAATGGTTAAAATATGAATTCACCTTTCAGCAGGTCAATAACCTAAAACACAAGGGCAAATATACGCTGGAGTTGCTTACCAAGACAATATTGAATGTTCCTGAGTGGCCTTGTTACTGTTTTGACTTAAATCGGCTTCTATAGCAAGATTTGAAAATGGCTGTTGACGACCAATCGGGGGATTAGAAAAATCTGTTGGAAAATGGAAACCATCCTATCTAGCTAGCTACCTACCAAAAGTTGTCCGGTGATTGTCCAACTAATTATTTACATTTTGTAATAAACTTTAAAATTGTGTAGGAAATTAATGCATATTTAGCAATGTCATGTTTTATGGGATACAGTAAATTTTCCTACCTCATGATGCCATCTATTTTGTGAAGTGCACCAGTCCCTCCTGCAGCAAAGCACCCCCACAGCATGATGCTGCCACCCCCATGCTTCATGGTTGGGATGGTGTTCTTCAGCTTGCAAGCATCCCCCTTTTTCCTCCAAACATAACGATGGTCATTATGGCCAAACAGTTCTACTTTTGTGTCATCAGACCTATGATGAAAATTACAGGCCTCTCTCAACTTTTTAAGTGGGAGAACTTGCACAATTGGTGGCTGACTAAATACTTTTTTGCCCCACTGTAGCCTGCAGAGTTCTGTCATACTATCCAGGTCTGTGCCCAAACAATTCGAGCTTCTACTTTTAAAAATCCACCTTTCCAGAAACAAGTCTCTCACCGTTGCTGCTTGTTATAGACCCCTTTCAGCCCCCAGCTGTGCCCTGGACACCAAATGTGAATTGATTGCCCCCCATCTATCTTCAGAGTTCAAACTGTTAGGTGACCTAAACTGGGATATGCTTAACTGTCCTACAATCTAAGACAGATGCCCTCAATCTCACACAAATTATTCAAGAACCTACCAGGTACAACCCTAAATCCGTAACCATGGGCACCCTCTTAGATATCATCCTGACCAACTTGCCCTCTAAATACATCTCTGATGTCTTCAACCAGGATCTCAGTGATCCCTGCCTCATTGCCTGTGTGCGTGATGGGTCCGCGGTCAAACGAACACCCCTCATCACTGTCAAATGCTCTCTAAAACACTTCAGCGAGCAGGCCTTTCTTATCGACCTGGCCCGGGAATCCTGGAAGGATATTGACCTCATCCTGTCAGTAGAGGATAACTGGTTGCTCTTTAAAAGTGCTATCCTCGCCATTTATTAAATAAGCATGCCCCGTTCAAAAATGTAGAACTAAGAACAGATATAGCCCTTGGTTCACCCCAGACTTGACTGCCCTTGACCAGCACAAAAACATCCTGTGGTGTACTGCCTTAGCATCAAATAGCCTCCGTGATATGCAACTTTTCACGGAAGTCAGTAACCAATATACCCAATCAGTTAGGAAAGCTAAGGCTAGCTTTTAAAAACAGAAATTTGCATCCTGTGGCACTAATTCCAAAAAGTTTTGGGACACTATAAAGTCCATGAAGAATAAGAACACCTCTTCCCAGCTGCCCACTGCACTGATGAGGCTAGGAAACACTGTCACCACCAATAAATCTACAATAATCGCTAATTTCAATAAGCATTTTTCTATGGCTGGCCATGCCTTCCACCTGGCTATCCCGACCCCTGGCCATCAGCTCAGCACATCCTGCAGCAGGGGGTGATTTGCTACCACCACCCCCCTGCAAAATCTGGATCCCTAGAAATCAGCCGGGCTAGACAATCTGGATTTTTTTTTTTCTAAAATGATCAACCTCTCTATTGTATTGTCTGAGATCCGCAAAGATTTGAAAGCTGCCGCGGTCATCCCCCTCTTCAAAGGGGGAGACACTCTAGACCCAAACTGTTACAGACCTATATCCATCCTGCCCTGCCTTTCTAAAATCTTTGAAAGCCAAGTTAACAAACAGCTCACCAACCATTTCAAATCCCACCGTACCTTCTCCACTATGCAATCTGGTTTCTGAGCTGGTCATGGGTGCACCTCAGCCACGTTCAAGGTTCAAAACAATATCATAACCGCCATCGATAAAAGACAGTAATGTGCAGCCGTCTTTATCGACCTGGCCAAGGCTATCGACTCTGTCAATCACCGCATTCTTATCGGCAGTCTTAATAGCCTTGGTTTCTCAAATGACTGCCTCGCCTGGTTCACCAACTACTTCTCAGACAGAGTTCAGTGTGGCAAATCGGAGAGCCTGTTGTCCGGACCTCTGGCAGTCTCTATGGGTGTGCCACAGGGTTCAATTCTCGGGCCAACTATTTTCTCGGTATATATCAATGATGTCGCTTCTTTTTCTTTCTGGCCCTTCTTTGGACACTGTGTTAACAAACCTCCAAATAAGCTTCAAAGCCATACAACACTCCTTCCGTGGCTTCAAACTGCTTTTAAATGCTAATAAAAGTAAATGCATGCTCTTCAACCGATTGCTGCCCGCACCCTCCCGCCCGACTAGTTTCACTACTCTGTACGGTTCTGACTTAGAATATGTGGACAACTACAAATACCTAGGTGTCTGGTTAGGCTGTAAACTCTCCTTCCAGACTCGCATTAAGCATCTCCAATCCAAAATTAAATCTAGATTCAGCTTCCTATTTCGCAACAAAGCCTCCTTCACTCATGCTGCCAAACATGCCCTCGTAAAACTGACTATCCTACCGATCCTTCACTTCGCTGATATCATTTACAAAATAGCCTCCAACACTCTACTCAGCAAACTGGATGTAGTCTATCACAGTGCCATCCTTTTTGTCACCAAAGCTCCATATACTACCCACCACTGCTACCTGTATGCTCTCGTTGGCTGGCCCTCACTACATATTAGTCACCAAACCCACTGACTCCAGGTCATCTATAAGTCTCTGCTAGGTAAAGCCCTGCCTTATCTCATTTCACTGGTTTCCATAGCAACACCTACCCGTAGCACACGCTCCAGCAGGATAATTTCACTGGTCATCCCCAAATCAACACTTCCTTTGGCCACCTTTCCTTCCAGTTCTCTGCTGCCAATGACTGGAATGAATTGCAAAAATCACTGAAGCTGGAGTCTTATATCTTCCTGTCTAACTTTAAGCATCAGCTCTCAGAGCAGATTACCGAACAATGTACCTGTACACAGCCAATCTGTAAATAGCACACCCAACTACCTCATCCCCATATTGTTATTTATCCTCTTGCTCTTTTGCACCCCAGTATCTGTAATTGCACATCATCATCTGCACATCTATCACTCCAGTGTTAATGCTAAATTGTAATTATTTCGCCTCTATGGCCTATTTATTGCCTTTACCGCCCTACTCTTCTACATTTGCACACACTGTACATAGATTTTTCTATTGTGTTATTGACTGAACGTTTGTTGATGTGTAACTCTGTGTTGTTGTTTTTATCGCACTGCTTTGCTTTATCTTGGCCAGGTCACAGATATAAATGAGAACTTATTCTGATCTGGCCTACCTGGTTAAATAAAGGTAAAATAAAGAAAAAAAGAAAAAACCCAAGAAAGAAAAAGTAACTGAACTAAATGACTATCGCCACATAGCTCTCACTTCTGTCAGCATGAAGGGCTTTGAGAGACTAGTCAAGGATCATATCACCTCCACCTTACCTGTCACCCTAGACCCAATTCAATTGGCTTACCGTCCCAATAGATCCACAGACGACGCAATTGCCATTGCACTGCACACTGCCCTATCCCATCTGGACAAGAAGAATACCTATGTAAGAATGCTGTACATTGACAGCATTCAACACAATAGTATCGTCCAAGCTCATCATTAAGCTCGAGGCTCTGTGTCTGAAATCCGCCCTGTGCACCTGGGTCTTGGACTTCCTGACGGCTGCCCCCAGGTGGTGAAGGTAGGAAACAACATCTCCATTTCGATTATCCTCAACACTGGGGCCCCATAATGGAACGTGCTCAACCCCCTTCGGTACTCCCTGTTCACTGTGTGGCCACGCACGCCTCCAACTCAAATCATCAAGTTTGCAGATGACACAACAGTAGACCTGATTGCCAACAATGATGAGACACCATACAGGGAGGAGGTGAGGGCCCTGGGTGTGTGGTGCCAGGAAAATAACCTCTCACTCAATGTCAACAAAACAAAGGAGCTGATTGTGGACTTCAGGAAACAGCAGAGGGAGCACCCCCCTATCTATATCAACAGGACCGCTGTGGAGAAGGTGGAAATCTTCAAGTTCATCGGTGCACACATCACTGACAAATTGAAATGGTCCACTCATACAGACAGTATGGTGAAGAAAGAGCAACAGCACCTCTTCAAACTCAGGAGGCTGAAGATATTTGGCTTGGCACCTAAAACCCTCTGAAACTTTTACAGATGCATAATTGAGAGCATCCTGTTGGGCTGATTCACCGCCTGGTACGGCAACTGCACCGCCCGCAACCGCAGGGCTCTCCAGAGGTTTGATGCAGTCTGCCCAACACTTCAGCGGGGGCAAACTACCTGACCTCCTGGACTCCTACAGCACCCGATGTCAATGGAAGGCCAAAAAGATCATCAACGACAACAATCACCTGAGCCAATGCCTGTTCACTCCTCTATCATCCAGAAGGCGCAGGTGCATCAAACCTGGCCCCGAGAGATTGAAAAACAGCTTCTATCTCAAGGCCATCAGACTGTTAAATAGTAATCACTAGCACATTAGAGGCTGCTGCCCTCTATACATAGACTTGAAATCACTGGCCACTTTAATAATGTAACACTCGTCACTTTAATAATGTTTGCATATTTTGCATTACCCATCTCATATGTCTATACTGTATTCTATACTATTGTACTGTATCTTAGTCTATGCCACACTGACATTGCTCATCCAAATATTTATATATTTTTAATTCCATTCCTTTACTTAGATTTGTGTATTGAGAGTATTGTTGTGCAATTGATAGATATTACTGCACTGTTGGAGCTAGAAACACAAGCATTTCGCTACACCCATAGTAACATCTGGTAAACACGTGCTTGTGACCAATAACATTTGATTGATTTATTGTTCATTCTCTCTTTCTAGAAGCAATCAGTTACAAGGCAAAAAGACAGATTGAGGCCTTCAATCAAACTGAGGACCGAGAAATGTGTATGCACCAGGTCAAGGCTTGCGTGCATGGCTTTGAGATGTAAGTGATTTAGGAAAAATTATATGAACTGCCATATTAGGCATAAGCATAACTCCATTTTGTGTTGCTTTTCTTCCATCAAAGCCTTATATATCTGAGTCAGGATGCAGAGACAACTAGTAGACAACTATCCCCAGTCTAGATTGTGTACCATATTTCGCGGATTAGTTTGAATCAATTGTGTTGAGGCTTAGCTAGAGAAAAATAATGTATACTGTTGCTCCCTAGGAACAGTCGGCCACACATTTAAAGGTAGATTTAGTCGGCCTAAGTCCTACAGTAGTTTATGATTGTCACGATCGTCATATGAGTGAGACCAAGGCGCAGCGTGGTATGCCTACCATCTCTTTTAATGAATGAAAACACTCAACAAAAACAACAAAAACAACAAACAACACGAGAAGCTATACAACTTAGTGCAGACAGGCAACTAAACATAGTCAAGATCCCACAACACAAATGAGGAAAATGTCTACCTAAATATGATCCCCAATCAGAGACAACGATAAACAGCTGTCTCTGATTGGGAACCGTATCAGGCCAACAGACATACAAAACCCCTAGACATACAAAACCCTAGACATACAAAAACTCGAGTACCCACCCCAGTCACACCCTGACCTAACCAAAATATATAGAAAAACAGAGATGTCTAAGGTCAGGGCGTGACAATGATAGCTACATCATTTGTTTATATAGCATTTATTTCCACAGTTCATCTCTGAAATTCACTCAAAAATGCAATAGTTTTGAACTGCATTTTATTTGGATTTTGTTGTTTATTTAAAAAAAAAATATTATCTTTTCAACTTCCATTGGCTCATGTAAATTCTACATTTAGCCCCTTTCAACATCACCATAGTGTTCACATTATTGGGAAATATCCATTCTTTGCTGTTTTTTTCATTAACATGCTGACGATTTCAGGTTGTATTGGATTTATTTTGATCTGTTAAGACATTGAATACATGTTGTTCAGTATTTAGTACATTTAGTATCTTCAGTTAAGCTTTCTCTGTGAGAATCAAGTTCATTTCAAGTTATATGTGATTTGGTTTATGTAGATATGACATTTCAATGTTGTTAACACACACAGTAACGCAAAACTTTATATATTTTGCCTGTTCATAAGTTTCCAACAAATTTTCAGCAAGCAGAAGAATGTTCTCTACAAGTTTCCCAGAGTTGTTTGCCAGAAATTCACGAGTCGCCACCAATTTTTCACAACTGTTTGCCACAAAACTAATTTGCATGTGGAATTATGAGTTTGCTGCAAATTTGCATCAAATTGGCCAAAGGTTTGCCACAAATATTGTTTTTTTCAGTATGGGATTATACGTATATACATTATATGTATATATATATTCATATTCCTGCCTCTGACATGGCTCATTCTGATATTTTTAAAATTCATATTTATTTTCTAAAATGTTTTCTGGATTATGTGGTATTGTATTATATAAATTTTTTGCTAGGTATTACTGCACTGTTAGAGCATATGTGTGTGTGTGTGTGTGTGTGTGTGTGTGTGTGTGTGTGTGTGTGTGTGTGTGTGTGTGTGTGTGTGTGTGTGTGTGTGTGTGTGTGTGTGTGTGTGTGTGTGTGTGTGTGGACCCGCATGTCTTTGTAAAAGTATGTGTGTGTTCTATGGATATTCTCCTAGTTTTTGGCAGCAGTGTTTTTGGCCAAAAGCCTGAGTAGATACACTCTCCCTCACACTTACATCCATTCTCGTCCTGTGCTGACCTTGTTTGTTGAAAGTGACAAAAGTGACATTTTATTCAGACCCGGACAACACAAACACACTCTGTTATGAAAGGCTTTTTATTCATGAAATGGAATAGCACTCACTTGCCCACATCAATCTAGTGATTTAACGTTACTCAAGAATCCAATCACGGAACTACGAAGGCCTGAAACATTGCAACATTCTCCAATTGAACTGCATAAAAGCTCAGTAAAGGACATAGAAGTAAACAGCCAATAATGGGGTTATGCCAATGGTTCATTGTTTTACTGTTGTTGAAATTAGTGAGTGTAAATATAGTTAGTGTGTGCATATCATTACTGTAGCATGTGTGCAGTATGCTAATATAACATTAGCATTAGTATAGCATGTGTAGGGTGTAGCGTGTGTACTAACAGTGTACATTATATTATCTTGTATGTACGCACAGTGTATTCAGGTGTGGGAATCCCTAGATTAGTCTCAACAGAGCCTCATAGAGCCTTATGGAAAAGCAGCATGGATAGGAGAGTGATTTCTGTGGTTTAGTGAAAACCCCTTGGACAGTCTTTATTCTGCACAGCTGGAAGTAGGTATTGTCTCAGTCTGACCCCAAACAACACACCACACACATGCACACACGCAGAGACATATGCACACACACACACAGGCACATGGACACACATGAACACACACGCACACACACAGATGCACCCCCTCACTCAGACGCACACAGTCTTGTATTACTAACCTTGTTGTGACACACAATTCAGTCCCGTTCAAATTCCTATTTATTCTAACCCTAAACATAACCTTAACCCCAAAACGAACACTAGCTCTTAACCCTAATTCTAACCCGAACACAAATTCTACTCAACCCTAAACCCCCGAGAAATAGCATTTGACCTTGTGGGACTTCTGGTCCTAACAAGTATACATTTTTTTAAACACACACACACGCACGTGCACACACACACACAAATACCCCCCTGCTACATATACACACACTGGGCATCTGTAGGGTATGATATTGTGTGTGTGTGTGGCTTTTGACTAATGAGTTAGCTGGTATTGATGTGTAATAATGCCATGGGAGGGTGACACGTCAAACTATTGCCAGCGCACCCTCAGGAATCACACACACACACACGCACGCATGCACACACACACACACACACACACACACACACACACGCATGCACGCACGCACACACACACACACACACACACACACACACACACACACACACACACACACACACACACACACACATGCACGCACGCACACACACACAAAGCTCATCAAAAGTAAACAGTTTGGAGATACAGCCCAACAGTCTTACTGTTCATGGCCTGTTTATCACTTATGACAGATTCTGTATGACACAGTACTGTAACCACATATGTCATTATCAGCTGTCATCTCTCTTTATCGCTCTCTCTCTCTCTCTTTCTCATTCTATCACTCACTTTCTCTCCTTCTCTCCCTCTCAATCTCTCCCTCTTTCTTATTTCTCTATTTCTTTCTCTGTTCCCCCTCTCCCTCTCCCTCTCTCTCTCTCTCTCTCTCTGGCCTTATATGACATTAGGGAATCTGTTCACATTTTAATGTAATAATATTATTACGTAATGGAGGTAGACATCTGCTGGGAGGGTATGTAATCATATCATATCTAATCCTATCTCGTCATCTCTGATGACTTTATCTCTCCGGGCAAATCTCAGCAACAGTAAATGATAAACCAATTCCATTACAGTGCAAAACTTTTGACAAGAAACAAACATTTGTTTTCTTCAGTTTCTCAAGATAAAAGACAAATCGTTCAATGTGAAGGCAAATCACTGCTAACCCTGTTACTCCATGCATAAAGTGGCCCATAAAACACACTTGCTGTCAATCTAGTCTCTCTCTAGGTATCTATACGTGAAAAAAGCATTTGGGGATGAAAGGTGCATGATGATTGGCTTCTCAACCATCTTCTTATCAAATCAGAATAAGCCTTGGCTAATGATGATATTTGACCTCTGGGGTTGGCGTCCCTGGGGTCATATAGGGTCGCTCGCTCTGAATGCCCCCCCTCCCCGGAGTTATGTTTCCATAGAAATCAGTACAGTGAAAGATAATTGATTAGTCTATCATGCTCCCACCAGGGGCGGCGGGCTGCTTATCTAACGGTACAGTGTACACACACACACACACACACACACACACACACACACACACACACACACACACACACACACACACACACACACACACACACACACACACACACACACACACACACACAGAAAGTGGAATATTACTATACTTGTTTTAGTCCTCACCTTAACCTTTACCCTAACCTTAACCCCAAACCCTTACCCTAAATCAAATGCTTAACCTTACTTCTAACCCTAAAGCTAATGCCTAACCCTAACCGTAATTCTATCCCTAAACCTGAACTTAACCCATAAGCCTATAATAGCCTTTTCATAACATTCTGGTCCTCACATGTACAGCACGACAACCAAACACACACACACACACACACACACACACACACACACATACAGTGCATGACCACAGAGGCATGTATGAAGACCCAGACACACGTACGCTGCTATTCCAGGCTTACAAACACAGAGGCATTATGTGTGAAATGACAGTAATTTGTGGGCACAGAACAGTCTATCCATGGCTGCTCTTAGGGCTTATTTCTCTTACTGCACTTGTCATGCAGACTGACACTCTTTCAAACCACCTCTTTTTCTCTCAGCCCTATAATCACACACACACACACACACACACACACACACACACACACACACACACACACACACACACACACACACACGCACGCATGTACCAGATAGCGGCACAAATGGATACTGTGGGCGGGAGGTCTCTAGGTAGTAATAGGGAGGTATAGTGTGTAGGTACAGTTGTGGGTGTCTGTGTGTGTGCAAGAGTGTGTTTCCACTTGTGTGTGTGTGTGTGTGTGTGTGTGTGTGTGTGTGTGTGTGTGTGTGTGTGTGTGTGTGTGTGTGTGTGTGTGTGTGTGTGTGTGTGTCTGGTTAGGTTACACAGGCAAGTTGTACAGTTAGATAACAGATAATATCCTAGGTGTAATTGGGGACATTGTCAGTGCAGACTTGGAGAAACATATATTTAATTTGAACATTCTTCCAGGGGGGGAACTAAGATAATATTAATGATATTTTTGTCTTTTCAAATTTAGAACACTGTTCTGCTCGTGCAGCACTTCGGCACAGCTCTCTTGCTCTCCCTCTCTCTCCCTATCTCTCTCTCTGTCAATCTCTCTCTCTTTCTCTCCCCATCTCTCTCTCTACCCCTCTCCCTCTCTCTCTCTCTCTCTCTCTCTCTCTCTCTCTCTCTCCCTCTCTCTCTCTCTGTCTCTCTCTCTCTCTCTCTCCCCTCTCTCTGCTCTCTCTCGTTCTCTCTCTCTCCTCTCTCTCCCTCTCTCTCTCTCCCCTCTCTCTTGGTCTCTCTCGTCTGTCAATCTCTCCCCCTCTCCCTCTCTCTCCCTCTCTGTCAATCTCTCCCCCTCTCTCCCTCTCTCTCTTGGTCTCTCTCTCTCTGTCAATCTCTCCACCTCCCTCTCTCTCTTGGTCTCTCCTCTCTGTCAATCTCTCTCCTCTCTCTCTGTCTCTCTCTCTCTCTCTCTCTCTCTCTCTCTCTCTCTCTCCCCTCTGTTTCTCTCTTTTTGTGATTCTCTCTCTCGCTTACTTTTTCTATCTCCACTTCCCCCATTATCCCTATCTCTCACAAAATTGAAATAAACTAAACAAATTAACAGTAAACATTACACTCACAGAAGTTCCAAAAGAATGTCACATTATGTCTATATACAGTGTTGTAACGATGTGCAGAAAGTTAAAGTACAAAAGTGAAAATAAATAAACATACATATGGGTTGTATTTACAATGGTGTTTGTTCTTCACTGGTTGCCCTTTTATTGTGGCAGCAGGTCACAAATCTTGCTCCTGTGTATATGGGAGTTTATCAAAACTGGGTTTGTTCTTTAATTCTTTGTGGATCTGTGTAATCTGAGGGAAATATGTGTCTCTAATATGGTCATACATTTGGCAGGAGGTTAGGAATTGTAGCTCAGTTTCCACCTCATTTTGTCTTCTCTTGAGAGCCAGGTCTGCCTGTACATAGTCAAAGCTTTCAGTCACAGTGTTCAGGTATTCTGCCACAGTGTACTCTCTGCCTAGGGCCACATGGCATTCTAGTTTGCTCTGTGTTTTTGTTAATTCTTTCCAATCTATCACGTATCTATCCTTTTATTTTCTCCCCCCAGCCCCCTCTCTGTATTTCTTGTTCTCTCCTTCTTCCCCCTCTCGCCATCTCTGTATCTCGCTCCTCCTCTCCCCAATCCCCCTCTGTCTTGCTCTGGGGTGGTTAAGGTGACAGTCAGTTCAGTAGATAGCAGGGGGTTTAAAACACTTAAAGAGCTCCAGTGAAAGCAGAGCCACATTTAGCTGCTGAATGGCTGATAGTTACTGTGTGTGTGTATGTGCATGTGTGTGCGTGTGTGTGTGTGTGTGTGTGTGTGTGTGTGTGTGTGTGTGTGTGTGTGTGTGTGTGTGTGTGTGTGTGTGTGTGTGTGTGTGTGTGTGTGTGTGTGTGTGTGTGTGTGTGTGTGTGTGTGTGTGTGTGTACAGCAGGGGTGAAAGCAAGCCTGTACTTTTTGGTACCACAATAAATAGTGGGGTCTTTGACATACAGGGTGAACATGAGCCTATCACAATAATTCAAACAAAGATGCCAAAAATACTATTATAGATTTTGCACTATTATTTATCACTAACGCGTCACCCGCATGAAAAATGAGCAAATGGACTTGAAAACGTGTGGTTCTACGATAATTAGCTACATTTTGCAAAGGTTGAGACGAGTGGCCAAGACCGAGAAGCGTGCGGACAGTAGACTCATCATTTGACGTTATAAATGTCTTGAGTCAATAAGTATTCAACCCCTTTGTTATGGCATGCCTAAATAAGTTCAAGACTAAAAATGTAACAAATCACGTAAATAGTTGCACGGACTCACTCTGTGTAAAAAACTTCTCAAGGATCGATGTCCCGCTAGCTGGTGAAACTGGAGGGCATGCAATTCAAATAAATAATCATAAATATTATGGATTTTAAACATTTAGGTACATATAATTTTCTTATATCGGCTGAAAGCTTACATTCTTGTTCATCTAACTGCACTGTCCGATTTACAGTAGCTATTACAGCAAAAACATGCCATGCGATTGTTTGAGGAAGGCGCCCCCACATCAAAATATTTTTCCACCGGCACATTCACATATAAAAATTAAATATTCACTTACTTTTTGAAAATCTTCCTCTGATTTGTCATCCAAAGGGTTCCAGTTACAACATGAAGTGTCATTTTGTTAGATAAAATCCTTCTTTATATCCCAAAAAGTATGTTTAGTTGGAGCCATCGATTTGAGTAATCCACTCGTTCAACTTGCAGAGAAAGGAATCCAAAAATCTACCCCTAAACTTTGTTTCAACAAGTCAAAATACGTTTCTATTTACTCCTCAGATACCCTAAAATGTAATCAAACTATAATATTTAATTCGGAAAGAAGTATGATCAATAGGAAATTTCAGCAGGTGCGTGTAATGGTTGTCGTTGGTGGAAGAAGGAGCAGACCAAGGTGCAGCGTGGTACGTGTTCATAATTATTTTAATAGAACACTGAAAAATACAAAAACAACAATGTGAACGAACGAAACCGAAACAGTTCTGTCTGGTACAGATACAAAACAGAAAACAACTACCCACAACTCAAGGGCGAAACCAGGCTGCCTAAGTATGGTTCTCAATCAGAGACAACGATTGACAGCTGTCTCTGATTGGGAACCATACCAGGCCAAACACGTAGAAATACAAACATAGAACAAAACATAGAATACCCACCCACATCACACCCTGACCAAACTAAAAATAGAAACATACTAAGCAATCTACGGTCAGGGCGAGACAGTGCGTAATGTCTTATGACGAAAGCAAACATGAATTTCCAAGACTGTGTCCTTCTACTAAAACATATTTTTCTTTGTTTTGAAGTTACAAGCCTGAAACCTTTAACATAGACTGCTGACACCCTGTGGAAGCCATGGAAGCTATTTTCAATATGACCTTTCTCTTGCATTTCTAAGAGGATGGTCTCTCTCAAAAAATTAATTCTGGTTTGTTTTTCTTTGGATTTTCTCCTACCATATCTATTGTGTTATATTCTCCTACATTAGTTTAACATTTCTACAAACTTCAAAGTGTTGTCTTTCCAATGATACCAATTATATGCATATCCTGGCTTCTGGGCCTGCGCTACAGGCAGTTTACTTTGGGCACATCATTCAGACAGGAAGTGGAGAAAAAAGGGTCCTAGCCCTACCTCATCTCTGTACGCCACACATACAATTATCTGTAAGGTCCGTCAGTCGAGCAGTGAATTTCAAATACAGACTCAACCACAAAAAAACAGGGAGGTTTTCTAATGCCTCTCAATGAAGGGCACCTTTTGGTAGATTTGTAAAAAATAAAAAAGCACACATTGAATATCCCACGGTGAAGTTATTAATTACACTTTGGACGGTGTATCAATACACCCAGTCTCTATGAAGATACAGGCGTCATTCCTAACTCACTTGCTGGAGAGGAAGGAAACCGCTCAGGGAGTTCACCATGAGGCCAATGGTGACTTTCAAACAGTTACAGAGTTTAATGGCTGTAATAGGAGAAAACTGAGGATGGACCAAGAGCATTGCAGTTACTTCACAATACTAACCTAATTGACAAAGTGAAAAGAAGGAAGCCTGTACAGGATAAAAACATTCCAAAACATGCATCCTGTTTGCAACAAGGCACTAAAGTAAAACTGCAAAGAAAAAATTGGCAAAGATATTAACTTAATTTCCTCAATAAAAAGCGTTATGTTTGGGACAAATCCAATACAACACATCACTGAGGACCACTATTCATATTTTCAAGCATGGTGGTGGTTGCATCATTTTATGGGTATGCTTGTCAACAGCATGGACTAGAGAGTTTTTCTATGATAAAACGAAATGGAATAGAGCCAAGAACAGGCTGAATCCTAGAGGAAAACCTGGTTCAGTCTGCTTTCCAACAGGCACTGGGAGACAAATTCACCCTTCAGCAGGACAATAACCTAAAACAGGCTTGTGACTTGTTTCAGGAAACTAGGTGTATGTCGCGTGCCACTGCTTCACAGGAGAACCATTTGAATGTAAACTTTTTTTAATCAAAATGATTTTTTGGGCAGAAACACCTTCTGGCTCATGTGAACTTTCATTTGATTTATTTTTGTTTTATTTAACTAGGCAAGACAGTTAGGAACTAATTCTTATTTACAATGACGGCTTACTCCGGCCAAACCCGGATGACGCTGGGCCAATTGTGTGTCGCCCAATCTGACACTCAATCACAGCCAGATGTGATGCAGTCTGGATTTGAACCAGGGACTGCAGTGCCTTAGACCGCTGCCTTAGACTGCTGCACCACACGCCACTTCATGTAGAGAGATGAGTTCGGATTGGTCTGCCATGTAGCGCGCTTCTGTCTATAACATGAGCTGGTCAGAATGTGTAGGTAATCCTTTCGATTCCGGCTTTTTTGAAATATATCACGTAGTAGAACTGCAAAAGCTCTCCACTTTCTGGAGGACTGGCGTGCCCATTGGAATGCCCAGTGGAATTAGAGTATGGTAGCTAAGGAGATTCTAGCATTTGATTGCAAATATGCAGAGGGAGTTGAAAAGAGAACATGCAGAAGGCTATTGTATAAAACATCTACAAACTAAGGGCAACCACGGCATCTGTGACAGAGAGGGAAAAGGGTCCTTCCATTTATATGGGTAATATAGTCTAGCTAGCTACATTTTCAGATATAACATCTTTCAAATGATGTTAGAAAGTAATTTTCATTTAAAGTTAAAGCGTACTGTTAGTTATCTAGCTGACATTGAACCTGGTTGGATAGCTACTGTCACGACTTCCGCCGAAGTCGGTCCCTTTCCTTGTTCGGGCGGTGTTCGGCGGTTGACGTCACCGGCCTTCTAGCCATCACTGATCCATTTTTTCATTTTCCATTGATTTTGTGTTGTCTTCCTTCACACCTGGTTCCAATCCCATCAATTACATGTGTATTTAACCCTCTGTTTCCCCCTCAGGTCCTTGTCGGAGATTGTTTGATTGTATGTGACTGTGCATGTATTATGTTGGTGTGTGACGGGTTTTGCACCCACTTTTGTAATTTTGTACATTTTGGTTTTTGGAGTTTTATCAGCATTTATTAAATACTCAATTTTTACCAAGTTTGTTCTCCTGCACCTGACTTCCCTGCCACCAACACGCACCCATTACAGCTACCTGCAGATTCAAGGATGGCAGTAACATTATGAGTTGGGATTATGGTTCATTTTTTAGCTAGCTAGCTACATGTCTCAATAAAAAACTCCACTATGCAAGTAACCAGTTCAATAGAATGTTCATGATTTCACTGTAACAACTGTCGATAGACATAGCTGGTAAATTCACTTTGGCTATCTACTCCTATTTCAGAGCACTCTCGTCTGGGTGTGCAAGAGCGCAGAATAACTGACGAACTTACAAACGCTCAACACCTGTTGAATATGGCCGGTGTCAGTAAGCGTTGGCAAAAAAACTTAAATAAATTGTTGCCAACAGCACAGTTAGTCACCTCTGGATAACATAAAAACAGTCTAACCACCTCTGCTAGGGCGTGTAAAATGATCAGAGTGAGCTTTCTCTCATTTGTGTCTTGAAGTAGCTAGCATGCTAGCCAACATGAGCCAGTTAGCTTGGATGCTTGACTAATGTTGTTAGATCAGAACGCTCGGATCAACCCTACTCCTCGGCAAGAGCGTTCAGTGTAAGCTCTGAATTTACTAACAGACAATCTGACAACGCTCTGAGTTTATGAACGCACTCTGAGCGCTCTCTGGCATTCCAGGTTAAATTTACAAACACACCCGTAGTATAAACCAGCCTTTAGTCTTGACATCTTTGGTTGTTTAGTGCATGGCCTCACTTGTGAATCCTTATAGAGATGGGTGGTGCTAAGGCTTATGGCTTAACCCTACTGCTGTGTTCAGGTCTAATTGGACCGATTTACACGTTTTCTGGTTAGGACCAGTTTGCTCTGTTCTGTGAAGGGAGTAGTACACATCGTTGTACGAGATCTTCAGAATATTGGCAAATTCTCGCATGGAATAGCCTTCATTTCTCAGAACAATAATAGACTGACGAGTTTCAGAAGAAAGTTCTATGTTTCTGGCCATTTTGAGCCTGTTATCGAACCCACAAATGCTGATGCTCCAGATACTCAACTAGTCTAAAGAAGGCCTGTTTTATTGCTTCTTTAATCAGAACAACAGTTTCCAGCTGTGCTAACATGATTACAAAAGGGTTTTCATTTATACCTGTGTTCTTTTTTTGTGTCTGTTGCCAGTTCTTCTTGTCTTGTCAGGTCTTACCAGAGTGCTTTCCCATTTCTCAAGTGTTTGTTTCCTAGACCATTCTGCCTGCCCTGACCCCGAGCCTGCCTGCCATCCTGTACCTGCTTGACTCTGACCTGATTATGAACCTTTGCCTGTCCTCGACCTCCCCTTTGCCCCGTGTTATAATAAATTATTGAGAACTGTGCTGTCTGCCTTAATGAATTTCTAATTGGATGAAAACATGTCTGGTTATGTTAATACCACATTTAAAGGTAAAGGGTATTACATTTTAAAAGTTAAATGGCAAATCTTTACTATTAGGCCCACAGAGATGAATTTAATACAATGTTTAGGCACAAACAAAATGGAGTGTCACGGCTGTTGAAGGAAGAGGACCAAGGTGCAGTGTTGTGAGCGCACATTTTCTCTTTATTTGGAAAATGACGCCAAACAAAACAATAAACACTACAAAAACAAACCGTGACGCTAAAGGCTCTGTGCCCTAAACAAAGTCAACTTCCCACAAACACAGGTGGGGAAAAAGGGCAGACCTCTCAATCAGAGACAACGATAGACAGCTGTCCCTGATTGAGAACCCTACCCGGCCAAAACATAGAACTACACAACATAGAACATAGAATACCCACCCCAACTCACACCCTGACCAAACAAAAACAGAGGCATAAAACGATCTCTAAGGTCAGGGTGTGACATGGAGGTACCGTACCAGAGGAAACTACATCTACTTTCATCCCTAGTATACAGTCACATTCAAAATGATTGGCATCTTTGATAAAAGTCAAATAAAATAGTGTAAACACCAACATAAACTGTCTTTAAGGTCAAATGCAGCCATATTTTTCTCAATATCAAATAATTTCTGAGTAGCGATTAAGTACAAAAAAAAAAGAAGCTTATTTGCAAACAGCAATTTCTCAAGCAAAGTGCGTGCATGCATGTGTGTGTGGGAGGGGTGGAGAGGCGGGGGGGGTTATTAACCTGCCTCAGACACATTACCCAAATTGAAATGTTTTATCACAAAAAAGTACCAGACCTCACACCAACCCTTCCCTCCATTCTCCCTTGCACTTTTCCCCTCTTTTCTCCATTTATTTTTCTCTTCTTTCGTATTTGTTTCTGACGGTGTGACTCTTTCTCCTCCACATTCACTCTTTCTCTGAATCACCAGTTAATTGTAGGTCATTAGTCACTTCCTGATTAAGTTAATTCAGGTCTGATTCACTTTATAACATTGAATGTGTTTTCACACACATACACTGATGAGCATACGCACACACATTCATGCCTGGACACATTACCCAAATTGAAATGTTTTATCACAAAAAAACACCAGACCTCACACCAACCCTTCCCTCCATTCTCATAGGAGTCCCCTCGAAGCCTACCATTGACTATGTACATACCACGCGTGCGACAGAGCTGCAGGAGTTGTGACCCGTTTCTGTTGGTTATGTTGTCGTAGTTGTGCCTAGGGGGGCATATGGGGGAGGCAATTTGGGTAATGTGTCCCTTGCACTTTTCCCCTCTTTTCTCCATTTATTTTTCTCTTCTTTCGTATTTGTTTCTGACGGTGTGACTCTTTCTCCTCCACATTCACTCTTTCTCTGAATCACCAGTGAATTGTAGGTCATTAGTCACTTCCTGATTAAGTTAATTCAGGTCTGGTTCACTTTATAACACTGAATGTGTTTTCGCACACATACACTGATGAGCATACGCACACACATTCATGCCTAGACTGGGTGAGGACATAAATATGTGATACAGTACTACGTTCAGGGGAATGTCCCCCAATAATATTATCAATGTTCAAGCTGGTTTTGTGTGTGAGTGTGTTGTGTGCATGTTCTGTGTGTTTTGTGTGCATGCAACTGTATGAGAGAGAGATCTATGCGAATATCTCCTTGTGTATAATGAGGACCGAGAGATGAGGAATGTAGAACAAATATGTAGACAACTTTGGAAATACCTTTTTCTCCTAACATCTGTGTCTCCTAAGAGACATGCAGCCACTGTTTTGGGAAGTAGAATTCAACCTTGGGTGTGTTTCTGTGGACTGTTTATTCGCAAACAAAATATCTAAATTAGAAGCATCCCAATCTACACATCATCTTACAGGCAGTGCCCACCTTCGCCCGGACTCTGAAGGATATCTCAAACGTAGCCCCGACACTTCACACAGGAGCAACAGATCAATAGACACCCCGCCCAGACCAGCGAGACACTCTCCCACCCCACCCCCTGGACCTACACATAGAGGACCCACGCCGAGAGGACTTACATCAAGACCACAACACCACCAGCCACATACACACCCCAACCCCAACCAATCAACACCCCCCAAGTCAACCATGCCCACACTCCATTTAGGCCCCCTCAGATCAGACCTATGCCCCTCCTGCCCACCCCATGCACCCCACCCCCGCAAAGAGGGCCTCAACATGGAAGTCACACATACGCCCAGGCCGTGGGCAGGCAAACAGGCCCAACCCCCAATCTTACACTAACCCAAGCCAATGGCATGTACCAGATGCTCAGCAGGCTCTGCTCACACTTACTGGCCTAAGGCCAAACCACACGACTAACAACATTGGACACTTTATGGAACACAAGCCTTCACTATCTCATCCTGGAATATCCAAGGCCTGAGGTCATCTGCCTTTGGCCTAAAGAGCAGGAACCTGGACTTCACCAAAGAAATCGGTAATACAGACATTGTCATCCTGCAAGAAACATGGTATAGAGGAGACGGACCCACTGGTTGCCCTCTAGGTTACAGAGAGCTGGTAGTCCCATCCACCAAACTACCAGGTGTGAAACAGGGAAGGGACTCAGAGGGTATGCTAATTTGGTATAGAGCAGACCTAACTCACTCAATTAAATTAATCAAAACAGGAGCATTTTACATTTGGCTAGAAATTCAAAAATAAATTATCTTAACAGAGAAAAATGTCCTCCTGTGTGCTACCTATATCCCCCCACTAGAATCCCCATACTTTAATGAAGACAGCTTCTCCATCCTGGAGGGGGAAATCAATCATTTCCAGGCCGACAGACATGTACTAGTCTATGGCCACCTAAATGCCAGCACTGGACAAGAACCCGACACCCTCAGCACACAGGGGGACAAACACCTGCCTGCAGGTGACAGCATTCCCTCCCCCATATGCCCCCCTAGGCACAACTACGACAACATAACCAACAGAAACGGGTCACAACTCCTGCAGCTCTGTCGCACGCGTGGTATGTACATCGTCAATGGTAGGCTTCGAGGGGACTCCTATGATAGGTACACCCATAGCTCATCTCTTGGCAGTAATACTGTAGACTACTTTATCACTGACCTCAACCCAGAGTCTCTCAGAGCATTCACAGTCAGCCCACTGACACCCCTGTTTGACTACAGCAAAAGTTTACTTGAACAGAGCAATACTCAATCATGGGGCATCAAAGCCAAAGGAACTGAGTAACATTAACGAATGCTGTAGATGGAAGGAATGCCGTTTCGAAACCTACCAAAAAACAATTAGGCAACAACAAATTCAATCACTTTTAGACAATTTCCTGGGTAAAATGTTCCACTCTAATAGTGAAGGTGTGAACTTAGCAGTATAAAATCTTAACAGTATATTTGACCTCTCAGCTTCCCTATCAAATCTAAAAATCTCAGATAGAAAATAGAAAAATTAAACAACAATGACAAATAGTTTGATGAAGAATGCAAAAATCTAAGAAAGAAATTGAGAAACCTGTCCAACTGTCACGCCCTGATCTTAGAGAGCCGTTTTATTTCTCTATTTGGTTAGGTTAGGGTGTGATTTTGGGTGGGCATTCTATGTTGTCTATTTCTTTGTTTTTGGCCGAGTATGCTTCCCAATCAGAGGCAGCTGTCTATCGTTGTCTCTGATTGGGGATCATCCTTAGGCAGCCCTTTTTCCCACTTTCTGTTGTGGGATCTTGTTTTCGTGTCGTTTATCTTTCTTGTTTTTTGGGGTTGTTCATTTAATAAATTCAAAATATACGCCTACCACACTGTACCTTGGTCTCATTCCGACGACAGCCGTAACACCAACCAAAAATGTAGAGACCCAGAAAATCTGAGTCTACGAATTCACTATGGTGAATCACTAAAACAATACAGAAATACAACTACGGAAAAAGAAGGAACAGCACGTCAGAAATCAGTTCAATGTAATTGAAGAATCCATAGACTCTGAATCCAAAATCCTCTGCATTATCATTAACAGCAGACTCGTACATTTCCTCATCGAAAACAATGTATTGAGCAAATGTCAACTTGGCTTTTTACCAAATGACCGTACAACAGACCATGTATTCACCCTGCACACCCTAATTGACAAACAAACAAACCAAAACAAAGGACAATTCTTCTCATGCTTTGTTGATTTCAAAAAAGCCTTTGACTCAATTTGGCATGAGGGTCTGCTGTACAAATTGATGGAAAGTGGTGTTGGGGGTAAAACATATGACATCATAAAATCCATGTACACAAACAACAAGTGTACGGTTAAAATAGGCAAAAAACACACACATTTATTCCCACAGGGCCGTGGGGTGATACAAGGATGCAGCTTAAGCCCCACCCTCTTCAACATATATGTCAACGAATTGGTGCGGGCACTAGAAAACTCTTCAGCACCCGGCCTCACCGTACTAGGATCAATGTCAAATGTCTACTGTTTGCTGATGATCTGGTGCTTCTGTCACCAACCAAGGAGGGCCTACAGCAGCACCTAGATATTCTGCACAGATTCTGTCAGACCTGGGCTCCGACAGTAAATCTCAGAAAGACCAAAATAATGGTGTTCCAAAAAAGGTCCAGTCACCAGTACCACAAATACAAATTCCATCTAGACACCGTTGGCCTAGAGCAGACAAAAAACTATACATACCTTGGCATAAACATCAGCGCCACAGGTAACTTCCACAAAGCTGTGAACGATCTGAGAGACAAGGCAAGAAGGGCATTCTATGCCATCAAAAGGAACATAAAATTCAACATACCAACTAGGATCTGGTGAAAAATACTTGAATCAGTTATAGAACCCATTGCCCTTTATGGTTGTGAGGGTCTGTGGTCTGCTCACCAACCAACAATTCACAAAATGGGACAAACACCAAATTGAGACTCTGCATGCAGAATTCTGCAAATATATCCTCTGTGTACAACGTTGAGCACCAAATAATGCATGCAGAGCAGAATTAGGCCGATACCTGCTAATTATCCAAATCCAGAAAAGAGCCGTTAAGTTCTACAACCACCTAAAAGGAAGCGATTCCCAAACCTTCCATAACAAAGCCATCACCTACAGGGATATGAACCTGGAGGAGAGTCCCTTAAGCAAGCTGGTCCTGAGGCTCTGTTCACAAACACACCCCACAGAGCACAAGGACAGCAACACAATTATACCAAATAAAATCATGAGAAAACAAAAAGATAATTACTTGACACATTGGAAAGAATTAACATAAAAATCAGAGCAAACGAGAACGCTATTTGGCGCTTAACAGAGAGTACACTGTGGCAGAATACCTGACCACTGTGACTGACCCAAACTTAAGGAAAGCTTTGACTATGTACAATCTCAGTGAGCATAGCCTTGCTATTGAGAAAGGCTGCCGTAGGCAAACTTGGCTCTCAAGAGAAGACACACTGCCCACAAAATGAGGTGGAAACTGAGCTGCACTTCCTAACCTCCTGCCCAATGTATGACCATATTGGAGACACATATTTCCCTCAGATTACACAGATCCACAAAGAATATTTACCATCCAAGTTGTCAGTACCAGGTGGCCTGCCCTTATTTATAGATAGCAACAACATTTTAATACTTTCCACACCCACTTTGTGGAACTCAAAGCTTGCCTTTCATTATCTGGTACGTTATGCATGAATATGAAGGCTCAGCATTCGTTGTTTGCATGTCATGCCGAAGTTTGCTAATCTTGTCAACAAAAAAGTGGTTGGCAATATCAAAGGGTTATGTTATGAACAAGCCATCTACCTCAGTGAAGGTAGATGGCTTTTTTCCTAGAATCTCATTTAAAGTTCTCCAGAGCTTTTTACTATCATTCTTTATATCATTTATCTTTGTTCCATAGCATAGTTTCTTCTTCCTTTTGTTTGGTTTAGTTATGTGATTTCTCAAGAGAGAGAGAGAGAGAGAGAGACTGGTAGAATGTGTTTTGGTGTGCCTGCATGTGCGTGTTGCGAGGTTGTGATGGTTGCACAATCACAGGCCATCATTCTGTCCTCGTATTGATCCTATATCACTTCCCTGGGCCACACACAAGCATGCACACACAGAGTCCTGCTCCATTTCAGGAATAGATTGCTGCCCCCAGCTATAGGTTGTCAGACACTCTGATTGAAAGAGCTATATACCAACACTCTAACCGCAAGGCTATCTGCTGCCTACTATGACAGCTGTTGACAGCCCAGAATCTGATCTGTTCATTGCTGCTTCTCAGATTGTTTTCATCTGCTTCTCAGATTCTCACTGAGGGCAAATACAGGCTAGCAGTCTGTAGCTGTGACTACATGCCCACTAGCTACAGGCTAGCAGTCTGACTGCAGCTACTGCATGACTACATGCCCACTAGCTACAGGCTAGCAGTCTGACTGCAGCTACTGCATGACTACATGCCCACTAGCTACAGGCTAGCAGTCTGACTGCAGCTACTGCATGACTACATGCCCACTAGCTACAGGCTAGCAGTCTGACTGCAGCTACTGCATGACTACATGCCCACTAGCTACAGGCTAGCAGTCTGACTGTAGCTACTGCATGACTACATGCCCACTAGCTACAGGCTAGCAGTCTGACTGTAGCTACTGCATGACTACATGCCCACTAGCTACAGGCTACCAGTCTGACTGCAGCTACTGCATGACTACATGCCCACTAGCTACAGGCTACCAGTCTGACTGTAGCTGTGACTACATGCCCACTAGCTACAGGCTACCAGTCTGACTGTAGCTGTGACTACATGCCCACTAGCTACAGGCTACCAGTCTGACTGTAGCTGTGACTACATGCCCACTAGCTACAGGCTAGCAGTCTGACTGCAGCTACTGCATGACTACATGCCCACTAGCTACAGGCTAGCAGTCTGACTGCAGCTACTGCATGACTACATGCCCACTAGCTACAGGCTACCAGTCTGACTGCAGCTACTGCATGACTACATGCCCACTAGCTACAGGCTACCAGTCTGACTGTAGCTGTGACTACATGCCCACTAGCTACAGGCTACCAGTCTGACTGCAGCTACTGCATGACTACATGCCCACTAGCTACAGGCTACCAGTCTGTCTGTAGCTGTGACTACATGCCCACTAGCTACAGGCTACCAGTCTGACTGCAGCTACTGCATGACTACATGCCCACTAGCTACAGGCTAGCAGTCTGACTGCAGCTACTGCATGACTACATGCCCACTAGCTACAGGCTACCAGTCTGACTGCAGCTACTGCATGACTACATGCCCACTAGCTACAGGCTACCAGTCTGACTGCAGCTACTGCATGACTACATGCCCACTAGCTACAGGCTACCAGTCTGACTGCAGCTACTGCATGACTACATGCCCACTAGCTACAGGCTACCAGTCTGACTGCAGCTACTGCATGACTACATGCCCACTAGCTACAGGCTACCAGTCTGACTGCAGCTACTGCATGACTACATGCCCACTAGCTACAGGCTAGCAGTCTGACTGTAGCTATGACTACATGCCCACTAGCTACACTACACACTAGAGTTTATGTCAACTAGCTAAATGGCCACAAAACCTAATCACTTTACATTGTACTCATTTCAGCTGGCACTCTCATTCAGAGAGTCTTATATACGTACAGGGTCACTGATTCTTTGGCACTAAATTTTAAAAATCTGCATGGTGAGGTTAATAGAATATGTGTCAGAGAAACAAGGGCTCATGCCACCATTCACCATGCACTGCTGTAGATACTCCACATGTGGGGCAGCAGGTAGCAGCAGGCAGGTAGCCTAGTGGTTAGAGCGTTGGGCCAGTAACTGGAAGGTTGCTATGTCAAATCCCTGAGCTGACAAGGTAAAAATCTGTTGTTCTGCCCCTGAATAAGGCAGTTAACCCACTGTCCCTAGGCTGTCATTGTAAATAAGAATTTGGTCTTTAACTGACTTGCCTAGTTAAATAAAATAAAACATTTGATTATGCCTACCCAATTGTGTGTTAGCTAGGCTAGTCACCACTAAAATTGATGTTTTATGGTATTGTGTAGGCCTATATCTTTGTTCATTCTAATTAACCAAATGAATAATCCAACAATAAAAATCATTATTTTGTAAGAAATATAAGATCTGTTTACATGTTGCAATAAAGTTGACTAGTAGAAGTAGAAGTAGAAGTTCATCTTAGACAGTAGTAGACAGTAGAAGCTCATCTTTTGTTTGTTTTCACTTGGTAATGATTAATAAGTAAGTCCATGGTAATTGCTCATATGTAACTGTATATGTAAATAACGTATCATGTAGCTACACAACCATTACAAGTAAGTACCCCTCAAGATAGACTTAATTTTTCTTTGCAAAATCCTGTGTAACACCTAGCACTTACACAACACCTAGCATTTACTTATGCAGATAGTACATGTACTCTATGGTGCACAAGTGGGTTTATCCTTCCACTTGGATTGCAAGGAGGTTCAGATTGTCATAATGGGCAACATACACATTACTTATAAGTCAAAATTATATATATAAACACCGGGGATGACACCCGTACTGTAGACCCCAGTTAGTGAGGTTGACCTATTTCTGCTTTGTTTTTGTAAACTCAACCAAGTTAGCCCAGGTGATACACTGTTGGGCGGGCAACTGCACATTCACGGGTAAGTAATTAGAGGCTATTTAGCCTTCAACCTTTCTAATCTTGGACACCCGGCGTATCTGTTCACGAGAGATTGCAATCTTCTGACAGCTGCTACTGAATTGGCTGCAGCTGAGAAGAAACAAAACACCTAATTAGTGAATTTAGTGGAAACTTGCTCATTTGTAACAACCATGGTAGCAAGTCTATATTGTTACACCTCTGTAATTACAGACTGCATTTACCATCAGTTACATGTTCTTAATAAATCTCTACAGTCGATTGGTGCGTTGTCTCCATAAAAATCAGTCAGTTTATCTGGGGTTTTTTGCATTGGATGTGTCTCAGTCCACCACATGTGTTTAACTTCAGCATCTGTGGTCAAAGGTGGCAGAGGTGGCAGAGTCAGACCAAAAGACGTCCTATAAATCAGACTTTAAAAAAAAAAGATGTATCGTCTGAACGGTTTGATCTACAAAACTAAAAAAAAATTCTGTATCGTCTGAACGGTTTGATCTACAAAACTATTATGACGACTTGCTCTACGATCCCCACAAGTGTCAGGGGACTCGTCTGAAGTTGGTACGAACGATGTGCAAACTTCTGTTAGTAGCGTCCGAACCGTTTGAGCTACAAACTAATGTGACCACATTGTAGAAGATGGGGATTCTGACAAACACGATGGTGTTCTCCACTTTGCTCTACGACTCCCACAAGTGTCAGGACTTGTCTAAAGGTAACCCGCACCGCTTTAATGGAAGATTGAAGGTCGTTTTGTGCCTACCCAAAACAGGGTTTAAATATGTGGAAAATATACACAGTTCCAGTCAAAAGTTTGGACAGACCTACACATTCCAGGGTTTTTCTTAATTTTGAATATTTTCTACATTGTAGAATAATAGTGAAGACATCACAACCATGAAATAACACATATGGAATCATGTAGTAACCAAAAAAAGAGTTAAACAAATCTGCTATTTTAGATTTAGATTCTGCAAAGTAGGCACCCTTTGCCTTGATGACAGCTTTGCACACTCTTGGAATTCTCTCAACCAGCTTCACCTGGAATGCTTTTCTAACAGTCTTGAAGGAGTTCCCACATATGCTGAGCACTTGTTGGCTTCACTCTGCGGCCCAACTCATCCCAAATCATCTCAATTGGGTTGAGGTCAGGTGATTGTAGAGCCAGGCCAGCTGATGCAGCACTCCATCACTCTCCTTCTTGGTCAAATAGCCCTTAGCCTGGAGGTGTGTTGGGTCATTGTCCTGTTGAAAAACAAATGATAGTCCCACTAAGCGCAAAGCAGATGGGATGGCGCATCGCTGCAGAATGCTGTGGTAGCCATGCTAGATAAGTGTGCCTTGAATTCTAAATAAACCACAGACAGTGTCTCCATCAAAGCACCCCCACACCATCACACCTCCCCCTCCATGCTCCTAACGTTGGGAACCACATATGTGGAGATCATCCATTCACCTACTCTGTCTCACGAAGACACGGCGGTTGGAACCAAAGGACAGATTTCCAGTAGTCAAATGTCCATTGCTCATTTTTCTTAGTCCAGGCAAGTCTCTTCTTCTTATTGGTGTCCCTTGGTAACGGTTTCTTTGCAGCCATTCAACCATGAAGGCTTGATTCATACAGTCTCCTCTGAACAGTTAATGTTGAGATGTGTCTGTTAATTGAACTCTGTGAAGGATTTATTTGGGCTGCAATCTGAGGTGCAGTTAATTGTGAATTTCTGAGGTTGGTAACTCAAAATAATTCTAGGGCTTCCTTTCCTGTGGCGGTCCTCATGGAAGCCAGTTTCATCATAGAGCTTAATGGTTATTGCGACTGCACTTGAAGAAACTTTCAAAGTTCTTCACATTTTCTAGATTGACTAAACATCATGTCTTAAAGCAATGATGGATAGTCGTTTGTCTTTGCCTATTTTAGCTGTTCTTGACATATAATGGACTTGGTCATTTACCAAATAGTGCTATCTTCTGAATACCACCCCTACCTTGTCACAACACAACTGATTGGCTCTAACTTAAAATTACACAAATTCACTTTTAACAAGGCACACCTGTTAACTTTTTATGGCTGCAGGGGCAGTATTGAGTAGCTTGGATGAAAGGTGCCCATATCAAACGGCCTGCTCCTCAGTCATATCTGTGAGTGTAACAGAACTTATGTAGCAGGCAAAACCCAGAGGACTAACCGTTCAGATTTTTATTTATTTTTTAGGTCTCTGTCTGTTCAGTGAGTTCTCATTGGCAAATTATATTTCTGAGAAACGTGTCTTCAGTTCCTACCGCGTCCACTGGATGTCACCAGTCTTTGGAATTTGGTTGAGGTTATTCATTTGTGCAATGAAGAAGTAGGGCCAACTAGGTACTGCGTAACACTGTTGAGAGTTGCGCAAGACTTGAAAAGTAGCTTGGTTTGTTGTGTTCCTATATTGAACACAGATAGACCCGTCTTCAATTTGATCGATTATTAACGTTTAAAAATACCTAAAGTTGTATCACAAAAGTAGTTTGAAATATTTTGACAAAGTTTATAGGCAACTTTTGAAATATTTTGTAGTGACGTTGCGCATTTTGGGAGCTGTTTTTTTCTGGATCAAACGCGCCAAATATATTGACATTTTGGATATATATGGACGGAATTAATCGAACAAAAGGACCGATTGTGATGTTTATGGGACATATTGGAGTGCCAACAAAAGAAGCTCGTCAAAGGTAAGGCATGTTTTATATTTTATTTCTGCGTTTTGTGTAGCGCCTGCAGGGTTGAAATATGCTACCCTCTTTGTTTACTGTTATGCTATCATCAGATAATAGCTTCTTGTGCTTTCGCCGAAAAGCCTTTTTAAAATCTGACATGTTGGCTGGATTCACAACGAGTGTAGCTTTAATTGAGTATCTTACATGTGTTATTTACTGAAAGTTTGATTTTTATATACATTTATTTGAATTTGCCGAGCTGCATTTTTCCAAGTGGGACGCCAGCGTCCCCTATACCATAAGAAGTTAAGGAAGTCTCTAACTTGCCCAAGGTCGAGTATCTCATGATAAGCTGTAGACCACACTATTTGCCAAGAGAGTTTTCATCTATATTTTTCGTAGCTGTCTATATACCACCACAAACCGATGCAGGCACTCAGACAGCACTCAGCGAGCTGTATAAGGCCATAAGCAAACAAGAAAATGCTCATTCAGAGGTGGCGGTCCAAGTGGTCGGGGACTTTAATGCAGCTCAACTTAAATATGTTTTACCAAATTTCTAACAGCATGCTAAAAGTGCGACCAGACAAAATTTGTTTTGAGACTACTTTTACTCCACACACAGAGACACGTACAAAGCTCGCCCTCCATTTAGCAAATCTGACCATAGCTCTATCCTCCTGATTCCTGCTTACAAGCAAAACCTAAAGCAGGAAGTACCAGTGACTCGCTCAATAAGGAAGTGGTAAGATGATGCAGATGCTAAGCTACAGGACTGTTTTGCTATCACAGACTGGAATATGTTCCGGGATTCTTCCGATGGCACTGATGAGTACACCACATCAGTCACTGGCTTCATCAATAAGTGCATCGATGACGTCGTCCCCACAGTGACCGTACATACATACCCCAACCAGAAGCCATGCATTACAGGCAACATCCGCAATGAGCTAAAGGGAAGAGCTGCTGCTTTCAAGGAGCGGGACTCTAACCCGGACGCTTATAAGAAATCCTGCTATGCCCTCCGACGAACCATCAAACAGGCAAAGAGCTAAAATACAGGACTAAGATTGAATCGTACTACATCGGCTCTGACACTCATTGGATGCGGCAGGGCTTGCAAACTATTAAGGGCTACAAAAGGAAGCACAGCTGGGAGCTTCCCAGTGACACGAGCTGATGCTACTCAACTTCTGTGCTCGCTTTGAGGCAAGCAACACTGAAGCATGCATGAGAGCGTCAACGGTTCCGGACAACTGTGTGATCACGCTCTCCATAGCCAATGTGCCAAAAAGACACAAGTGCGCACACACAGATATCCGGTTGCAAGAGGTCCAACATGTCTTTACTGTTCTTCAGGATACTTCAGGATACATTCATACATAATTACTCTCTGGGTTGGAGGAACAGAAAAATGTGCCTCTAGGAGAAATAAAACTATTTGTGTTGTGTGTGCATGTATGTGTGTGATCGTAAGTGTGTTTGCGAGCATGCATGCATGCCCGAGTGTCTGTAATCCCAAACCTAATTTAATTCATATCAACCTCCTCTCCCTCTTCCCCCAAAGCGAGAGTGAGATAGTGGAGAGAAAGATGGATAATGGAGGGAAAGAGGGAGAGAGTCTCAGGGCAGTGACAGAGCCTCAGGCAAAGATCAGAGACATGATAGCTCCATCCCCGGACACACACTTGACACAAACACGCACACAATAGCACACGCACACAAGACTGGGGGCTGGGAGCTGGGTGTACTGATCTAGATTGTAGTTAATAGCGTTCCTTGAGAGCAGACTGTTCTGACTGTTCACTCATACCCAAACATATGCACACACACACCACACACACACACACACACAGGGCCAGAGGAGCTGGTGTCTCTGATGTGTAGAGTATCACAGCAGTGGTTCAGATCAGATCATTAAAGAAGGAATCCGCAGGTCGTGGTCGACGCTATGCCGCCCCACTTCTTGTGTAGTGGTTTCACTTTGCCTTCGGGGCAAGGAGTGTCTTTATGATAATCCTACCTACTGAATGACCCTGCTGCCCCAGAGCTGGAGAGAAAGTGACGGTCACTTACAACATAACGTTACCACTGCCAGAAACACACAGAGCAGTTGAAGCCAACAAGCATCATTCTCGGTTCTTGAACCTGAATCAGTTCGACCCCAAAAGAGAAAAAGAGTGTTCATGACTAATCCAGAAACCGGATAAACATTGTCATTCATTTTTAAAGGTGGAAGAGTGATTTTTAGGGAGTTTTTCCTAGCCACCGTGCTTCTACATCTGCATTTCTTGCTGTTTGGGGTTTGTGTTTCTATATAGCACTTTGTGTGTTTCTATATAGCAATTTGTGACATCTGCTGAGGTGCAAAGGGCTTTATAAATAAATTTGATTGATTGATTGATTGTTACCTCCTCTCTCTCAGGTGAGACCATGGCCAGTATTTTACCTACCTCCTTTCTCTCAGGTGAGACCATGGCTGTTACATTACCTACCTTCTCTCTCTCTCTCTCTCTCTCTCTCTCAAGTGAGACCATGGCTAGTATGTCTGTACATACCTCCTCTCCCAGGGCTCTACAGTGCAACCATTTGAATTGCAAATGTGCCAAAATATTTTGCTGTGCAACTTGGAATTTACATTTAGGAGCACCAGTGCAACAAAAATCCCCCAGATGATAATTGTTGCATTGATTACTTCACTGTACCGCAGCCCCTGGGTGCCATGGAGAATACACGGAACTCAGATTCATGATAGTCATGCTTCACTATTACTACAAAGAAAACAAATATTTGTAATTGTGCTACTATATTTTTCAATGTAGGCGCACACACGCTCCTTGTAAAAAAAGGTCAGTGTCGAGCCCTGTCCCTCTCAGTTGAGACCATGGTTAGTATGTCACCCACATGCTACCGTGTCCCAGACCTGCTGTTTTCTATTCTCTCTCTCTACCGCTCCTGCTGTCTCGAACTCTGAATGTTCGGCTATGAAAACTGACATTTACTCCTGAGGTGCTGACCTTTTGCACACTCAACAACCACTGTGATTATTATTATTTGACCCTGCTGGTCACCTATGAACATTTGAACATCTTGGCCATGTCTGTTATAATATCCACCCAAGCACAGCCAAAAGAGGACTGGCCACCCCTCATAGCCAGGTTCCTCTCTAGGTTTCTTCCTAGGTTCCTGCCTTTCTATGTAGTTTTTCCTAGCCACCGTGCCTCTACATCTGCATTGCTTGCTGTTTGGGGTTTTAGGCTGGGTTTCTATATAGCACTTTGTGACATCTGCTGATGTAAAAAAGGCTTCATAAATACATTTGATTGATTGATTGATACCTGATCTCTCTCAGGTGAGACCATGGCCAGTATGTTACCAACCATCAATTAATTGATGGTGAGTTATTGGTTAAATTCCTAAACATTGCATACGTTCTGACTATAATTTATTCCTATTCCATCAATATTCTGTTATCAAATCAAATTCTATGTTTATGTTGGCATATGCACTGGATACGGTGGGGTGTATATGGGAATATGCCATTGCATTGTACCATGTACTATTGAAGAAACAATATGTTTTACGTTTTCCCACATGGTGCCAACAACCCCCAAAGATTCAGACTCAGACTCAACCCTCCTGTCCCACTACCAACCAAGCAAAAGTCCCCCCCACCCCAAAACCTTTTGTGAACGAACTAACACTAGCAATGGACTTTTCCCCCCTCTTTAATAGCTCTGACTTTGCTGATAGCTACTTTATTGATGAAAAATGTACTTAATATGACTGTGATATGTGGATGTCCCGCCTAGCTATCTTAAGATGAATGCACTAACTATAAGTCGCTCTGGATAAATGTGTCTGCTAAATGACTCAAAGGTAAATGTAAACATCAGTGCAAAGGGCTTGGTAGGAAATGTTGGTTCCTCCAGAATGACAGACAATTACGCTCGTTATAAGTTTTTTCCCTTTTCCCCCCTCACTTGAGATATTAATATACAATTACATTGAGTTCAAATCAATACTATGAAAACTTGGTTTGGAAAGGCCATTGACACCTGCACTAATAAGTGATTTCAATACATTTAAGTGATATGATTTTTTCTCTCCCATCAGCGTCAACATTTACGGAGTAACAGAACCATGGATGACTAGGTCTACTTCCTGCATTCTAAAAAAAACTGACCACATGAATATCTGTTCTGTAAAAATCCACATAGTTTACAATTATAAACTTTACAAGGTAAAAGTGACTTTTGTCAACAACAAAAAAGGGATAATTACAATGACAACTGAACACTTGTAGAACTTAAATAAAACACACATACAGGACATATGCAGCTAGCTACCAGCTCCCAGGAAAAAAGCCTCCGTGGTGCCCCAGCCGATCACAGGTGGCCAGTACTCGCCACACACAGCACGACGACCCTGTTGCCAGGTCTCACACCTCCAGGCCAAAAACTGTTATGTACTGCTCCTAGTTCCCACCTTTCACCCCTACTAAATCAGAGCCGGTATGACAGCGAATCTCCAATGCATCCTTACGGCCCTGCTCCAGAGGTGCAATTCTCAATGGCTCACGCACGCATGTACTTGTGAATTGAAATGATGACAAATTGGGGCTGTGTTACTGATGGTAGGCTTTGTTACTTTGGTTCCAGCTCTCTGCAGGTCATTCACTAGGTCCCCCTGTGTGGTTCTGGGATTTTTGCTCACCCTTCTTGTGATCATTTTGATCCCACGGGGTGAGATCTTGCGTGAAGCCCCAGATCGAGGGAGATTATCAGTGGTCTTGTATGTCTTCCATTTCCTAATAATTGCTCCCACAGTTGATTTCTTCAAACCAAGCTGCTTACCTATATATTGACCAAATACTTATTTTCCACCATCATTTGCAAATAAATTCATTACAAATCCTACAATGTGATTTTCTGGATTTTATTTTCTCATTTTGTCTGTCATAGTTGAAGTGTACCTATGATGAAAATTACAGGCCTCTCTCATCTTTTTAAGTGGGAGAACTTGCACAATTGGTGGCTGACTAAATACTTTTTTGCCTCACTGTAAGTATTGGGGCGGTATAGAGTCGACCACAACCTGCGGATTCCTGCTTTAAAGGTTGTAGTGTAACAAATCTCCTCTTTGTCTGAGGAAGTCTCTAAGGATCGGACCAATACGCAGTGTGGTAAGTGTTCGTCATATTTTTTATTAAAACTGAACACTACACAAAATGAAAACGAAACAGTTCCGTGTGGAAGACACAGAAAATAACTACCCACAAACACCAGGTGGGAACAGGCTACCTAAGTATGGTTCTCAATCAGAGACAATGATTGACAGTTGCCTCTGATTGGGAACCATACCAGGCCAAACACATAGAACTATAACACACAGAACAAACATGTAATGCCCACCCCAACTCACGCCCTGACCAAACTAAAATAGAGACATAAAAAAGGAACTAAGGTCAGGATGTGACATGTAGAATGTGACAGCTGCTTAGGTTTCTTTACAGTAATATAATTGGAGTAACTTCCAGCTGCTGCTTCACATTGTAGACTGATATATTCCCGCTTACCCTTGATTTTCACCAGTAACCCTCACTCATCAGTCACTCGTCTCTAGTCATCTTCTCTAACCCCAGGCTAAGTGATGTCCCAGTTCATGATGTGTCTATATTGTGTAACTGTGTAGATTATTATAAATGTGTCTAGGTGATCATGAACTCTGTGTGAATATGACTTTGAATTAGTGGATGGATTGAGCTGTTGTCATTGAAATATTGGTGGTAGGGCAGAGAGGCAGGAGGGGGAATGTTACTGACAAGTTCCTAATGGTGTCCCTCTCTCTCTCTCTGACACTCATACTTTCACACGCACACACAGGCACGCACACTTGGCTTGTGAATGAAGAGACTGATGAACGGTGCCGTTTGTTGTTGACAAAGAACGGAACATCAAGTGGTCATAAATCCAAGGCTTTAAAACAAATGTATCAATGTATGCCGATGACTCAAGTTTACTCTTTCATTTGCAATCTGGAACCCTGCATGATCTCATTGAAAATGTAGATCACTTCTCTAGCCTCTCTGGACTAAAACCAAATGATGATAAGTGTACCATATTATGTATTATATAATGGGTGGGTCTAATCCTTAATGCTTATCGCTTAAAACCGCATTCCCGCCGTTGTCTATTGCACCAGCAGCTAAATCTATGAAGTTAAACTTGTGCAATAGACACTGGCTGACTATTTACTCTGTTCCAAACAGTTTATAAACTTGATCTCTGTTATAAAAAGCATCTAGACATTATCTAACATTTCTTTTAGACTAACATTGTGTTTTCAACAGCGGAGATTTGTATAAACCTTGCTGTCTGTCTGTCCGACATTTACAACATTGTTTCAATGCTCAAATTCGATCTCCAACTGTCCCATAGTAATGAACATGTCTGGACACAGCTTCAGTTTGAAGTGATGGTGTTAGCTGTGTTGTTGGCGAGCTCCTCTTCTCTGAAGAACAGTGGAAATGCAGCTACTTGCTGTTATTCTGGCTGCTCTTTTTTGCCCTGCCTGTAAGTTAGCCATAGTTGGCTAGCTTTCAAGAAAGGGATAAGAATGTTGCCAGCATGTATTGCAATGGAACATTTAGATTCAGATACAGATCAAACTTGATCGACTTGGTCGCATCTCTAGCAACCGAACTGATAGAACGGTACTATGTCTTGTGGATGGATGAAATGGAATTCATAAATTAAAGAGGTGCTGTTGTGCTTTCTTCACCACACTACCTTTGTGGGTGGACCATTTCACTTTGTCAGTGACATGTACGCTGAAGAAGTTAAACTTTCCACCTTCTCTACTGCTGTCCCATCGATGTGGATAGGGGGTGCTCCCTCTGCTGTTTCCTGAAGTCCACAATCAGCTCCCTTGTTTTGTTGATGTTGAGTGAGAGGTTTTTTTCTGACACCACACTCCGAGAGCCCTCACCTCCTCGCTGTAGGCTGTCTTGTTGTTGGTAATCAAGCCTACTACTGTTGTTTCGTCTGCAAACTTGATGATTGAGTTCGAGGTGTGTGTGGCCAAGCAGTCATGGGTGAACAGGGAGTACAGGAGGGGGCTGAGCATGCACCCTTGTGGGGCCCCAGTGTTGAGGATCAGCAAAGTGGAGATGTTGTTTCCTACCTTCACCACCTGGGGGCGGCCCATCGGGAAGTCCAGGACCCAGTAGCACAGGGCGGGGTTGAGACCCAGGGCCTCAAGCTTAATGATGAGCTTGGAGGGTACTATGGTATTGAATGCTGAGCTGTTGTCAATGAACAGCATTCTTACAAAGGTATTCCTCTTGTCTAGATGGGATAGGGCAGTGTGCAGTGTGATTGCGATTGCATCGTCTGTGGAACTGTTGGGGCGGTAAGCAAATTGAAGTGGGTCTAGGGTGACAGGTAAGGTGGAGGTGATATGATCCTTGACTAGTCTCTCAAAGCACTTCATGATGACAGAAGTGAGAGCTATGGGGAGATAGTAATTTAGTTCAATTACCTTTGCATTCTTGGGTACAGGAACAATGGTGGCGATCTTCAAACATGTGGGGACAGCAGACTGAGATAGGGAGAGATTGAATATGTCCTTAATCAAACCAGCCAGCTGGTCTGCGCATGCTCTGAGGACGTGGCTAGGGATGCCGTATGGGCCGGCTTGCGAGGGTTAACATGTTTAAATGTCTTAGTCACGTTGACCATGGAGAAGAAGAGCCCACAGTCCTTGGTAGTAGTGGCACTGCATTATCCTCAAAGCGGGCAATGAAGGTGTTGAGTTTGTCTGGAAGCAAGACGTCGTGTCCGCGACGTGGCCGGTTATCCTTCTGTAGTCCGTGACTGTCTGTAGACCCTGTCACATACGTCACGTGTCTGAGCTGTTGAATTGCGACTCCACTTTGTCTCTATACTGTCATTTTTCTTGTTTGATTGCCTTGCGGAGGGAATGACTGCTCTGTTTGTATTCTGCTATATTCCCAGTCGCCTTGAAATGGTTAAATGCAGTGGTACGCGCTTTCACTTTTGTGCGAATGCTGTCATCTATACAAGGTTTCTGGTTAGGGTAGGTTTTAATAGTCACAGTGGGTACAACATCTCCTATACACTTCCTTATAAGCTCACTCACCAAAGCAGCGTATACATCAATAGTATGATCTGAGGCTATCTGGAACATATTTCAGTCTGCATGATCAAAACAATCTTGAGGCGTGGATTCCGATTGGTCAGTCCTTATTACAGGTACTACCTGTTTGAGTTTCTGCCTATAGGAAGGGAGGAGTAAAATGGAGTCGTGGTCAGGTTTTCCCGAAAGAGGGCGGGGGAGGGCCTTGTATGCATCGAGGAAGTTAGAGGAACAATGGTCCAGTGTTTTTCCAGCGCGAGTGCTATAGATTCTGGCACTAAGTCCACCCTCAACAAGCTATATAGGGCCATAAGCAAACAAGAAAATGCACATCCAGAGGCAGCGCTTCTCGTGGCCTGTAATTTTAATGGAGTGAAACTCATCTTTATCAGCATCTCATCTGTGCAACAAGAGGTGACAAAACTCTAGATTACCTTTACTCCACACACAGAAACGCATACAAGGCTCACCATCTTTTTGTTACATCTGACCATAACCCTACCCTGCTGATTCCAGCTTCAAGCAAAAACTCAAGCAGGAAGTACCTATGTTGCGTTCTATACGGAAGTGGTCCAATGAAGCGTATGCTAGGAAACAGGACTGTTTCGCTTGCACAGACAGGAATCCGGGATTCATCCGATGACATTGAGGAGTTTACCACATCAGTCAATGATTTCATTAAGAAGTGTGCTGACGATGTCATTGTCCCCACAGTGACAGTTCATACAGTACATATCCCAACCAGAAGCCATGGATTACAGGCAACATCCTCACTGAACTAAAGGCTAGAGCTGCTCAAGGAGTGGGACACTAATCCGGAAACTTATATGATATCCAGCTATAACCTCTGACGAGCCATCAAACAGTCAAAGCATCCATACAAGACTAAGATCTCTAATCCTACTACGCCTGCTCTGATGCTCGTTGGGTGTGGCAAGGCTTGCAAACTATCATGGATTACAAAGGGAAACCCAGCCACGAGCTGCATAGTGACACAAGCCTACCAGATGAGATAAATGCCTTTTATGCTCGCTTTGAGGCAAGCAACATAAAACCATGCATGAGAGCAAAAGCTTTTCCTGAAGACTGATTTTGCTCTCTGTAGCCGAATGATGTCCTGGTAACTTTCAGGGAACGAGACAACGGTCCCCATAGAACGTTAATTTGGGACCATCACGTGACGTCCTAAGGACTAGTAAATGGAAACTCCTGAGAAAGTCCTAGAAAGGTCCTGACATGGTCCTCAGTGACGTCCTGGGAACTTACAGAGAACTAGACAAATGACGTTCCCTGAACGACAGGTTTTAATGTTCCTAGAACATTTTTGGAAAGTCAGTGGTTCACGTTGTGCCAAAAACCCTTAAGAGACCTAATGGGAACATTGCCGAATGTCCTCAGAATGTCCTCTGTTTAGTGGGGTCTCTGTGCCCCAAAATACCAAGGTAATCAGGATGGTAACATCTCACATCAACACCATCATCCCAGACACACTGGACCCACTCCAATTTGCAAACCACCAAAATTGATTGACAGATGCAATCTCTATTGCACTCCACACTGACCTCTCCCACCTGGACAAGAGGAATACCTCTGTGAGAAAGCTGTTCCTGACGGGCCGCCCCCCAGGTGGTGAGGGTAGGCAATGACACATCAACCACTCTGTCCCCATCCACATCGACATGGGTGTGGTGGAGCAGGTTGAGACCTTCAAGTTCCTCGATGTCCACATCACAAAGGAATTAAAATGGTCCACACACAACAACACAGTCATGAAGAAAGCACGACAATGCCTCTTTCCCCTCAGGAGGCTGAAAGGATTTGGAATGGGCCCTCAGATCCTCAAAAAGTTCTACCGCTGCACCACTGAGAGAATCTTAACTGGCTGCATCATCTCTTCGTTTAGCAACTGCTTGGCATCCAACCGCAAGGCGCTACAGAGGGTAGTGCGTACGGCCCAGTACATCACTGGTGCCGAACTCCAAGACCTCTACACCAGGCGGTGTCAGTGGAAGGCCCTAAAAATTGGCAAAGACTCCAGCCACCCAAGTCATAGATTGTTTTCCCTGCTACCGCATGGCAAGCTGTACAGATGAACCAAGTTTGGACAGGACCCTGAACAGCTTCTACCCCTAAGCCATACGACTGCTAAATAGTTAACCAAATAGCTACCCGGTTAATTAACTATCTACATTAACCCTTTTTACATTAACTCTTGACTTATCACATACGTTGCTACTACTGTTTATTATCTTTCATGTAGCCTAGTCACTTACCCCTACCTATATGTACATATCTACCCCAATTACCTCATACCCCTGCACATCAACTCAGTACTGGTGCCCCATGTCTATTTCTCCTGTTATGTTTTCTTTAATTGTTCTATTTTGTTCTCTCTGCAATGTTGGGAAGGGCCAATAAGTAAGCAGTTCACTATTAGTCTATACCTGTTGTTTACAAAACATGTGATAAATACAATGTGATTTGATTCGACACTCAAAGAGAGAAAGACTTTTGCCCATACTGAGGTAATTGGTAGGTAAGTGCAGGTAATTTCCCCCACTGGAAATCTTGCACTTTTCTCTTTCCCTCGCTCTCTAAATCATTATTGTTGTCAGCTCTTTCTGTCATTCACTCTGGTTCTTCTGTTGAAAGCCTAACGGTCTCAGCCTGTTCTTTAAAGATGTGTTTTGTTATGTCATAATGCAGCAGTCAGGCCAGACATCGACACACTCTCTCCAGAACACACCACTGCATTCTCAGCTTTCTCTCTGTGCAAGTGTGCATGTGTTTTGGTTGCTTGCTTGTGTGTATAATGTCTTTGTGTTGTGTGCACAAGTGTCCCTAGAGGGTATAGGGAAGAAGGAAGAACACGAGTGGCTGTAGGTCTTTATTAAAGAAACAAAAACCTAATAGTACAGAATCAGTCTCACAATAAAGAACTACATAATATATTAGGCCAAAGCAGAACTATTTCCCAAAGCGTGGATCATTAAAAACATTGTTTTTCCAGCATTCCATACAACAACATGGAACACACACACACGCACGCACAAAACACACATACATTAATCATTAAGAAGTAATGTATTTTCCTGCACTCCTTCTCCTTGCAAGCACCTCTCCCCTGTGTCTGCTTTGGCAGCCTCTCAATACGCCCTAACCCAGTTCAACAATACTAGAGTTTACAACACACATACTGTACATATACACCACGATGCTACAGAAAACACACACACACATTCAGTAGTACACACATCCCGAAAGCAAAGCTAACCTTTTTCCTTTCAATTATGGCTGTAAGCTAATGAGGCTAACGAGGAAGTGTGGGTTGAAATGAACCTACCCATCATTGTGTGTGTGTGTGTGTGTGTGTTGTATTGTTAAAAGCCATGTGCTCTTTCTCTTGCTTTGTTCTTAGAGAAAGAAATGACTTTGAAAATATAATGTATTCACTCCATGCCAAGTGGGAGTTAAAGAGAGTATTTAAACTTTAAATTGCAACACAGGGCAGACACCTCCGAGGTAACTTTCTCAAAATACACACAAACACACACTCACGCACTGACGTCACACACACACACACACACACACACACATACAGAGAGTGCCAATGCAGCCCTATTACCCTGTTTCCAGGGAGACAAGATTCCTTGTGTCCATGTTTCTGCATTGACCCTGCATTCCTGTGCATTTAAAGTCTACACATATACACACTAAAGCACATATCTACAGCACCTCTTTCCCCTCTTTTGCAATAATAATTGTCTAATATTAGATACCATTTTATTCAGAGCAATCTTGGATATTACAGAAAATTATCTGCAAATAATTCTCACTTTCTCTTCCCCCCTTTTTCTCTCCCTACCACACTGCCACACTCCCTCCCTCTCGCGCACGCACACACACACACAGTCGCACACCCCTCTGTGACAGGTAAATAGCTGTAGATGGCTTTAGAGGAGATTGTTTGTCTGTGTTTTGGTTTCTAGTGAAATTTCTTTCCGTCTACAAAACTGTTAGGAAGATTGTTTCAGAGTGAATCTGTCGACGTCTGATCTGACCCTGTCTACACCCTTTCTAAACCAGAGCCACATTCAGTTGGACACAACACAGGAAAGCTCAGATGTAAATATATTTTGTTGGACAGACAATTATCTCTGACATGTTGAGTGCACAGTCATGTCAGCTCTGTTTATAATGGAATTCCTTTCAGTCATAATCAGTATGTTGCACCCAGCTGAAGCCAACCCTAGTCTGACATTGTCTATCTCCCGTACTTCTGTAGCAAAGAGCATCAAATGTGGAACTGCATTATACCAATGGCAATAATGGGGGGGAACCACAGGCCATTACTCTCCTCCGACCTGACATACTAAACTGAAATACTTGCTAAATACAGTGGGGCAAAAAAGTATTTAGTCAGCCACCAATTGTGCAAGTTCTCCCACTTAAAAAGATGAGAGAGGCCTGTAATTTTCATCATAGGTACACTTCAACTATGACAGACAAAATCAGAAAATAAAATCCAGAAAATCACATTGTAGAATTTTTCATGAATTTATTTGCAAATTATGGTGGAAAATAAGTATTTGGTCAATAACAAAAGTTTTTCTCAATACTTTGTTATATCCCCTTTGTTGGCAATGACAGAGGTCAAACGTTTTCTGTAAGTCTTCACAAGGTTTTCACACACTGTTGCTGGTATTTTGGCCCATTCCTCCATGCAGATCTCCTCTAGAGCAGTGATGTTTTGGGGCTGTTGCTAAATACTAAATACTTTTTTGCCCCACTGTACATGTACTGTATTGACTTACTAAAAAGCTAACCTCTTCTGTCTTTTTGCAGTGGTTTGCCTCAGACTGACTGAGAGCTCCAGCAGTGTTACCCCCTCATAGACAACATTTCATCATCTCACCACCATTCACACACGCCTGGTCGTTTATACAACTAGTCATTTATTAAAGAAGCAAACGGATGTGAGGAGGAGGGAGAGGGAAGAAGCTGTTTCCCCTTAACTGTAAAAGGAGTGAAAAGAGGAGTGTTGTTAGCCAGTGTGTCTTACAGCTGTGATTAGTTCTGGACTGCTGTTGTGTTCTCTTTGCCACGACCGTCCGGCTCCCCAGAATGGAGCCGCTCCTGCAGCCAGTTTCACTTTCAGCCCATTCTCCATCAGGAAACTGGCAACCGCGAGACACCCACTCACAAAAACACTGACACACAGCAGCAGGGTTTTCTGCCGATCCTGTACATACGTATACACACACACACACTCCTGGCGAGTGGAGCCTCAGATGGCAGAGGAACAACAGGAGGATTAAAACTACCATTCACCTCAAACACGCTGACAGGCAGCTAGGGGGATTAATACTGTTTGGGGTGGGGGTGGTGTGTGTGTGTGTGTGTGTGTGTGTGTGTGTGTGTGTGTGTGTGTGTGTGTGTGTGTGTGTGTGTGTGTGTGTGTGTGTGTGTGTGTGTGTGTGTGTGTGTGTGTGTGTGTGTGTGTGTGTGTGTGTGTGTGTGTGTGTGTGTGTGTGTGTGTGTGTGTGTGTGTGTGGACGTGTTTAACTATTCTTGTGGGGACCAGAAGTCCCCACAAGTATAGCAAACTAACAAAAATTTGACCTGCTGGGGACATTTTGTTAGTCCAATCTATTTCTAGCAGGTTTAGGGTTAAGGTTGGAATTAGTGTTAGGGTTAGGATTGTGTTAAGGGTTAGGAGTTAGGGTTCGCTTTAGGGTTAGGATCTTATGGTTAGGGTTAAGGTTAGGTTTTTTGGTTTAGGTTTAAGGTAAGGGTAAGAGTACAGGTTAGGTTTAGGTTTAGGCTTAGAGGTTAGGGAAAATAGGATTTTGAATGGGACTGAGTTGTGTGTCCCCACAAGGTTAGCTGTGCAAGACCGTGTGTGTGTGTTGGTGGGGAAAAGGGCAGGCTGATGAAAGGAGAGTGCTGCCTTCAATTTCCTCTCATGCAGTGAACACAACACCACACAATCACATGCATGCAGGCACGCAAACACACACACACACAAACACACACACACACACACACACACACACACACACACACACACCTTTGCAGAATGCCCTCTCACCCTCTATATGTAAAGTCTCTCTGCAGGTGAGAGCTTAAAGATATTCTCTAGTACTTTTGTATACTTTTTAGCCATTAGTTCTGAAAGTAGCGCCCATGAGCCAAAAGTGGTCCCCGAAAAGGGAAAGGGCTGAAGCTCATTGGCTGAAAATCTAGTTGCTAGGGGGCTGGCCTACATGGGGGTAATTGTTAGGAAAATGGCGCCACACTGCTTCCAGAAAACAGTCCCTTTCAAACTAAGGACTTGGTGGCTAACTGAGGTAAGACAGTAATTATGCTCATCAATTATGCATGTATGCACTACACATTGACACATCCAGCCCAAAGCAGGAGGTTTTAAAACAATGCTTACTAGTGTCCAAAATACCGCAGCATGTCTTTAAGACACTGACTACAAACTGCATCGGTCTTAGACACACACATCAGCTGTACATCCTGCTTTGTTTTCAGCAGTAGCTGGAATCCCCCACCAGTGCTGGAGTTAAGCCAATCATAAACAACGGAACGCTGCCTGGTCAACCAATCACAATGAGAGGGAGAGCGAGATACAGTGAAAAAGAGAGAAACAGAAAGAGAGAGATAGAGAGCGAGAGGAAAGGGCTAACTCAATCTGTTATAAGTCAGTTAGTCAGGTAAGTGAATTTGTGTTTCAGAGTTGTGAGTTAGACTGCAGGATATGTATGATCTGTCATCTTGTGACATGGTGAGGTTGGGCCCAGGTGCAGAGAAGATACCAGACAAGGAATCAGTGGGTAAGGATAAACATAATACTTTACTGAGAAACGGTAGCCGCAGGATCATAGTACAATTGAAAAAACAACAAGTCTCGAAAACTCACTCTGGAAACGAACGCACATGGTAAACAATTCAAGGACCTCAGAAAACACACCTATTTTAACATGGAAATCATAATGAGTAAATAGGACACACCTGAGTCTTGTTAACTTCTTTGGGGTAGGGGGCAGTATTTTCACTTCCAGATGAAAAGCGTGCCCAGAGTAAACTGCCTGCTACTCAGGCCCAGATCCTAGGATATGCATATTATTAGATTATTAGATTTGGATCGAAACCACTCTGAAGTTTCTAAAACTGTTTGAATGATGTCTGTGAGTATAACATAACTCATATGGCAGGCAAAAAACTAAGAAGAAATCCAACCAGAAAGTGGGAAATCTGAGGTTTGTAGGTTTTCAACTCTGTGCTTATCCAAGGTACAGTGGAAATGGGGTCATTTTGCACTTCCTAAGGCTTCCACTAGATGTCAACAGTCTTTAGAACCTTGTTTGATGATTCTACTGTGATGTGGGGGCGAATGAGAGGAGATTGAGTAAGGTCTCTCCCAGAGTGCCACGAGCTGACCATGCGCTGACCATGCACGTTCATGTGAGAGTTAGCTGCGTTCCATCGCATTTCTGAAGACAAAGGAATTCTCAGGTTGGAACATTATTGAAGATTTATGTTAAAAACATCCTAAAGATTGATTCTATACATAGTTTGTCATGTTTCTACGGACTGTAACAGAAATGTTGGGACTTTTCGTCCGTACTTTCCGCTGGACTTGAACGCACATTGTGAGTTTAGATTGTGTACTGAACGCGCGAACAACAAGGAGGAATTTGAACGTAAATGATGGACATTATCGAACAAAACAAACATTTATTGTGGAATTGGGATTCCTGGGAGTGCATTCTGATTAAGATCATCAAAGGTAAGTGAATATTTATAATGCTATTTCTGACTTATGTTGACTCCAACATGGCGGGTATCTCTTTGGGTTGATTTGTCGTCTGAGCGCCGTACTCAGATTATTGCATAGTTTTCTTTATCTGGAAAGTTATTTTGAAATTTGACACAGTGGTTGGATTAAGTAGAAGTGGATCTAAAATTCCATGTATAACACTTCTATTTTCATCAACATTTATGATGACTATTTCTGTAAATTGATGTGGCTCTCTGCAAATCACCGGATGTTTTGGAACTACTGAACATAACGCGCCAATGTAAATTGAGATATTTGGATGTAAATATGAACTTTACCGAACAAAACATACATGTATTGTGTAACATGAAGTCCAATGAGTGTCATCTGATAACGATCATCAAAGGTTAGTGATTAATTTTATCTCTATTTCTGCTTTTTGTGACTCCTCTCTTTGGCTGGAAAATGGCTTTGTTTTTCTGTGAATAGGCACTCACCTAACATAATCGTTTGGTTTGCTTTCGTCGTAAAGCCTTTTTGAAATCGGACACTGTGGCTGGATTTATAACAAGTGTATCTTTAAAATATTGTAAAATACATGTACGTATGTTTGAGGAATTTTAATTAAGGGATTTCTGTTGTTTGAATTTGGCACCCTGCAGTTTCACTGGCTGTTGACAAGGTGAGACGCTTGGTTGGTGTAGGCCGGACGACCATCAACAAGTCGAGGAGGCGGAGGGGCAGGTATGGGGAGAGAGAAGGGACTGGTCCTTACCCTCATGAGACGGGAAACATGGAAGGATGGACAGATTCTCATTGACCTGGGAAGCTGGAGATGATAGGTGACCGGCTTGATGCGACTCAGGATCTTGAATGGTCCTATGTAGCGTGGAGTGAGCTTCTGCGAGTCCACCTCCAAGGGAAGATCACGGGTGGACAGCCACACCCGTAGACCCAGTCGGAGGAGCTGAAGAGGCTTTCGATGTCGGTTGGCCTGGTGTTGGTGTCGGGCAGAGGAGCGGAGCAAGGAGGATCGCGCTCTGATCCAGGTGTGATGAATGCCTCGGCTGATGGCATCCCTGCTTTGGCCTCTTTTTCAAGAAACAGGGGAGGGTGGTGCAATCTCAAACTGACACTCAAACGGCGACAGTCCAGTGGATGAGTTCGGCAATGTGTTGTGTGCATACTTTGCCTAGACGAGGCTGCCGGTTGCTGGCCTGGGTGGAGACAAAACAGTGGAGGAACTTCTCCAGCTCCTGGTTGGCCCACTACGTTGGCCCATTCAATTGTGGGTGGAACCCCGAGGAGAGACTCACCAATGCCCCCAACAGGGAGCAGAAGGAATTCCAATACCGTGTGACAAACTGGGGCCCACTGTCCTGGGGAAGTCAGTGTAGTTGAACGACATGGGTAATCATGAGATCAGCTGTCTCCTTCGCCGAAGGCAACCTGGGTAAGGCAATGAAATGGGATGCCTTGGAGAACCAATCAACGACCACCAGGATAATGGTAAACCCTTGGAATGGAGGTAACCCTGTGATAAAGGAGGCCAGGGCCGGCTGGGGATGGGCAGAGGTTGGAGCAACCCAGCAGGTCGCTGTCGTGAGGACTTGCTTTGGGCACATGTGGTACAGGCCGCAACAAAGGATCTCACATCCTCAATTATGTTGGGCGACCAAAATTACCGCTTCAGGAACTCCAGCGTCCTCTCAGGACCTCTAGCGTCCGATTAACCCCTGGATGCCCAGTTAATTTAGAGGACTGTCCCCATTGTAGCAATCGAGTACGGGCTGATCGCGGAACATCTGTTAGTTAGTCTGTTAGTGGGAACAGCGCCGGGGTCAGATTCCCGTGGTCTCTATACTCCATAACACGGGAGCAACAAAGCGGGAGCTGGGGATGATGGGTTCGTAGTCTCTCTAGTCATTAGAGACAGAGTTGTGTTGGCGGAACAGGGCATATGCTTTCTGATTCTTGGATCCCGGTAGATAGGCTAGAATGAAGTTGATCCTGTTAATTAACCTCTTGATGTTAGGGGGCAGTATTTTCATTTTTGGAAAAATAACGTTCCCGTTTTAAACGTGATATTTTGTCAGGAAAAGATGCTAGAATATGCATATAATTGACAGCTTTGGATAGAAAACACTCTAACGTTTCCAAAACTGTAAAGATATTGTCTGTCAGAACTGATGTTGCAGGCGAAAGCCTGAGAAAAATCCAATCCGGAAGTGCCCCAGGTTTTGAAAGCGTTCCAATGACTCCCTATTCAGCTGTGAATGTACCATCAACGAGCTTACGCTTTCTACGTATTCCCCAAGGTGTCTACAGCATTGTGACGTGGTTTTACGCATATCTGTTGAAGAATAGCCGTAGGCAGCCACATTGCGTAAGTGGTCACATGGTGGCTCTGAGAGAGATTCTCGCGTAAAATACAGAGGTAGCCGTTACTCCAATCGGTCAGAGTGAAAAACGAATTGTCCCGACTGATATATTATCGAATAGATATTAGAAAAACACCTTGAGGATGGATTCTAAACAACGTTTGCCATGTTTCTGTCGATATTATGGAGCTAATTTGGAATATTATTGTTGTGGTGACCGCAATTTCTGGGCGATTTCTTAGCCAAACGTGAAGAACAAACGGAGCTATTTCGCCTACAAAAATAATCTTTTGGGGAAAAATGAACTTTGGCTGTCTACCTGGGAGTCTTGTCCAAAGTTCATCAAAGTGATTTTTCTTTTCTGACGTGACAAGTTTGCCTGCTGCTAGCAAGGCATAATGCTATGCTAGGCTATGATAAACTTACACAAATGCTTGTATAGTGTTGGCTGTAAAGCATATTTTGAAAATCTGAGATGACAGGGTGATTAACAAAAGGCTGAGCTGTGTTCCAATATATTTCACTTGTGATTTTCACGAATAGGAATATTTTCTAGGAAGATTTATGTCCATTGCGTTATGCTAATTAGTGTCAGATGATGATAACGGTCACGTTCACGGGCTGGGCGTCACTACAGGTTAAAAAACAGAGCCCACCTAGCCAGGCGAGCGTTCAACCTCTTGGCTTCTTGAATGGAGATCAAGTTCTTATGGTCCATCCAGATCACAAAAAGATGAGGTGTCCCCTTCAACAAGTGTCTCCACCCCTCAAGGACCCACTTGACTGCCAAGAGATCCTGGTTGCCTACATCATAGATGTGTTTAAATTGCATAATAAATTTACAAACGAGAGGAACCGCTGGACTTATTTGAGTGAGGTGGGATGATGCCAGTCAGTGACCGCCCTAACCTTAACAGGGTCCATTTGGATTCCGGCGGTAGAGATGATGTGGCCCAGGAAAGAGACTTGGGATACATGGAATTCACACTTCTCAATCTTGACATATAGTTGACCCTGCAGGCAGCAGCTCATGAATTTGCGGATGTTCAGGATGTGTTCCAGAAGGGTCTTGGAGAAGATCAGGATGTCATCGAGGGTAACAAAGATAAACCGATTCAACGTATCCCTAAGAGTATCATTGACCAATGCTTGGAAGACTGCCAGTGAGTTCGAGAATCTGAATGTCATGACGGAGATGGCCGAGACCTCCGCAGTAGAGATAGCAGCCTTCGTCCATGCACCTGTTTTGCTCCTGTGGGCTCAGACGTGTGCGTCCCAACTGCATTGGCTCCTCAATGCTGGGTTCAGAGGGCTTGTGGTGCTCAGGAAAACGGGATACTGGGGTGATGTCAAAAAGGTGCTGTCTCACAAGTTCTTGGAGGCGGATGTCGATCCTGATTTCCAGCATTATCAGGGACTCGAGGTGCTCTGCCAGTTCCTGAGAGGCCAGTTCATCCTTGATGGAGATAGACATACCCTTGTGGATAGCGATGACCAGGGCTTCTGTATTCCACCCACTCTCGGCAGGGAACTCAATGGCGAAGTCAGCCACTGGTCTGGCCCCTTGGCTGATGTTGAACAGTCGACTCGTCGCTTCTTGTCCACTGACCGGGTCGTCGAAGACTCGTCGCACCTCGGCAGTGAAAGCTAATACAGAGCAGCAGGATGGTGGCTGCTGTTCCCACACCGCCGTTGCCCACACCAGAACCTTGATGTAGGTAATCATGGCCCGAAAGGTGTGGAACGAGGAGGACTGTAGCTCAAACACTGAGAGAACACTGAGTGAGGAACCCCTTGAATCCAGGTGGTCATCATATCCCGCTCAGGGACTGGGATATTGGGTTCCCGGTGCCAGATCCCTCGAGAAACTACAGAAACACCTGTAGCACTGGATGATTAGACTTGGGCATTGGCTCCTCCTGGGTTGAGGTTGGACTGTGTTTCGTGGGAGTCGGTAAGTGCCCGGAGGGTCTCTGATATTTAGGAGAGTTGTTCTTGCTGTTGCCCCAGCAGTGCTCCCTGGTGCGTGACAACATTCTTGATCTGGGTGATCTCTGCTGGATCCATGTTTAGGCAGAAGCTTGCAGTGATGTAGCTGGGAACCTTGGGATTGAAAACAGAGGAAGATCTTCAAAGGTAAGTGATGTATTTTATTGCTATTTCTGACTTCTGCTTGTTTGGAAAATGTTTGTAATGCTTTTGTACACTGGGCGCTGTCCTCAGATAATCACATGGTATGCTTTCACCGTAAAGCCTTTTTGAAATCTGATAAAGCGGTTGGATTAACTAGAAGTTAAGCTTTTAAATGATGTAAGACACTTGTATTTTCATGAATGTTTAATATTACAAATTTTGTATTTTGAATTTCGAGCTCTGCATTTTCACCGGATGTTGTCGAGGTGGGATGCTAGCGTCCCACCTAGCCCAAAGAGGTTTTAAATGGAGGATAGGCATGCATAGGAACAGAAGGGTTTCAAAATAAGAGGCACTTCCTGATTGGATTTTCCTCAGGGTTTCGCCTGCAATATCAGTTCTGTTATACTCACAAACAATATTTTGACAGTTTTGGAAACTTTAGAGTGTTTCCTATCCTAATCTGTCAATTATATGCATATTCTAGCATCTGGTCCTGAGAAATAGGCTGTTTACTTTGGGAACGATCATTCCCCCACACCCATCCTCCCGGCTAGATGTCCTTTGGGTGGTGGACTGTTCTTGATACACATGAGAAACTGTTGAGCGTGAAAACCCCAGAAAAGTGCAGTTCATGATGCAAACTGGTGTGCCTGGCATCTACTGCCATACCCCGTTGAAAGGCAGTTAAATATTTTGTCTTGCCTATTCACCCTGTGAATGGCACACACACACAATCAACGTCACAATTGCCTCAAGGCTTAAAAATCCTTCTTCAACCTGCCTCCTCCCCTTCATCCATGTTTGATATCAATAAGGGATCATAGCTTTCACCTGGATTTATCTGGTCAGTCTGTCATTGAAAAAGCTTAATGTTTTGTTTACTCAGTGTATAAAAGCCTACTTGATAATACTCCATGATCTATTGTTGTTTAGACTAAGATGACTAACCTTTAAATATGAGTTAGCTAATTTGAACATTTTTTGAAATTATGAAGTGTTGATCATTTTCTGGTGAAGTGTTTTAAACTTGTTTTAATTGTTGAAATACTATACAAAATGAATGAGTGTCAATGTTGATTAATCACAGATCACAATCCTGCAATGAAGAGGTGAAAGGGTTCTTCTGTCTGTAATGTGTCTGTGTCTCTGTGTTGTATTTTCAAATTCACATTTCCTTTTTTGTCTATCTGTTTTATTTCAGTCACTCTCTCAGTATATCAGCCATGTGAAACCATTTAGCATCGACAATGCAGCCAAAGCCTACATGGCATAACTGGCCTTATGGGCATGTGCAGTGCACCCCTTGTCATTTGAGAGAATAGCTAAACTCACACATTGTTTACATGTTGAGCAATGTGTTCTCCTTTTGAAATTAGACCATTAGGCAATGAGGCAAACTACAGTATATACCAGATGTTGTACATGCCCTTTAAAATTCTGGCATATTAATATTAAATTGTTTGTTGCAAATCCAACCCAAAATAAGGAGATGGCAATTAGGTCTCAGGGGGTGAGAATTGCAGGTAACATATTGTAGCGTTCATTATATCTTATTTCATCCATTTTAGCAATGTTTCTTGCTAAAAGGTTGCAGTTCTTCCCATAGATAGAGCAATCATGTACTGTGTATGTTTTACTGACATTGGATAAGCTGGGCTAACACATCTAATGTTTCAGATCAATAATATGCTGTTTTTATCAACATTTTGAGAAATGACATGAAAACCAGCGCACTGCAGCACATTTCAATGGGTAAATTGCTCTAAAATTATGTTTGTTTGTCACCAGTGCTCGTTTTGTAAAAATTTTTAGGGCTTGTGGCATCACTTTACCTCTGTTTATCTTGCTCATTGATTGGGTTAGGATGAACTGTCACTCCATCAACTGTGATGGCAGTAGGGGCCAGTAACGTTGGTTGTTGGAAAGGTTAAACTGAAAACTATTTTTTACATTCGTTCTCAAATCATTTGTTATTGCTTTCAAATAAGAATTTTGCTCTCGCTTTAAAATTATTTTCTTTCAAGTTTTTTGTTTTTCTTTTGATATCATTCTTTTTGTTTACAAGTTTATACATTTTGCTTTCAATTTTTTTTTCCCAACATCCATTATTTAACTTTTCCTCAAAAATATTATTTTCACATTTCACATTTTAAATATTCAACTCAATACTTAAGGCATGAAACTGACCCTATATGTTTGCAGATAAAACTGTTGTGTAGAGCACTTAATAATTTGTATAGTATACAGTATGTATGCTGGTATAGCACACTTAATAATTTGTATAGTATACAGTATGTATGCTGGTATAGCACACTTAATCATTTGTATAGTATACAGTATGTATGCTGGTATAGCACACTTGTCTACATGCCCAAATAAGAGCGTCAGTATAGTATGAAAAATGTGGCACATATTTGAAGAGTCTTTTTATTCCAAATTGACTGCAAACAGCTGTTACCTGGCAACAGCTGTTAATAGAGGTAGAATTTGCATACTCGTTTATCTCAAATGCTTCAATGGAACTTATTTCTGTACTAAAGGAACATAGATAAAAACCATTTTTTTAAACACTTCAACTAGTCTGCAGTATGTCTGCTGCCATTCCACCACACAACAATTATAGCTTTAGTCTAGAACTCCAATAAACATGTTCACTTACAGATCTAGAACACCGACAAAAATGTTCACTTTGGGCTAGATTCTACCAGATCCACGCTAGCCGACACCTGCATAGTTTTGATGGTGTCAGAGGCAGAACTGCATTACAGCTATCAAATCCACCAGCGGCTCCCAGAATTACAATAAAAAGCTTAAGAAGTAATTTTTCAGTAATCTTTCCGTGAAAAAGGAAATGTCAATGAATAGAGAGTCAGAATAAAGGATTGGCAAGACACACACACACACATACACACACACACACACTGTGTTTGACACAACACAAAGTGTACAGGTGTAACAAGTGTTGAATTTCATGTAATGTAATTACACAAAATCTGAATAGTTCCCATGCCTGAGTACATTCCTCTTGTTGTTGTTGTCCTTTTTCATGTTGAACACTTCCTTCTCCTTCTGCATTCCCCCTCATAAACATCCCCTGCCCCCCGTACCTCTTCCCTTTTCCCTTTCTACCCATGTGGAAGAGGTAGATTAGTGTAAAATTGTCCCATGAATCATAATCAATCCAATATGTTAATTAACTAATAAGGCATGAGAACCTAGGGATTATTGTGCGATAACTCCGGACTAAGGGCTGTTGCTGTTCTTAGTCGTGTAGCAACACCCAAGGCGTTGCAACCCAAGTGTGCTGGTCGTTAGTTCTTTTCTCATGTTTTGACCCAGTCATTAATTCAAATCCTTCTATTCATTCGACATTGCTATGCTAAACAACTGTTGAGGTTGGCGAGTCCGAGCTAGCCAAGCTAGTTGGTGATGTTAATAGTGAAGTTTCCGATGATAGCACACTAGTGGAAGAATTGGCCTTGGTCCTGGCACTGGTTGGTGACAGCCAGTGCTTGCCTCTTCTTTGGTGGAGAATGGGACTTCCCACTCACATCTTTCCCAGTTAAAATGACACTCAAGCGCTTTCTGTTCTCCATGTTAGGGGTTGCCAATAACTCTTGAGTGAGCTCTCACACCGATGGCCACTTACAGTCATCATTTCGCAAGTCAGTTTGGTGAAAACACACCACCGGTGGGAAAATGGTAATATTTTCTTGATGCAGATTTTTTCATATTGAAAGAAAATCTTTCTCAAATGGATTAAAACCTAGTTACCAAGCCTGATCCTTTGGTTCAATGTAAGCCGATCAACGCTAGCATGATCGCAGGGTTCCTCCATCAAGCACTCTGGGGTGTGTGCGAGTCTATGCACGAGAGGTACAGCGCATTTAGGCGTGAAGCAGAGTCATTCAAAACGTGTTTGATGTTCACGACCACATTTTCTTTTGATGCAATGTTTTGATCTACTGTGTCGGAGATATTTTATCTCTGCAGATATGTATTTTTTCTCACGTTTTCGAGACATTCTCAGTTTCATTTGGAATGTTTATGCATGTGAATGTGCATACTGAGTATTTAGTTACATTTATTCAATTTTCTCCAATTACAGACCAAGTTTTTTTTCTGGTCTTTGCATATGTATAGGCATAGTCTCCATCATGTACACTGGAATAGTGCGAGCTGAGCCCTGATAAACCCCTATTCATAGACTGTTCTCTATATACCCCAAGTCATAGAGTATTATCTCTGCTACCGGTAATCTGTACCGATGCACCCAACCTAGTCTCAGAGTATTTCGTATTATTCTGTATGTAAATATTCAAAAATCCATTTCGTATGATGTTACATTTCGTATGTATTCATTTGTGGATGTCCATCATCCATTTGGTATGATATGTATGTTATGAATTACAATTCATATGATATGTTAAGAATTGCAATTCACAATATGTTACAAATTGCAATTCGTACAATATGTTACGAATTTGCCAAACGTACAAAATTGTTAAGAATTTGCTAAACTTATGATATGTTACAAATTCTAAGTTGTTGTGGCTAACATTAGCTAGGTGGATACGTGGCTAATGCTATTGTTAGCTAGCTGGCGAACATTAGCTAGGTTAAGGGTTGGGGTTAGGGTTAAGGTTATGAGTTAGGTTAAAGGGTTATGTTTAGGGTTAAGGGAACGGTTAGCTAACAGGGTTAGGGTTAGGGGAAGGATTAGCTAACATGCTAAATTGTTGCAAAGTAGCTGAAATGTAGAAGGCAGCTGAAAAGCTGCTAAAATGTTAAAGTTGTCTGTGATTTGAACCTTTGGATTTGAACCCTTGTCTTATTTCTAGTCTATGAGACCAGGCTGATACACCAAGTCTGGAACCAACAGGACCCTGAAGAGCTTCAACCCCCAAGCCATAGGAGTGCAAAATAGCTAACCAAAAAGCTACCTGTACTATCTACATTGAACCATTTGTATGAATTTTTTGACTGCTGTTTATTATTTGTTTGTTATTCCCAGTTATTTGTACATATCTACACTTAGGGCCGGTATCTACAAAGTCATTACAAGTACTATCTTTTGCTTTTCATACTCTCCAGATGTTTGGTAATTCTGCGTGGTGAGTGTAACAAGTGTTAGATTTCATGTAATTTAATTACACAAAATCAAAATAGTTCCCATGCCTGATATTAGTGTACGTTTCTTTTGTTGTTGTAAGTGCCCTTGGTAATGTCCCACACTTCCTTCTCCTTCTGCATTCCCCCTCATAAACATCCCCTGCCCACCCCCCTCTTCCCTGTCTACCGTACACATATGGAGGAGGTAGGTTACAGTATTATTGTCCCATGAAAATCACAATCAATCCTATATGTTAAAACACATAATGAGTTTATATGTTTACTGGCAGGGTATTATAATGGTCTCCCACCATTACAGTATATTGTGATATATTTTCATGCCATTATCAGGTATGTCATGTGTATTTGTAGGTTAACTTTTTTTAAAACTTTTTTCAGGGATCGGTGTCCCATCCACGGGACAGTTGAGCTAACATAGGCTATTGCGATTAGCATGAGGTTGTAAGTAACAAGAACATTTCCCAGGACATAGACATCTGATATTGGCAGAAAGCTTGAATTCTTGTTAATCTAACCGCACTGTCCAATTTACAGTAGCTATTACAGTGAAATAATACCATGCTATTGTTTGAGGAGAGTGCACAATGAAAAGAAAAGTGAACATGAAAAGTTATTAATAAACAAATTAGGCACATTTGAGCAGTCTTAATACAACATTTTGATCAGAAATGCAATGGTTCATTGGATCTGTCTAAAACGTTTCACATATACAAATTCTATATTGCACCTGGGCTGGGATAATAAATTATGGCCTTTCTCTTGCATTTCAAAGATGACGGTGCAAAAAAAACATAAAAAAGAAAGGTTGTTTATTTCTTTGTATTATCTTTTACCAGATCTATTGTGTTATATTCTCCTACATTCCTTTCACATGTCCACAAACTTCTAGGTGTGTACCAAGAATATGCATATCCTTGCTTCAGGGCCTGAGGCAGTTAGTTAGATTTGGGTATGTCATTTTAGGCTACATTTTAAAAAAGGAGAGGATCCTTCACCTCACGATATTTTGCTGACTGTTAGTTGCACTGCACATAATTCCTGGCTGTTATTAAGAATACCCATAGCTCATACTGTACGTAGCATTTACCTTATGATAGAATGTACTGTCATGTGAAACGAGATTCTTGTTACATTGGGGCCTGTCTACTGTCTACTTCCCATGTGGAATAGAGGAGTTGGCGAAAAAGGGCAGCACAGCATTTGTTCACTGACATTTTTCCTGTCATTATCAGAGAGTAAAAGATAAACCCTGATCCTATGGTCATGTGTAAGCCGATCAAAACGCACAAAGCAGAGGCAATCTACACCGGTCACAGGCACACACACACACAGTCATTGGTGAAGCTCCAGGATAAACTCACCCTACAAACTTCTCCAGCCCAACACACTTCACATCCAAAATCACTGTCACACAGTAAGACAGTGATTCAAGAAAGGCTCCGGTACTTTGGCAACTAGTAAGTATTTTTTTAAACCTCCCATTTGGGCTGGATGTGTCAATGTGTAGTACATACAGTACATGCATAATCTATGAGCAGAATTACTTGTCTCACTTCAATTAGCCACAGAATCCTTGAAAGCGACTGTTTACTGGGCGCTGTGTGGTGACATTTTCCCTACATTTTCCCCCCACGTGGGCCAGCCCTCTAGCAAATTGGACTTCCAGCCAATGAGGTTCAGCCTCTCCCCATGACCGCTAGCAAGATACACACACAGCAAAGCAACAGAGAGAGCAATGAAGTGGTGTACATACTATACCTGAACACATGTGACATATTGTAGTAGGCAATTTTCGGGGACCATGCTCATGAACACTATTTTCAGAACTACTGGCTAAAAAGTATACAAATGTACAGGAGAATCTCTTTAACTGGCTTCATTAAAAACTCATCCCTGAGTATAGAGTTGTTCACACGAACGCACGCACGCACGAGCACAAACACACACACAGATACACACGCATCTTGCTGGGGATAGAGGACAGTGCTAGCGTTTGTTTGTATTTTAGTCATGTCTCTCACAGAGCGTGGTGATGCTTGATGTTGTTGTTCTACCCCTCTGGTTGAGTCCTCTCTGCTGATTGACTTCCTTTGTTGTTTCAATGTGATTTGACTTCATCCGAGCTCTGTTTGGCTTTCCTTTAACGTCATGGCAAATCGCATAACAAGCTCTCTTCTTTTAATAATGTACACTAAAATCTGAATTTCCATGTTGTTCTGGTGGAACAACAGAGATAATGACTGATGATGCTGTCTGATCTGGGGGATAATGTACTGCAGGACTGTAATGTTGCAGTAATGTAATGTGGAGCCATGTGTTCATGGTATCTCTCTGGAGAGCAGGCTCATCTCAGACCTGCTTTCCTCGTCCCTGTTCTGAAATCTCTTTTCTTTCCTTCAGTTCCTTCACTCAATTTCTCAATTTCAATTTCTTTTTCATTTGATTTAAACCCTTATTTTACCAGGTAAGTTGACTTAGAACACATATTATTTACAGAAACAACCTGGGGAATAGTTACAGGGGAGAGGAGCGGGGATGAATGAGTCCATTATAAACTGGGGATGATTAGGTGACCATGATGGTATGAGGGCCAGATTGGGAATTTAGCCAGGACACCGGGGTGAACACCCCTACTCTTACGATAAGTGCCATGGGATCTTTAGTGACCACAGAGAGTTAGGACACCCGTTTAATGTCCCATCCAAAAGACGGCACCCTACACAAGGCAATGTCCCTAATCACTGCCCTGGGGCATTGGCTGGCCCTCCAACATCACGTACAACAGCATCTGGTCTCCCATCCAGGACCAACCCTGCTTAGCTTCAGAGGGTGGTACAGCAGTGGGATGCATGGTGGAATGCAGAGGTGTGTGTGTGTGTGTGTGTGTGTGTGTGTGTGTGTGTGTGTGTGTGTGTGTGTGTGTGTGTGTGTGTGTGTGTGTGTGTGTGTGTGTGTGTGTGTGTGTGTGTGTGTGTGTGTGTGTGTGTGTGTGATGTAGCTGGTCTGTGTATTACCGTATGTGAGCAGGTATTTAACTTCATCTGTTCTTCAGTGACATACATACACACACACTCACAAACAAATACAAACACACACATAGAGAGTTATGCACTGCTATGTGCTGTTATGTTGGTAGTTGTAGCCGTGTAGAGCAGAACAGTGGAACTCCTAATAGAATTGATTACTGAGTGGAAACAGTGGAGAAATGCTGGTTTCAGGGAATTTTAATGTGTGTGCGTGTCTGTGTGAGTGTGAGCACGTCAGAGCATTACAGATCGTGTCAGAGTGGATGTTCTCTCTTTCTCCCACAGCACACACACACAGATCAGTCAGTAATCCCAGAATCCTTTGCACGCAGACGTGCGTCAATCGGCACCAGCCAGAAAACCTCCTCAGGAACCACTCTCCATACCTCTTCTCGCTCTCTCTTTCTATCCCTCTCTCTCTCCATACCTCTTTCTCCCACTCCATTCCTTTCTCTCTCTCTTTCTCCCACTCTCTCGCCCTCTTTTTCCTCTCTTGCCCTCTATTTCCTCTCCTTTTCTTTCTTTTGCTCTCTCTCTGTCTCTCTCTCTCCTCTGTTTCCTCTCTCTGTTTTCCTCTCATCACCTCTCCTATCCCCTCTTCTCTCTCCTTTCTCTCCTCTGTTTCCTCTCTCTGCTTTCCTCTCATCACCTCTCCTATCCCCTCTTCTCTCTCCTTTCTCTCCTCTCTCCTCTCTCGTCCCTTCCACTCTCCTCCACCCTCCCTTATTCCTCTCTCCTTTCCTCTCCCCTTCACTCATTCTGTTGAGTCATGTATTTGTCGGTACTTAACCCCCCTCCCCCTCCTCTTAACAAGCTCCTCTACATAAAGGCCAACAAAGCAGCGGATTGGTTGGTTGTCGGGCTGTCGCCTGGCCGGTCGTCAGGGTGGCCTTGATTTGTCTGTTTCAACACTGATAACGCAAGTAATTATCTCACTGTGTTAAGCCTCACCACCTCACACACCCACATACCCTACAAAGAGACACAAACATTCCACAAACACACACACAAACACTTCAACTACATGCCCTACCTTACGCAATAAAACTGACACTTGGCATGCAGAGAACGTTGTCAGACAGAGGACTCATATGGGTATGTGCACCTGTGTGACCGTGCCTATTTGTGTGTGTGTGTGTGTGTGTGTGTGTGTGTGTGTGTGTGTGTGTGTGTGTGTGTGTGTGTGTGTGTGTGTGTGTGTGTGTGTGTGTGTGTGTGTGTGTGTGTGTGTGTGTGTGTGTGTGTGTGTGTGAGGTGCAGGGCTGTGGTACTGATTGATTAGCCTGATTAAACTGTGAACTATATGCAGAGGGAATATTTTGCATATTAAAGACACTAGGCTTCTCTTTCTCCCTGTCACTCAGAGGACCAAGGACAAACAGTTAAACATGACCACCTTGTTTCAGAGGACAGTTAGTGACATGGTCTAAGAGGACAGTTAGAGACATATCTAAGAGGACAGGTAGAGGCATGGTCTCAGAGGACAGGTAGAGACACGGTCTCAGAGGACAGGTAGAGACACTGTCTAAGAGGACAGTGAGAGACATGGTCAAAGAGGACAGTGAGAGACACGGTCAAAGAGGACAGTGAGAGACACGGTCAAAGAGGACAGTGAGAGACACGGTCAAAGAGGACAGTGAGAGACACGGTCAAAGAAGACAGTGAGAGACACGGTCAAAGAGGATAGTGAGAGACACGGTCAAAGAGGACAGTGAGAGACACGGTCAAAGAGGACAGTAAGAGACACGGTCAAAGAGGACAGTGAGAGACACGGTCAAAGAGGACAGTAAGAGACACGGTCAAAGAGGACAGTGAGAGACACGGTCAAAGAGGACAGTAAGAGACACGGTCAAAGAGCACAGTTAAAGAAATTTTGTTATCAAACATTTGTCATCAAAGTCTGGCATTCTCTGCATGCATGGTGCTTTGCATGCATGGTGCCTTCAGGTCGGAGCTCTAGAGAGCGGACAAAATTCCCAACTTGGAATTCCGAGTTGGATGACCGTTCAAAACGTATTTTCACAGTCGGAGTCTATTTTTTCAGAGTTCCAGGTTGTCTTAAACTCACTGAAATCTGAGATCTCCCAGTTCCAAGTTTCCAATTGTTTTGAACATGGCAGAAGTCATACTGTATTTACAGCATGGCCAATGTATTCAACATTTTCTGATGATTTTCTGTTTCTTTTTCATTTTCTGTTGATCCTTTTAAGCAGACTTGGACCACACACCCTCTACACTGAATAGTAGGTTAGTGATTGCTTTGCAATGCTTAAAGTTAGCCACTGATTCCTTCCAAACCACTCTGTTGAATTTGCGATTTTGCGACTTGTTGTGTAATGTTAATGCAAAACAGGCCAACAAATGTACATTATAATAAAAAATAATAAATAATAATAAATAAAAAAATAAATAAAAAAAATATATATATGTATATATGTATGTGTATATATATATGTATATATATATATGTGTGTATATATATATGTATATATATATATATATATGTATATATATGTGGATATATGTATATGTGTATATATATATATATATCCATCCTCCATGCTTCACAGTGGGAACCACACATGCGGAGATCATCCGTTCACCTAGTCCGCGTCTCACAAAGACACGGTGGTTGGAACCAAAATTCTAAAATTTGGACTCATCAGACCAAAGGACAGATCTCCACCAGTCAAATGTCCATTGCTTGTGTTTCTTGGCCCAAGCAAGTCTCTTCTTCTCATTGGTGTCCTTTAGTAGTGGTTTCTTTGCAGAAATTCAACCACGAAGGCCTGATTCACACAGTCTCCTCTGAACAGTTGATGTTGAGATGTGTTTGATATTTGAACTCTGTGAAGCATTTATTTGGGCTGCAAATTCTGAGGCTGGTAACTCTAATGGACTTTCCTCTGCAGCAGAGGTAACTCTGGATCTTCCTTTCCTGTGGCGGTCCTCAGGAGAGACAGTTTGATGATAGCACTTGATGGTTTTTGCGACTGCACTTGAAGAAATTTTCCGAATTGACTGACTTTCATGTCTTAAAGTAATGATGGACTGTCGGTTCTCTTTGCTTATATGAGCTGTTCTTGCTATAAAATGAACTTGGTCTTTTACCAAATAAATATACCACCTAGCTTGTCACAACACAACTGATTGGCTCAAATGCTTTAAGAAGGAAAGAAATTCCACAAATTAACTTTTAACAGGGCACACCTGTTAATTGAAATGCATTCCAGTTGACCACCTCATGAAGCTGGTTGAGATAATGCCAAGAGTGTGCAAAGCTGTCATCAAGGCAAAGGGTCGCTCCTTCAAAGAATCTCAAATAAAACATGTATCTTGATTTGTTTAACACTTTTTTGGTTACTACATGATTCCATATGTGTTTTTTCATAGTGTTGATGTCTTCATTGAAGAGATGGTGCCGGAGGAGATGGCTGACGTTTTTCTCACACCTAACCAATTGTTTTATTGTGTGTTTTTTAAAATATATTTGTAACTCATTTTTCTGCCACGGTCTCTTATGACCGGAAATATGTGTTATTTCATAGTTTTGATATCTTCACTATTATTCTACAATGTAGAAAATAGTAAAATAATAAGAAAAACCCTTGAATGAGTAGGTGTGTCCAAACCTTTGACTGGTACTGTATATTTTTTGCCGAACAGATGGGGCTCAAAACAGGTGGGGCTCTGCTTACGAATATCGCCGTTTCAGCACCAATTGGTAGATACAAAAATGTTGCAGCCAAATACGTATATTGGCACCCTTGCACTTTTCTTCAATAAATCCCTATTTCTTCTACTATAAAATAAGTTGAAATTGAAAACAAACTTTTTGTCTACAGACCTTGTTATTGGATTTGAAACATTGCAGAACCCATTTTATTTCTTGTAAATGTAACCTTTTGACACGTACAATCGCATATGTGTAATCATTGTTGAGTGATCCCTGCAGCGTACCATTGCAAATATGTGATTGGAACAGTAGCAACAGAGCGCAAGATGCAACAAATGCATCTAAACACCATTGTTCTCTGAACAGCATCTGAATATTTTGGGGTATTGATGGAAAATAAAGGTCTTAAACTTTATTCCTCAATTTGACCTTTTATTGGACAAGATAAATGCGACCTTCATCATCCAAGCATCACAGGGAACACATCTACAGCCAAACTCATTCCATATAACTTAAACTCACCCCATTCCGAACAAATGTGCGCAACCGCAACATTCAAACGAGCCTAAAAAGAAAACTAATGGAACTGTAGCGACTGTGTTGACTTCAAAATCGGGGGTGTGAACTAGGTTTCTATTCAAGCGTTGATCGACATGGTAATGGCTCTATTGTATTGGAGAAAAGTTGAAAAAAACTGACCCTCCGTTACATCTTGACGTGTCATGTCGTAATGTACAGCAATCATAAAGCAACTATTTCTGTCTTACAAGCTCTCTCCGCCAGGTGTAGCACTTCTCTCATCGTTTAAAAACAAGAAATGGACAGTGACATAAGGGGAGATACCTAGTCATTATTTGCATCATCATTGCAAGCGATCATCATTCTCAACGCTGCTGTTTACTTCTAAGATCACCTTAGCACCGCCCTAAAAACCTGATTCAAATTCGACACAAATCTTCAAATAGGTGTGTAATGACACATGATATAAAATCCTTATAGTGTTTTATTTACATTTTAGAGGCGATAAGGTGATAAGTTGGACAGATCTAGTGAAAAAAAGCTATTTTCCCACACGACATCTCTCCTTCTCACTATCACGCATAGTTTCGATTCCCCACCTGCCATTTTTAAAAAGACCCGACGGGGCTCATTGCCTGCTTGAATCGTGCAGAAACGGGCAGCGTTTAGGTCATGTAATTGATTCTGTTGGAAAGGGGAGAAATTGTGCTTTACAATGGTATTGACATTACAGTTGATCTGGAAGTATTACGTTTTTGGGGCGCTAAAATAAGGGCAATTGTATGGACCAAGGCGATGAGTTTACGTTACCAGTCTAAATAACAGGTTGCGATGAAAAAACATAAGTTAGTGACCTAACAGCTAGCCTAGTTTACAATGTACCACATCTCTGGAGATCAAAAGGGACAAATGTAATATTGTTTAGATAGAGATACGTGTCAGTTTAGCCAACAGCGGCTAAATGCTAAAGGATGGTTGCCATGTTTCTTTATGTTTGACAGGTGAAACCTCCCTAATCCCATAATGCCATTCATATAATGCAGAATTCAAAACAACTGAGAACTCGGAAATATCTGACTTCCAACTTAGATTCAAAACACCTGGCAACCCCGAAAGAAATTAGCTCCGACTGGGAAAAAATGTATTTGAACGTTCATCCAACTTGGAATTCTAACTCAGGTACTCGGGCCTCTTTCTAGAGCTCCGACTTTCCAACCTGAAGATCAAGGACATCATGATTTTACCTTTTACCTAATGATTTTACCTAGTTGTTTTGAAAACATCATTAGAGGCAAATAAACAAAGTCAAATATGGCTGCCCCCATTGCCCAAAAAATGTCAACTTCGTTTGCCTACTTTTTATCATATTATAAATCTGCGATGTGCTTGCTACAGTGTATAGAAGAACAGCAGCACATAAAACTGTAAATTGCTTTTCAAGTTTTGACAAATCACAAAGCAAATTCAATTTCATCACCTCACAGATCATCACCCAAATAATTTTCCTGGGACTACACTGTGTAGTTAGTAATACTTAAAGTTTATAGAAATGCAATTATGTTTTGGATGGAGAGCGATAACTGGTCCGGCCATGTAACATTCAGCCCGTAGCATGAACCTAGATAACCTCGTCAAGCTCCAAATGTTAAGATAATCCACTACATCTACAACCTAGCCTCACTCATGCCGCGGTCTCTGCGTACAATATAGCTGATTACACACAAACCATTTAATCTGATCACCCAAACAGACTACCTCATGCTGTTGCTGACATGACTTGATCCACCCTGTTCTCACTCTCCTCCGCCCTGGCGAGGCCATAATACTCATCGCAGTTGATGAGAAATACCTTCCTCGCTTGGTGACAAGGCAGGCATCTGTAGGCTACATGCCCAGTGGTGATATTACATTGACATGTTGATTAAATGTAGCCACCGCTGAAGCCTAGTTTTTGCAAGGGAGAATAAATTCATTTAAAAAATGAACAAAAAGAATTTAGGAAGTCAGCGTTTCCCGGCTTTAGCCATGCCCGGCATATGTATTATGCTCATACCTCGCTGCCATTTAGTTTGTTTGCCACTATTGTATCAAATACACCGGACTTAGCACCTTGAGGTTTCCCTCCCTATCTCACACACGTAGCCACTCTTTCAGATAATACATGTAATATAGATGATAATAATAATTATACAATTATCAATAATACTACAAATACTCACTGCCACTATTATAGGGAGAACATTTTATAAAGCCTCATATGAAGCGGACATTGCAGTCTTGATGCAATGAGGGGTGCAGAGAATAGCGGCAAAATGCAACAATCAAACTCTAGAACAGCAGCATAGAATTCTGGTACCGCGTGCAGAAAGAACTCGCGCTGTAAGGGCCTTCCTTAATATTTAGAACTTACACGTCAAAAGGTTAAGTTTTCAAATGTTCTTTTTTTTAAAATGAAGACAAATGGCATGGACAAAATTATTGGCATCACAGCCTTTGGCCAAGACAACTGGCGACAAATGCTTCTTGTAGCCATCAATACGTTTGCTGCACCTTTCCACTGACAATTTGGCCCAAACTTCGTCAGCTCTCACTATCGGTTATGTATGTGATTCAGATCTGGACTCTTCGCTGGCCGCTCCAGAACAGTCCAGCATTTCTTCTTGAATCATTCCAGGGTGCTTTTGATGTGTGTTTGGGGTTGTTGTCTTGCTGGAAGACCCACAATCTTCAACAGAGACAGTTTTTGGACACTGGGTTGAACATTGCACTTAAAAACACCGTAAAAATCAACTGATATCCTGATGTCTTGAACAAAATCAGGGCCCCCAATATAAGAGGCAGCAAAGCAACCTCACGGAATTACCGAACCTCCCATGTGTTTGGTTGTGGGGAGGTTGTTATTTTCTTTGAATGCTTAATTTGGTCTTTGGTAAACATAGGAAGACCCCACTGCTGAAGGCGATACAAGAACATCATATTGAACTTCACATAAACCCACCTAAACAAGCCTAAATCCTTGGGAAAATGTACTGTGGACAAATGAAACAAAATTAGAGCTCTTTGGCAATACAAATCAGCGCTGTGTTTGCTTATTTCAACTTATTTTTTAGAAGAAACAGGGAATTATTTAAGAAAAGTGCAAACGTGCAAATATATATTATCCTAGTCTACCTACTTCATAAAAAAATTGTTTGGAGAGCCTTTACGCACAAAATATATTGGTGAATCAAAAATAAGAGTGGATTGATTCATTCTGAAAGTTGTCTTTCAGTTGTTCAATCCATTAAATATTGGAAGGGGAGAAAACTGTAACAATAAGTGTTGACCAACAGTCCAATAAATCTACCCTAATCCTCACTGATCATGGATCTGATACGACAAAGGTCCAGTCTTCATGTGTGGCAGGCTCCAGGTTTAAACTGACAGACTTGATCTGCTTTCCATGATGATTCCATGAAGTGGGCTACATGTCCCATACTATTGAACAACTAATATGTTAAATATTATCCACCATTGCTAGCGACCCTTTAGGATCAAGCACACGGACAGAGGTGACAGAGGAAAGAAAGAGAAACCGATCAAACGGAATGATGTAATGGAATGATGCCAAACGTAGGTTACGAATTGAATGGAACTAACAATAAAGTGACAGTTAAGAATCTGTGTGGGCATTACGGACGGTGACTACTGATAGTGGCTAATATTAAGCATGACACAAAGGGTAAAAAAAATGATTGTGAATATACAGTCTGGTCTGAAATGTGACATTCTTGAGAGCACAAAGGTTAAATGTTTTATGAGTTGGAGAACACATTGGGAGGGTTCTCAGAACATTCCTCCATACAGAATCCTTCCAGGTCCTTGATATCCTTGGTCTGCACTTATGGACTGCCCTCTTCAATTCAAACCACTGGTTTTCAATGGGTTTCAAGTCCGGAGACTGAGGTGGCCAATCCAAAATGTTAATTTTGTGGCCAATTAAGAATTTATTTGTGGATTTTGATGTGTTCTCCAATTTAAAAAAAAAAAAAAAACATTTACAAAAATGCTCAGTGCCATAATTGGAAGGTATTGAAAATAGAGACGCCAATCATTTTGACAGCTATCTTTTTGTGAGAAAAAAATACGACTTGAACAAAATCTGTTTTTCAGAGCAATCGCATACAATATAGCTCAGTATTTATATTATTGATTATATACAGTATTTTTTTGCTCAACTTTATCAAAGGTGGCAATCATTTTGGACCTGACTAATTACTTTTGGGTGTGTCTATTTTGGCGGAGATCTACATTTTTGTTCTACGAGGGCCGTTAGAGATCTGGTCAAAGAGACATGGTCTAAGAGGACAGTTGTAGACGTGGTCTAAGAAAAGAATAACTACTGAAAACATTGGTATTACCGGTCAGTTAGACTGGGGAAAATAAAGGATCATTCCAGAATGATGAAAAGGACACAATGGAAATTCTGCAAACCCAATGGGAGCAAAGTGCGACGGAAGCTGTGATACACACGGATGCACAGACACACCGGCGTACGGACACACACACAAACAAACTGTCGATGTTTGCACAGGGACATTAGCCTGAAGACAGATTCTATCCTGCACCAAGAAAGAAAATGGTTTTCTGATTGAATCAACAGCTACCTGCTGCTCCCTTATCGCACACACACACACACACACACACCCAGACCGTACGTTACAACCCATGTTATAAAAAGATTGTGCTGGTCCTAAACAATGTGGGGGTTTTTTCAAAAAGAGGAGAGCAAGGTGATCTCCGTTTCTTGAATTCTGCTCTTTTAACAGAGAACATCCCATTACTAGAGTTCATAACATAAGAACAAAGCCAATAGGTCATGTGTAAATCAGTTGTCTTCTTGGGAAAATGATAGGTAAATCCTGTATTCATATTCCGCAGAATATTCATAGGCATTCTCCAGGGAAGACCATTTGATCATAGATAAAATAATGTGTTTCATTAACTAAACATCCCCTTCCACTTAACTCTCATTGTAATTCCATAATATATAACATCTACTAAGAGAAACAAACATTAACTAACAAAATATTACTCTCAGAATTAGCTCCTCAATTAAACAATGCCAGGAGAGGGAGAGGTTGACTTTGAGATGATGGCAAATCAATTTTCCCGAGAGAGGTGACAGCTGCTCTGTTAATGTATCCCTTTAAAATGTTATCCTGTGTGTGTGTGTGTGTGTGTGTGTGTGTGTGTGTGTGTGTGTTACTTAAAAAGAAAATTCCATATCCACAGCAAGTGCTACTGTTAAGTCTTTTGTGTGAGCTACGTTCAGTCAAAGGTTTCTCAGCTCTGCACCTTTAACACCTCACACAAATCTATCACGTAAATGACTCAAGACACTGATAGTTTTCTTAAACCAAGTGCTCACTAATCGACTCTCCCTCGAGTTGACTTCTTGCATGAAACTTGCATCTTTCAGCAATAAAAATTGTCCTTGGGTATGTTGTGACTTTTTAACAGCGCAAACAACTGTCAACGTTTTTTCATTGAGTTTCTCTGGCGCAAATAAGTCCACGAACAAATTGTGGGTCTTTCTGTCAACAATCGTCTGAAAAATGGATTTAGACTTTTTTGTACTTGAGCCCATTAGCTTCACAATTAGCTTAACTCCTCTAGCTCCACAATGAAATAGGGTGCAGGCCAGGCAGCAGGCTGTTAGCCAGCCTGCCAGCATAGCAGAGTCTGCCACTAGCACAGTCAGTGTAGTCAGCTCAGCTATCACCATTGAGACCGTGTCTGTGCCTCGACCTGGGTTGGGCAAAACTAAACATGGCGGTGTTCGCCTTAGCAATCTCACTAGGATAAAGACCACCTCCATTCCTGTCAGTATTGAAAGAGATCATGATACCTCACATCTCAAAATAGGGCTACTTAATGTTAGATCCCTTACTTCAAAGGCAATTATAGTCAATGAACTAATCACTGATCATAATCTTGATGTGATTGGCCTGACTGAAACATGGCTTAAGCATGATGAATTTACTGTGTTAAATGAGGCCTCACCTCCTGGCTACACTAGTGACCATATCCCCGTGCATCCTGCAAAGGCGGAGGTGTTGCTAACATTTACGATAGCAAATTTCAATTTACAAAAAAAAATGACGTTTTCGTCTTTTGAGCTTCTAGTCATGAAATCTATGCAGCCTACTCAATCACTTTTTATAGCTACTGTTTACAGGCCTCCTGGGCCATATACAGCGTTCCTCACTGAGTTCCCTGAATTCCTATCGGACATTGTAGTCATAGCAGATAATATTCTAATCTTTGGTGACTTTAATATTCCTATGGAAAAGTCCACAGACCCACTCCAAAAGGCTTTCGGAGCCATCGTCGACTCAGTGGGTTTTGTCCAACATGTCTCTGGACCCACTCACTGTCACAGTCATACGCTGGACCTAGTTTTGTCCCATGGAATAAATGTTGTGGATCTTAATGTTTTTCCTCATAATCCTGGACTATCGGACCACCATTTTATTACGTTTGCAATTGCAACAAATAATCTGCTCAGACCCCAACCAAGGAACATCAAAAGTGGTGCTATAAATTCACAGACTACACAAAGATTCCTTGATGTCCTTCCAGATTCCCTCTGTCTACCCCAGGAAGCCAGAGGACAAAAATCAGTTAACCACCTAACTGAGGAACTCAATTTAACCTTGCGCAATACGCTAGATGCAGTTGCACCCCTAAAAACTAAAAACATTTCTCATAAGAAACTAGCTCCCTGGTACACAGAAAATACCCGAGCTCTGAAGCAAGCTTCCAGAAAATTGGAACGGAAATGGCGCCACACCAAACTGGAAGTCTTCCGACTAGCTTGGAAAGACAGTACCGTGCAGTACCGAAGAGCCCTTACTGCTGCTCGATCATCCTATTTTTCTAACTTAATTGAGGAAAATAAGAACAATCCGAAATTCCTTTTTGATACTGTCGCAAAGCTAACTAAAAAGCAGCATTCCCCAAGAGAGGATGACTTTCACTTTAGCAGTGATAAATTCATGAACTTCTTTGAGGAAAAGATTATGATTATTAGAAGGCAAATTACGGACTCCTCTTTAAATCTGCGTATTCCTTCAAAGCTCAGTTGTCCTGAGTCTGCACAACTCTCCCAGGAACTAGGATCAAGAGAGACGCTCAAGTGTTTTAGTAATATATCTCTTGACACAATGATGAAAATAATCATGGCCTCTAAACCTTCAAGCTGCATACTGGACCCTATTCCAACTAAACTACTGAAAGAGCTGCTTCCTGTGCTTTTATGTTGAACATAATAAACGGCTCTCTATCCACCGGATGTGTACCAAACTCACTAAAAGTGGCAGTAATAAAGCCTCTCTTTAAAAAGCCAAACCTTGATCCAGAAAATATAAACTATCGGCCTATATCGCAAATCTTCCATATCTCTGAAAAAATTTTAGAAAAGGCTGTTGCGCAGCAAATACTGCCTTCTTGAAGACAAACAATGTATGCGAAATGCTTCAGTCTGGTTTTAGGTCCGAGATACTGTTGTGAAGAAGTTTAAAGCCAGATTTGGATACAAAGGACCCCATCATAGCACTGAGACGGCACTTGTGAAGGTGGTAAATGACATTTTAATGGCATTGGACCGGGGCTCTGCATCTGTCCTCGTGCTCCTAGACCTTAGTGCTGCTTTTGATACCATCGATCACCACATTCTTTTGGAGAGATTGGAAGCCCAAATTGGTCTACACGGACAAGTTCTGGCCTGGTTTAGATCTTATCTGTCGGAAAGATATGAGTTTGTCTCTGTGAATGGTTTGTCCTCTGACAAATCAACTGTAAATTTCGTTTTAGGACCATTATTGTTTTCACTATATATTTTACCTCTTGGGGATGTTATTTGAAAACATAATGTTAACTTTCACTGCTATGCGGATGACACACAGCTGTACATTTCAATGAAACATGGTGAAGCCACAAAATTGCCCTTGCTAGAAGCATGTGTTTCAGACATAAGGAAGTGGATGGCTGCAAACGTTCTACTTTTAAACTCGGACAAAACAGAGATGCTTGTTCTAGGTCCCAAGAAACAAAGAGATCTTCTGTTGAATCTGACAATTAATCTTAATGGTTGTACAGTCGTCTCAAATAAAACTGTGAAGGACCTCGGCATTACTCTGACCCTGATCTCTTTTGAAGAACATATCAAGACCATTTCAAGGACAGCTCTTTTTCCATCTACGTAACATTGCAAAAATCAGAAACTTTCTGTCCAAAAATGATGCAGAAAAATTAATCCACGCTTTTGTCACTTCTAGGTTAGACTGCTGCAATGCTCTACTTTCCGGCTACCCGGATAAAGCACTAAATAAACTTCAGTTGGTTAAATTTGCTAGAATCCTGACTAGAACCAAAAAATTTGATCATATTACTCCAGTGCTAGCCTCTCTACACTGGCTTCCTGTCAAAGCAAGGGCTAATTTCAAGGTTTTACTGCTAACCTAACAAAGCATTACATGGGCTTGCTCCTACCTATCTCTCTGATTTGTTCCTGCCGTACATACCTACACGTACGCTACGGTCACAAGACGCAGGCCTCCTAATTGTCCCTAGAATTTCTAAGCAAACAGCTGGAGGCAGGGCTTTCTCCTATAGAGCTCCATTTTTATGGAACGGTCTGCCTACCCATGTCAGAGACGCTAAAACTCGGTCTCAACCTTTAAGTCTTTACTGAAGACTCATCTCGTCAGTGGGTCATATGATTGAGTGTAGTCTGGCCCAGGAGTGGGAAGGTGAACGGAAAGGCTCTGGAGCAACGAACCGCCCTTGCTGTCTCTGCCTGGCCGGTTCCCCTCTTTCCACTGGGATTCTCTGCCTCTAACCCTATTACAGGGGCTGAGTCACTGGCTTACTGGGGCTCTCTCATGCCTGCCCCTGAAAGGGGTGCGTCACCTGAGTGGGTTGATTCACTGATGTGGTCATCCTGTCTGGGTTGGCGCCCCCCCTTGGGTTGTGCCATGGCGGAGATCTTTGTGGGCTATACTCGGCCCTGTCTCAGGATGGTAAGTTGGTGGTTGAAGATATCCCTCTAGTGGTGTGGGGGCTGTGCTTTGGCAAAGTGAGTGGGGTTATATCCTTCCTGTTTGGCCCTGTCCGGGGGTGTCCTCGGATGGGTCCACAGTGTCTCCTGACCCCTCCTGTCTCAGCCTCCAGTATTTATGCTGCAGTAGTTTATGTGTCGGGGGCTAGGGTCAGTTTGTTATATCTGGAGTACTTCTCCTGTCCTATTCGGTGTCCTGTGTGAATCTAAGTGTGCGTTCTCTAATTCTCTCCTTCTCTCTTTCTTTCTCTCTCTCGGAGGACCTGAGCCCTAGGACCATGCCCCAGGATTACCTGACATGATGACTCCTTGCTGTCCCCAGTCCACCTGGCCATGCTGCTGCTCCAGTTTCAACTGTTCTGCCTTCTTATTATTCGAACATGCTGGTCATTTATGAACATTTGAACATCTTGGCCATGTTCTGTTATAATCTCCACCCGGCACAGCCAGAAGAGGACTGGCCACCCCACATAGCCTGGTTCCTCTCTAGGTTTCTTCCTAGGTTTTGACCTTTCTAGGGAGTTTTTCCTAGCCACCGTGCTTCTACACCTGCATTGCTTGCTGTTTGGGGTTTTAGGCTGGGTTTCTGTACAGCACTTTGAGATATCAGCTGATGTACGAAGGGCTATATAAATAAATTTGATTTGATTTGATTTTGAAAATAAAATTTGATTTGAAAATACTGTTCTAACCTTTCCAAATAGGCTTTGAATCTTTCCTCACTTTCCTCGGCCTTGCCGAATGCCATCTTGGGCGCTAACTTTTCACACAGACTGTCTCGATGCACTTTCTTGCTCGCTCTGTTCCCCTTCAGACAATAATTCTGGTTCCTCGTCGCCGATCTGTTGCATCCCCAGTAAAATGATGCAGGTCATTTTTAGTTATTTGAGAAACTTGATCGTATAAACCGTTAACATCACAACAACGTTTTTTTTCCCCAACATGACAGCGGGTTCAACATAGCCAGTTCCAAACTGAGTCCATCTGCACCCGTTAAAATGGAGCACACTTGAATACATTGGCCAACAAGCAATGAGGGCCTGCCAAAAAAGCTATGCGCATCCAATCAGATACACATTTCCAATATCACGCACTGAACACATGCACTCCATTTTAACCAGGTGTTTATCTGTCAAACATGACAATCATTACAATGAAAATGATTACATTGCTGCATTAGAGAACATTATTTCTTCGAGGGTTGAGTTCAATACATCATTTTTATTTTGGGAGTCCAAGAGACAACATTCAATTTTCCCTGCAGTCTGGGGGTGGCACATGTGTCCTACCAAATGAGGATTGGAAAGGTCCCCAATCTGAACTGTCCAAATGGTCATCATCGGAGATACCTTCCAGGGGTTGCTGGCTATCAATGATCACGGTCATCAAGTCCCCCAGCTCATTTGACTCCGGTCTTAATGGGAGTCTGCCACCAGTCTTGAAACTCTCCCTACGAGCAACTGTCACGAATATTACCGAAGGTGGCTCCCCTTCTTGTTCGGGTGGCGCTCGGCGGTCATCGTCGCCGGTCTACTAGCTGCCACCGATCCTTTGTTCTGTGTTCGTTTGGTTTTGTCTAATTGTTTTCACCTGTTCATTGTTTGGTTGTTAGGGTGGGGTTATTTAAGTTCGTTTAGCCCGCTTCTGTTTGTGCGGGCTTGTTCTTCTGTGTTTGTGAGAGGTGTTAGTGTTTTGTTTGGTTTTCTCGCTGTCCTAGTATTTCACAATAGGGTGCTATTTTGTTTTATCGTTACACCTGTGTTGGGTATAACTATTTTGTTTCTGTGATTTTTGGACATCAAAGCGTGTTTTTTCCCGCATCCTTTGCTCTCTGTGCCTGACTCCACACCCATTCACTCATTGAGCATTACAGCAACAGCAATTGTCTTCTTTAAGTAGATTTGTATGTTTTTCCACAGGACCTAAGAAAGACAAAACAATATAGAAATTATACTAGTAATTATGTATCATATTGATTGTGATGCATTTCGGTCACACAAATACATTTAGGCCCCACTGTGGTGTGTTGCACAAGAAAACAAACATTCTAACCTGACAATAAATACAGTATCTTACCTGAAGCATCCTTTTGTTGGCTTTTTCATTTGAGTTTAATTCGTTACGAATAGGTAGTCCAGGCATTATTTTTCTTGTAATCTGTTGATGAATGATGCTGTTTCTTCTCGATAATTGGGTGGTTTGACACAATTGTGACCCACCACCTGGATTCGGTCCTATGTAGCAAAATATGAAATGCTGTTTTTAATGTTGGATAAAAGCAGAGACTCAGAGCTAGAAAGTGCTATATCATACTGTTACGAACCGGCTCATAGCCCGTAACAAAGGGAGATAAAGAAATGACAAACATATTTATTAAGTAAAGTAAAGTAAACTACATCCAAGTAACAATAGTGTGTGGGTGGGAGTGAGTGAGTGAGTGAGTGAGTGAGTGAGTGAGTGAGTGAGTGAGTGAGTGAGTGAGTGGTTGGTAGGTAGATGGATGGATGTATGCATGCATGCATGCATAGATGGTGATAATGAGAGGTGCCAAAACAAAATAACACAAATGTATTTATCCCAGGACACACCCGGGCCCAGGTGTGTCCCATTTCGCTGACGGCCCTCCGGGCTCCGCCCACCAACATTCTAATAAGGAAAACAAGAGCATAGAGAATGAATTCGTCAGACAGAGTGGGAGGGTCGTCACAATACACTGCAGTTGAGGAACAATGGAAAAGTAATTATGCTTTGAAAGTTGATAAACTTGTAACCACTCTTTAGAGAAAATGGCCATTGAATATTTTGGTACCTACTGGAGAGCTCTTCTTTATCTACACCCATTCAGCATCGTTCACACCCTCTTAAGCCTTAGCACCACCCATCTCTTTAAGGATTCACATGTGAGGCCATAGGCTAAACAGAGTGAGTAGCGTAATTAACAACCAACGATTTCAAGACTAAAAGAGGTAAAAGTAGTAGACTACAATAAGGAAAAACTCCAGGGAGAAATACACTTTATTTAGCCCTTGGCCTATATCCTAATTTGACTTTGGTTCAAGTCCTGTTGTTCTTAGCATTACCATCTCTGGTCAACACACACTATATCAAATAAGATCTAAGTTTATTTGTCACATGCACAGGATACAGAAGGTGCAATGGTACAGTGAAATAGTTACTTGCATATTTGCATAGCAGCAAAATCAAAAACAGAAAGTGTCCAAACAAAAATATTTGATACATATTTTATCATTATTAGATGACCCTTACCCAGACACACCTGTCTAAATGGATGGGTCATGTGAAAGAAATGTTATAACCATCCCCCTGCCACATCTAGGTAAGTGGATGGGTCACTATTGTCTGGACATGTATAAATGTTCATGAAATATAATATATGGCCTTAATCACCCCCAGACACACCTTACTAACTTGATGGGTCATGTAATCATCTGGCGAAGTGGAGTCTTTTCTTTGGACATTTAGCTAGCTAGCTACCTAGATAAACAATGAATCGGCATAATCACAACCCATACTACTACCACCAATACAAACTCATTGTCATAGCTGTAGTATTAAACGGCAGGTAGCTAAAGCTAGCCAACTAGGTTCAATGTTAGATAGCTAGCTAACATTAGGCTATAACTTGCTATTCAAATAGATTTCAAATTTCTTATTCTAATAATATCACTACACAGATCATACAAGGAACGTTAGCTAGATTCGCAAACTAGCAAACAGTACGCTTTAACATGGAATGAAAAGACTTTCTGACAAAACTAGAAACGTATAATATCTGAAAATGTAGACTCTTACCCGTATATATGGATATATGGATGAACACTTCACAGCAGATTAAAACCATTTCACTGTTTTGTTTGTAGCTACAGTAACAGTCAACATTTTGAACACCTCCTCATTCAAGGGTTTTTCTTGATTTTTTCTATTTTCTATGTTGTAGACTAAGTAATGAAGACATCAAAACTATGAAATAGCACATATGGAATCATGTAGTAACGAAAAAAGTGTTAAACAAATCCAAATATATTTTATATTTGGGATTATTCAAAGTAGCCACCCTTTGCCTTTATGACAGCTTTGCACACTCTTGGCATTTGCTCAACCAACTTCAACTGGAATGCTTTTCCAACAGTTTTTAAGGAGTTCCCACATATGCTGAGCTCTTATTGCCTGATTTTCATTCACTCTGCGGTCCAACTCATCCCAAACCATCTCAATTGGGTTGAGGTCAGGAGATTGTGGAGGCCAGGTCTTTTGAACGAGCACTTCATCTCTCTCCTTCTTGGTCAAATAGCTCTTACACAGCCTGGAGGTCTGTTGGGTCATTGTCCTGTTGAAAGACAAATGATAGTACCCCTAACCGCAAACCAGATGGGATGGTGTATCACTTCAGAATGCCATGCTGGTTGTGTCCCTTAAATTCTAAATAAATCACAGACAGTGTCACAAGCAAAGCACGCCCACACCAGCACACCTCCTCCTCCATGAGTCATGGTGGGAACCACACATGCAGAGATCATCCATTCACCTACTCTGCATCTCACAAAGACACAGCGGTTGGGACCAAAAATTGCACATTTGGACTCATCAGACCTAGGGACAAATTTCCACCGGTCTAATGTCCTTCGCTCGTGTTTCATGGCCCAAGCAAGTCTCTTCTTATTACTGGTGTCCTTTTGTAGTGGTTTCTTTGCAGCAATTCAACCATAAAGGCCATATTCATGCAGTCTCCTCTGAACAGTTAATGTTGAATTGTGTCTGTTACTTGAACTCTGTCAAGCATTTATTTGCCCTGCAATATTTGAGGCTGGTAAGTAATGAATTTATCCTCTGCAGCAGAGGTAACTCTGGGTCTTCTTTCCTGTGGCGGTCCTCATGAGCGCCAGTTTCATCATAGCGACAGCGCTTGAAGAAACTTTAAAAGTTCTTTTAATTTTAAAGTAATAATGGACTGCCATTTCTCTTTGCTTTTTTGAGCTGTTCTTACCATAATATGTACTTGGTCTTTTATCAAATAGGTATTTCTTCTGTATACCACCCCTACCTTGTCACAACACAACTGAATGGCTCAAACGCATTAAGAAATGCATTCTAGGTGACTACCTCATGAAGCTGGTTGAGAGAATGCCTTGATGACAGCTTTGCCCACTCTTGGCAAAGGCTGGCTACTTTGATGAATCTCAAATATAACATATATCTTGATTTGTTTAACACTTTATTGGTTACTACATGATTCCATATGTGTCATTTCATAGTTTTGATGTCTTTACTATAATTCTATAATTTAGAAAATAGAACAAATAAAGTAGGTGTGTCCAAACTTTTGACTGGTACTGTACATCTTGTCTGGCCAGCGTTGTGTCAAGTCACTCCGATTCACACTGACCTTCGAGTGTGCAGAAAGTAGCCCATCACAACTTGTTCCAATTGATCTGTCAATGGCCCCTGCTAAGTTTAGGGCATCAATGTTGTTGAGAAAAGTAGCAAAACTTTCGTAGTTCTTGATGGCTAACATATATTAACATATCATATCATAACATATCTTTCAAAAAAGCCACTGTAGAAAGGATTGTCAACACTTACTGAGCAGCTCACGTTATAGACAGAAGCATGTTACATGGTAGACAAATCCAAACTCATCTCTCGGCATGTCCAGCCCATCCATTATCTCAGCCAGTCATGGCTAGTGGGAAGGTTCCTTTCCTTTTCCGTGGCTAAACCAACTAGGCTTGTAATATAACAATTTTATTCGTATTTACAGATGTTGTACAAGCTTGTTATTTGAGGCACATAAAAGTTCACATGTTCCAGAAGGCATTTCTGCCCAAAAATGCATTTTGATTATTTAAAAAAAAGACTTTCAAATGCCTCTCCTGTGAAGTAGTGACATGGGACATACGCCCAGTTTCCTGAAATAGGTCACAACTTGCTCCAAGGGAGATTTTACAAAGCCACTGAAATTCTTTGAATGTTTTCTTTTACCTCCGTCCATTGTTTGGTTTAGGTGACTTTTCCAATTTCACACAATCCTTATGTATTAGTGTCCTATCCCTGTTTTTTAAAAACATCCTAAGGTCAGCACCAAGTACACATTATTCATCTATTTAGGCTTCACAAAGATGAACTGGTTAGTCCTTACGTACCTTAGTCTGGGACTACCTAGCCTAGAACTAATTCATCTGAAGTTAAGCAGCGTCTCAGAAAGCCATTAAAAAACAACTAGATCAATTTAAGTAGAATTAGCCTAGTCCTGATTTAAATTAAACTCTGTTCCCGGAAACCGCTCCATATAAAGATTTGGATAAAAATCCCATTTTGATTAAATGAAAGCATGACTCCATTCCCTGCCTCAAATACACATGCTGTTCATCAGCCTCCTCAGTCAATCACATTTGTGTGTTTACATCTATATACTGTACTATGTATGTGTGCACTGCAATTAGTTCCGCCGATATCCTGGATGGGATCCAGTAAAACTGAGAGGCCTGCCGAGCCAATTGTGAACTGTGCAATGTCATGGCCTTATGTTCTAGTTTGTGTGTAGTGTGTAGGCTGTGGGCCACTTGTGTAATGCATGTCATGGCCTTATGTTCTAGTTTGTGTGTAGTGTGTAGGCTGTGGGTCACTTGTGTAATGCAATGTCATGGCCTTATGTTCTAGTTTGTGTGTAGTGTGTAGGCTGTGGGTCACTTGTGAAATGCAAGTCATGGATTCACATTGGAAATAAACCCACGGTCTTTGAAATCAGGTGTTAAGCGGTTTGTGTGCGATCGAGTACAATAGTGCAGCAGTAAGGTAGTCTATGCTTTTTAACGTTAACTTTTAATGATGATTTAAGTGCCTCAATTTTGGTCCACCTAAATTTCAGTAGGCCCACCCACCAACTAATTTCTGGCTACGTGACCAGTGAGAAGGACAGAGGTGGGGAGGGAGAGAAAGGGAGAGGAAAGAGGGGATATGGAGAGGGAGAGGGGAAGGAAAGAGGAGGAGGATGACATGGAGAAGCAAAGTGGTAAGCTGCCTCTTGCATCATGGCCCACTGTGCACAGACACACATACACGCACACACACTACTCAGAAGCATTTACATGTAATTTCACTCCAATGGGGTATGCAGATAGAGGGATTAAAATCTATTAAAACACTGGGAGAGAGAGTGAGAGAGAGAGAGAGAGAGAGATGAGGAGAGTGAGGTGAGAGAGTGAGGAGGAGAGGAAGAAGAGACAAGGAGAGGGAGAGAGTTCTCTCAGTTTGTGTGGATGCCAGGCCTCCTTCCCTCGTTCCTTCACTCATCTTGTTTGTTTTCTTGTTTTTCTTCTTTATGAAAAGGCACAAAACATAGTCTTGACTAGGAGAGGACAATGTGCTCTCTGCTCTGTGTGTGTGTGTGTGTGTGTGTGTGTGCGTGCGTCCGTGTGTGTGTGTGTGTCTGTGTGTGACCAACTTCTTTCAGCTTATGACAGGGAGGCTGAGTGCAGGAGAATATGATTATGACATAAAAGCGCTTAGAGAAACATAGAGAGAGAAAGAGAGAGAAAGAATAAGTTTAAAAAATAAGCTTTTCAATGACAATCCAGAGACACTGTTGGCTGACTGCTACAAAGAGGGTAACGCAAACAACTTAATTTTCCACACAGACCATCCACTAAGAGCACACTACCCATATGTCAAGAGAGAGGGTATTGGCCCAGCGTGGAAACTCAGAATACTAAACACTGAGGAAATTGAAACAACCTCTGTCAACGTGTACAAGTCTGGGACAGGGGACTCCTACAGTAGGTACACCTATAGCTCATCTCTAGGCGGTAGTACTGTAGACTACTTTATCACTGACCTCAACCCAGAGTCTCTTAGAGCATTCACACTCCGTTCACTGATACCCCTATCAGATCACAGCAAAATCGCACTCTACTTGACCAGAGCTCTGCTCAATCATGAGGAATCAAAGCCAAAGGAACTGAATAATATTAAGAAATACTATAGATGGAAGCAAAGTAGTGTGCAAATCTACCAAAAAAAACAATCAGGCAACAACAAATTAAATTCCTTCTAGACAAGTTCCTGGACAAATTGTTAACCTAGGAAAGTTAAAACCACTTCTGGGAAAACTCTAAACAAACAACAACATGAAGAGTTATCCATCCCAAATGGAATGTATGAATAAACCACTTCTCCAATCTTTTTGGCTCTATAACAAAGAACAAACAGCAAAAACAAATACATGATCAAATACAAATCATAGAATTAACTATTAAAGACGACCAGAACCCACTGGATTCTCCAATTAGATTGAATGAACTACAGGGCAAAATAAAAATTAAAAATGCCTGCGGTGTTGATGGTATCATAAATGAAATGATAAAATATACAGACCACAAATTCCAATTGGCTTAACTTAAACTCTTTAACATCATCCTCAGCTCTGGTATATTTCCCAATATTTGGAACCAAAGACTGATCACCCCAATCCACAAAAGTGGAGACAAATTTGACCCCAATAACTACTCGGTTTTATGCGTCAACAGCAACCTTGGAAAATCCTCTGCATTATCATTAACAGCAGACTTGTAAATTTCCTCAGCGAAAACAATATACTGAGAAAATGTCCGATTTACATTTTACCAAATTACAGTACGACAGACAAAGTATTCACCCTGCACACCCTAACTGACAAACAAAACAAAGGCAAAATGTTTGGCATGAGGGTCTGCTATACAAATTGATGGAAAGTGGTGTTGGGGAAAAAACATACAACGTTATGTACACAAACAACAAGTTTGTGGTTAAAATTGACAAAAAACACACACATTTCTTTCCACATGGCCGGGGGGTGAGACAGGGATGCAGCTTAAGCCCCACGCTCTTCAACATACATATCAAGGAATTGGCGAGGGCGCTAGAACAGTCTGCAGCACCTGGCCTCACCCTACTAGAATCTAAAGTCAAATGTATACTGTTTGCTGATGATCTGGTGCTTCTGTCCCCAACCAAGGAGAGCCTACAGCAGCATCTACATCATCTGCACAGATTCTGTCAGGCCTGTGCCCTGACAATACATCTCAGTAAGACAAAAACAATGGTGTTCTGAAAAAAGTCCAGTTGCCAGGTCCACGAATGCAAATACCATCTAGACACTGTTGCCCTAGAGCACACAAAAAACTATACATACCTCAGTCATAAAAATCAGTGCCATAGGTTACTTCCACTAAGCTGTGAAAACTTCCACAAAGCTGTGAAGACATTTGAGATTCTACAACCACCTAAAAGAAAGTGATTCCCAAACCTTCCATAACAAAGCCATCACCTACAGAGAAATGAACCTGGAGAAGAGCCCCCTAAGCAAGCTGGTCCTGGGGCTCTGTTCACAAACACAAACAGACCGCACAGACCCCACAGAGCCCCAGGACAGCAACACAATTAGACCCAACCAAATCATGAGAAAACAAAAAGATAATTACTTGAGACATTGGAAAGAATTTACCAAAAAACAGCGCAAACAATAATTTTATTTGACCTTAACAGAGAGTACACAGTGGCAGAATACCTGACCACTGTGACTGACCCCAAATTAAGGAAAGCTTTGACTATGTACACACTCAGTGAGCTTAGCCTTGCAATTGAGAAAGGCTGCCGTAGGCAGACCTGGCTCTCAAGAGAAGACAAGCTATGTGCTCACTGCCCACAAAATGAGGTGGAAACTGAGCTGCACTTCCTAACCTCCTGCCAAATGTATGACCATATTAAAGACACATATTTCCCTCAGATTACACAGATCCACAAAGAATTTGAAAACAAATCCAATTTTGATAAACTCCCATATCTATTGGGTGAAATACTACAGTGTGCCATCACAACAGTAAGATTTGTGACCTGTTGCTACAAGAAAAGGGCAACCAGTGAAGAACAAACACCATTGTAAATACAACCTATATTTATGTTAATGTATTTTCTCTTTTGTACTTGAACTATTTCCACATCATTACAACACTGTATACTGACATGATATGACATTTGAAATGTCTTTATTATTTTGGAACTTTTGTGAATATAATGTTTACTGTTCATTTTTTATTGTTGATATCACTTTTGTTTATTATCTATTTCACTTGCTTTGGCAATGTAAACATATGTTTCCCATGCCAATAAAGCCCAATAAATTGAAATTGAAACAAACTGAATTGAATTAAGAGAAGAGAAGAGAAGAGAAGAGAAGAGAAGAGAAGAGAAGAGAAGAGAAGAGAAGAGAAGAGAAGAGAAGAGAAGAGAAGAGAAGAGAAGAGAAGAGAAGAGAAGAGAAGAGAAGAGAGAACAGGATTAGTTAGCTTGTGTTTCATATACACACATTTTGAATACTTTATTTGGATCCACAGTAAAACATTACTGACAGGAAAATTGACAGGAAAGCTAAGATAAAATGTTCCTTTTGCTTTCATTGTATCAGTTTCAGGTTCTGAAGCCAACAGGCTTAGTTTTAGGTCAGCATAATGATGGTATTACATCCCCCTCTGCTGGAAACCTAGTGACCTTAGACAGTGTATAAGTTGTTACACACACACCCATCACAACCCACTGAGGTGCAAACACACTGAGACACACACACACACACACACACTGAGCCACACACAGAAACCCACACTTAGATTGAATCATACCCTCGAGACACTGATGGAAATCCCATCTGGGCTGGTGAAACATATACACACACATGCACACACACACACACACTGCGCTGGGATCAGTTGTTACATATCAGCTGCTGGGTTCTACACCATAATATTCCTTGTCTGTCCTCAGGACCAATTCCGATAGCACCAGACGCAGATACAATAACAGGGATATCACAGAGTACACACACATGCACACACACAAACACAACCATTTTTTTAACACACACACACAAACACAACCTCCAACACAAACACAACTTCTGATCTGTCCCATTGATCTTTAGAAGATCCCATGAATAATTTCTGCTTTGTGTGATCCACAAGATTTTAACATTCCGCAAGATTGGGGTAACCTGTTGAGCTAAATCCTAGGCATTAGCTTTGGAAGCTAATGCAAGTATTCAAGTCTCAACCTAGGCTCCTCATCATGCGAGCATAGTCACTTAACCACCTCTGCTACTTGTAACACTCTACTCAAATACTTGCTAATTATTTCTCTGCTTACAAAACAAACATCCATTTGCTTTTGTTTGTCTTGCCAAAACAAACACTCAGGGAAATGTTCTTTGCGTAGTCCCATGAACACTTATAGCATTGTGTATTTGTGGCACGCGTGTTGAGAATGCATACAAACAAAGGAACACACACACCACACACACACACACTCTCTCTCTTGGGAAGGAAATGTGTTTCTCATTTCATCCCTGAATGAAAATCAAGGTTTCCCTCCAGTTTCACAAATGGGAATGTTTTCCCCCTCAGGGAGACGGGAGGAGCGAGGGACTGGAAGAGAATAAACAGAGAAAAAAATGGTACATGAAAGAAAGAGAGAGAGAGACAGTACTGAGTGTAGAGGGAGAGGAGAGAGAGAGAGAGAAGAGAAGAGAAAGGTATGTTCTTTGTCAACAATCAGTTAGGAATTATAATGAAATGATTTCAACTGTGGACTTCCACATAGTGGTTGTTTCGACGGTGTTGTGTGGAATAATAATGATGACAGAAACCTGTGGGTTTGTATTTTGCATTTCGTGGTCGCACACTGAGATTCGGGGCCTATGTGTATTTGACTTTTGCAAGCTTGGGTCATGATGTGTGAGAAACACAACGACGGTCGCAAACTTGCAACTTGACATTTGAATACATTCGATAGGATTTGCAAGAATCATTTATTTTCAGAATTATTCAATTGGAGTCTGGCTCCGACAGATACCTTCTCACACCAGAGACGCTGTGAGACATGTCGAGATGAGACAGGATGTCGGATGATGCCAGAGAGGATGGTGCTGAAATCACATTTAGAATTAGAAGATAGCCTAGCTAGTGTGTACTAGCCAGCTAGCTAGTGTGTACTAGCCAGCTAGCTAGTGTGTACTAGCCAGCTACCTAGTGTGTACTAGCCAGCTGCTCAATCAATAGTGGACCAGAGCCAGTGGGCCCGACTCTCATGTGCGTAGCACAGTGACGCCCTGGAACAAAGATACTGACTCACGCCATACACGAGACCAACAAACCTATACAGGCTACATGGTGTCAACGTGCACAATCTGCAGCTTCTCAAATGATTTCAAATCAATTTACGACTATGAACATTCTGCTGTGAATCTAAGATTCACGTGCACATGTTGAATCGTCGCACTCAGAGTTCTGTCACTGCTGTCATGTTACCAGGAGATTCCTAAGCTTGTCCAAAAAAAATGTGTACATGTGTAGAAAGAGATTTGAAAAAAAAGAGAGTGAAATGGAGAAGCAAAGTGGTAATCCGCCTCTTACACACATGGCCCACTGTGTACAGACACACACACACACACACACACACACACACACACACACACACACACACACACACACACAGACACAGACACAGACACACACACACACACACACACACACACACACACACACACACACACACACACACACACACACACACACACACACACACACACACACACACACACACACACACACACACACACACACACACACACACACACACACACACACACACACACACACACACACACACACACACACACACACACACACACACACACACACACACACACACACACACACACACACACACACACACACAATCAATATTCAGAAGCAGTTAGATACCATTTCAATCCAGAAAATAAGAGGGATTAAAATCTGATAAAAACAGATTTGGATTTATTTGGTAAAACATGCAGTGGATGCACAGCAATGTTATGTCTGATCCTCCTGGAAGAAAGACCGAGAGGAGAGAGAGAGAGAGAGAGAGAGAGAGAGAGAGAGAGAGAGAGAGAGAGAGAGAGAGAGAGAGAGAGAGAGAGAGAGAGAGAGAGAGAGAGAAGCAGAAGCAGAATGCTTGATAAGATGTTCCTTTTGCTTTCATTGTATCAGTTTCAGGTTCTGAAGCCAACAGGCTTAGTTTTAGGTCAGCATAATGATGGTATTACATCGCCCTCTGCTGGAAACCTAGTGACCTTAGACAGGCAGTGTATATGTTGCTACGCACATTCACCCTTCGGGAAAACACACAGAGATGCAAACACCTTCTGGAACACACAAACACACACTGACGCGCACACACACACCGATTCGCACACACACACCCTGGAGACACTGATGGAAATAGCAATAGGAGACCGCAGACACACACATACACCACAGGAGGTTGGTGGCACCTTAATTGGGGAGGACGGGCTCATAGTAATGGCTGGAATGGATGAAATATAATGCTATCAGTCACCGAACCCACGGTTTCCATGTGGTTGATACCATTCCATGCACTCCATTCCAGCCATTATTAATAGCCATCCACCCCTCATCAGCCTCTTGTGACATATACACACACACGAAGACACACGCACACACACACACAGCGCTGGGATCAGATGTTAGATATCAGCTGCTTGGTTCAACACCATATTACTTTTCTGTCCTCAGGGCCAATTCCGATAGCACCAGACGAGGACACAGTGACAGGGATATCTCAGATTGCACAAACGCACAAACACAACACACTCACCCCCAAAAATAACACACACACACACACACACACACACACACAAGCTCTGACACAAACACAACCTATAATCTTTCCAGCCAGGTCATCCGTGATACAAGTCAGTATTCGACGTCCATCCATGTCTGAGGACTTTGGGAGATGATGTGAAAACCGGCCACTAGGGGCAACAGCGAGCGCCGTTACCTTCAAGTACGCTTCAGTTTTGCTAGGGTGTTGGGGATGGCGGATGGGCGTAAGCTTATCAAAAACAACTTACTATCACTGGATTCAAACTTGCAACCTTTAGAATCAGAGGGAGAAGCTCTGCCCATCCATCTGCCCATTCAGACTTAATGCCTAACCTTAACCATTCAGAGTTAATGCCTGAACTTAACCCTAACCTTAAACACCTTGAACATTTGACGTTTGAGAGGCATGGCTGAACATCTAACTCTGACGTGAGACTGTGAGAGTTGGTAGGATGAGTTAGCCTGCTGAGCTTAATCCTAGGCATTAGCATTGGGAGCGAATGCTAGTGTTCAGTTGTTAGGCAAGTTTACTCATAATGTGAGCGTGGTTACTTAACCACCTCTCCGTAACACTCTGCTCAAATACCTGCTTATTATTCCTGTCCTTACAAAAAATAAACATCCACCTTGCTTTTGTTTGTCTCGCCATATGTTGTTTACCAAAACAAACAGTGAGGGAAATGCTTGTTGTGTCGTCCAATTAACATTTATAGCATTGTGCATTTGTGGCATGAGTGTTGAGAATTCATACAAAAAAAGAAACAAGCGCACGCACACACGCACACACACACACGCACACGCGCACACGCACACACGCACACGCACACACACACACACACACACACACGCACACGCACACACACACACACACACGCACACGCGCACACGCACACACACACGCACACACGCACACGCACACACACACACGCACACGCGCACACGCACACACGCACACGCACACACACACACACACACACACACGCACACACACACACGCACACACACACACACACACACACACACTTGGGAAGGAGACATGTTTTTAATTTCATCCCTGAACGAAAATCAAGGTTTTCCTCCAGTTTCACCCCTGGGAAAGTTTTCCCCTCAGGGAGACGGGAGGAGCAATGGACTGACTCCTGTCTCACTTTTTTTAAAAGTAAAATGTGAGACATGAGTGAGCAGAGGGGAGAGGATAGATAGAGAAGAGAAAGCTATGTTCTTTGTCACCAAACAGTTAGCAATTATAATGAATTCATTCAACTGTGGAATGATTTCTTGGTGTTACGAGGCCTCGATTCAGTCAGATTGAGAGTCAACCCACATTGGCAAACATCCACATAATGGTTGTTTGAGCGGGGCTGTGTGGGATAATAATGACAGAAACCTGTGAGTTTGTATTTTGTATTTCGTGGTCGCACACTGAGATTCGTGGTTGCAAGTACGATTCGCAAATGAGTAATGACATTTTTCAAGCCTGTATCCGGATGTGTGAACAATGTAACAACGGTTGCAAAACTTGCAGCTTGACATTTGAATAAATTAAATAAATGAATACATTTGCAAGAATTATTTATTTTCAGAATTATTCAATAGAGTCTGTCTCCAACAGATACAGTGGGGCAAAAAAGTATTTAGTCAGCCACCAATTGTGCAAGTTCTCCCACTTAAAAAGATAAGAGAGGCCTGTAATTTTCATCATAGGTACACTTTAACTATGACAGACAAAATTTGGAGAAAAAAAATCAGAAAATCACATTGTAGGATTTTTTATGAATTTATTTGCAAATTATGGTGGAAAATAAGTATTTGGTCAATAACAAAAGTTTATCTCAATACTAATATAATTTGTTATATACTCTTTGTTGGCAATGACAGAGATCAAATGTTTTCTGTAAGTCTTCACAAGGTTTTCACACACTGTTGCTGATATTTTTGGCCTATTCCTCCAAGCATAGAAAGAGGTTTTCACTCAAAATCTCACGATACATGGCCCCATTCATTCTTTCCTTTACACGGATCAGTCGTCCTGGTCCCTTTGCAGAAAAACAGCCCCAAAGAATGATGTTTCCACCCCCATGCTTCACAGTAGGTATGGTGTTCTTTGGATGCAACTCAGCATTCTTTGTCCTCCAAACACGACGAGTTGACATACGAGATGAGACAGGATGACAGATAATGGGTGGCAGGGTAGGCTAGTGGTTAGAGTGTTGGACTAGTACCCGGAAGATTGGAAGTTCAAATCCCCGAGCTGACAAGGTACAGACTGGGTGGTGAAATCACATTTAGAATTAGAAGATAGCCTAGCTAGTGTGTACTAGCTAGCTAGCTGCACAAGCAACAGTCCTTATCTGATTTGTGTGTAGCACACTGACAGCCTGGAAAAAAGCTTCTGACCCAAGTGATACACAAGACCAACACACGTCTACAGGTTGCGTGTGCACATACCATTTGATACCCCCCAAAAAATACATCTAAAACACACGGGCATGCACTTTGAGGTTCGCAGACCACGTGGCTTCAGCACGCATAATCTGCAGTTGGATGCTTCTCGAATTACTACAAGTCCATTTATGACTATGAATATTCTGCTGTGAATTAAAAATACACTGGCAGTTCTGTCACTGTTGTAGTGTTACCTACCTCAAACCAACTGAGATGGTTTGGGATGAGTTGGACCTTGGAGTGAAGAAAAAGCAGCCAATAAGTGCTCAGCATATGTGGGAACTCCTTCAAGACTGTTGGAAAAGCATTCCAGGTGAAGCTGGTTGAGAGAATGCCAAGAGTGTGCAAAGCTGTTATCAAGGCAAAGGGTGGCTACTTTGAATAATCTAAAATATAACATGTATTTTGATTTACTTAACACTTGTTTGGTTACTACATGATTCCATGTGTTACTTCATAGTTTTGATGTCTTTACTATTATCCTACCATGTAGAAAATAGTACAAATAAAGAAAAACCCTTGAATGAGTAGGTGTGTCCAAACTTTTGACTGGTACTATTTACATATAAAAAATGTTTTTTTTAAATAAAAGCAGACATCCTGTTGTCAGCTAACAGCAGACAGTTCCTTAATGAAGATATGCAACTATCATGGCCACAAAATGCAAAAGCTTTGTATACACTACTCATGTTGATTTTGGTTTTACTCATGTTTACTCACTACTCATGTTGATTTTTGGTTTCCAGACAAGATGGAAGAATGGGACAAGTAGACAAGGTGAATATGAGTCAGCTTTTGCATCAGCTTTTGCATCTGTAGCAGTTTGTATGAATTTGAGTGATTGCATACAAACACATGTCGACATGTCGATAAGGAAACTCATGCTGGAATGTCAGGTAAGGTACCACTGAAGGCCTATTCAGTCAGGCAGATTGAAGCAGATGTGTCACAATCCATGTGTCACAATCCAGGCCCATGTCAGAGCCTGCAGTGGCCTGATAGGGACATGACAATAAATACATGAAGTACCTTTCATCACCAAAGCCGTGTTAGCACGTATTGCACATGTGGCTGGACACTCCAACCATTTCGTAAGTGTCAGTGATATAAATGGGCAATTAACATCCAGTTCATTAGCATTGACCGTAATACCTCTATGGTCCTGTGGTTGTGTAGTAGGCTACTATTTATAATACCAATATCCAGTTCATAAGCATTGACCGTAATACCTCTATGGTCCTGTGATTGTGTAGTAGGGTACTATTTATAATACCAACATCCAGTTCATAAGCATTAATAATACCTCTATGGTCCTGTGGTTGTGTAGTAGGGTACTATTTATATTTTTTTTTAATTTATTTTATTTCACCTTTATTTAACCAGGTAGGCAAGTTGAGAACAAGTTCTCATTTACAAGTTCTCATTTACAGTATAAACAAGTCTATATATGATGTGAGCAAATGAGGTGAGATAAGGGAGGTAAAGGCAAAAAAAAGGCCATGGTGGCAAAGTAAATACAATATAGCAAGTAAAACACTGGAATGGTAGATTTGCAGTGGAAGAATGTGCAAAGTAGAAATAAAAATAATGGGGTGCAAAGGAGCAAAATAAATAAATAAATAAAATAAATACAGTAGGGAAAGAGGTAGTTGTTTGGGCTAAATTATAGGTGGGCTATGTACAGGTGCAGTAATCTGTGAGCTGCTCTGACAGTTGGTGCTTAAAGCTAGTGAGGGAGTTTCAGTGTTTCCAGTTTCAGAGATTTTTGTAGTTCGTTCCAGTCATTGGCAGCAGAGAACTGGAAGGAGAGGCGGCCAAAGAAAGAATTGGTTTTGGGGGTGACTAGAGAGATATACCTTCTGGAGCGTGTGCTACAGGTGGGAGATGCTATGGTGACCAGCGAGCTGAGATAAGGGGGGACTTTACCTAGCAGGGTCTTGTAGATGACATGGAGCCGTGGGTTTGGCGACGAGTATGAAGCGAGGGCCAGCCAACGAGAGCGTACAGGTCGCAATGGTGGGTAGTATATGGGGCTTTGGTGACAAAACGGATTGCACTGTGATAGACTGCATCCAATTTGTTGAGTAGGGTATTGAAGGATATTTTGTAAATGACATCGCCGAAGTCGAGGATTGGTAGGATGGTCAGTTTTACAAGGGTATGTTTGGCAGCATGAGTGAAGGATGTTTTGTTGCGAAATAGGAAGCCAATTCTAGATTCAACTTTGGATTGGAGATGTTTGATATGGGTCTGGAAGGAGAGTTTACAGTCTAACCAGACACCTAAGTATTTGTAGTTGTCCACGTATTCTAAGTCAGAGCCGTCCAGAGTAGTGATGTTGGACAGGCGGGCAGGTGCAGGCAGCGATCTGTTGAAGAGCATGCATTTAGTTTTACTTGTATTTAAGAGCAATTGGAGGCCACGGAAGGAGAGTTGTATGGCATTGAAGCTTGCCTGGAGGGTTGCTACCCATCCCGGATCCGGGATCGTGACTACGGCTCAAGCTCATTAGCATAACGCAAAATGCGAAAAAATATTCTTAGAAATATTTAACCTCCACACCTACACAAGTCCAATAGCTCAAATGAAAGATAAACACCTTGTGAAACAAAAGGCAAGCGGCGGCCATTTTGTCCCAGAAAATATAACATTTAAAAGTAGGATTAAAAAATAAATAATTCACTAACCTTTTGAAAATCTTCATCAGATGACAGTAATATTACATGTTACACAGTACATTTTTTTTCAATAATATGCCATTAATATCCATAAATCTCTGTTTACAATGACGACATTTCAAAAATGCTACTCAAAATGTCCGGAGAAATTATGATAGCTCCGACAGATAACATCAGATAACAAGCAATAAACATGACTAAATATACAAATATAGTTACAAAGATACACTTCTTCTTAAAACCGCTGTGTTACATTTATAATTAAAAATAATTCACTAACCTTTTGAAAATCTTCATCAGATGACAGTAATATTACATGTTACACAGTCATTTTTTTTTTCAATAATAGTCTACAATGCTCAAAAAATGCTACTCAAAAGTCGGAGGCGCTCAGATATCAGATAACAAGCAATAAACATGCAGTGTCTCCTTCTTAATACAACCGCGTTACATTTATTTTTAACGTTACAGGCCAGACGGCGCCAAAAGTAACGTTTGGAGTCCACAGAAACATAAATATTCCCTTACCTTTGAGAGACGTAGAAGGAGTCATACTTACCCAATACATCGTTTGGTTTCAAGTTGTGCGTCTTTGTATTAGCATATGCTAACAGCTTCAGCTGAAATGCACCCAAAATAACTTCTGCTCCTTCTGGTCCCGCACTCAGCATCAAATCTTCAAAATTACATATTATATGTCGACTAAACTGGTCAAACTTGCAGAATCGAGCAAAATGATGTTTTTATCATGTAAAACAATGATCATCGGAACAAACGAAGCTTCAACTGGTGTCTATTGAAAAGAACGTTCCCCAAATTAGAGTGCATGTATGTGAGAGTGAACCGGGTATTTTCGCCCGCCAAAGGATGAGGGAGCACGAAATTCAAACAATGAATGCCAATTGAAAGCAGACATCGCGCTGTCTTGACAAGAGAGAGTTTGGGAGAAAGCTGCCTGGGAAACTTTAGAGTGTTTTCTATTCAATAATTATTATTATATGCATATATTAGCAATTTTGGAAGAAAATATTTTCAGTTTACTATGGGCACGCACTTCCTCCAACGGGGGCAGTATTCAGCCATAAGCTCAAGAGGTTAACACAGTGTCCAAAGAAGGGCCAGAAGTATACAGAATGGTGTCGTCTGTAGCGTCAAAGTTGACCCAACTTTTCTCTTGACAAGGTTTGGGAGAAAGGCTGCCCAGAGACTCACCAGCAGCAAGAGCGACATCATTGAGCTGTTAACACATACAGAGAAGAAGAGTAGGACCAAGATTTGAACCCTGTGGAACCCTGTGGCACCCCCATAGAGACTGCCAGAGGTCCGGACAGCAGACCCTCTGATTTGACACACTGAACTCTATCAGAGAAGTAGTTGGTGAACCAGGCGAGGCAGTCATTTGAGAAACCAAGGCTGTCGAGTCTGCCAATGAGGATGTGGTGATTGACAGAGTCGAAAGCCTTGGCCAGATCAATGAATACGGCTGCACAGTAATGTTTCTTATCAATGGCGGTTAAGATATCGTTTAGGACCTTGAGCGTGGCTGAGGTGCACCCATGACCAGCTCTGAAACCAGATTGCATAGCAGAGAATGTATGGTGAGATTCGAAATCGTCTGTAATCTGTTTGTTGACTTGGCTTTCGAAGACCTTAGAAAGGCAGGGTAGGATAGATATAGGTCTGTAGCAGTTTGGGTCAAGAGTGTCCCCCCCTTTGAAGAGGGGGATGACTGCAGCTGCTTTCCAATCTTTGGGAATCTCAGACGACACGAAAGAGAGGTTGAACAGGCTAGTAATAGGGGTGGCAACAATTTTGGCAGATCATTTTAGAAAGAAAGGGTCCAGATTGTCTAGCCCGGCTGATTTGTAGGGGTTCAGATTTTGCAGCTCTTTCAGAACATCAGCTGACTGGATTTGGGAGAAGGAGAAATGGGGAAGGCTTGGGCGAGTTGCTGTTGGGGGTGCAGTGCTGTTGACCGGGGTAGGAGTAGCCAGGTGGAAAGCATGGCCAGCAGTAGAAAAATGCTTATTGAAATTCTCAATTATGGTGGATTTATCAGTGGTGACAGTGTTTCCTATCTTCAGTGCAGTGGGCAGCTGGGAGGAGGTGTTCTTATTCTCCATGGACTTTACAGTGTCCCAGAACTTTTTTGAGTTAGTGTTGCAGGAAGCAAATTTCTGCTTGAAAAAGCTAGCCTTGGCTTTTATAACTGCCTGTGTATAATGGTTTCTAGCTTCCCTGAACAGCTGCATATCACGGGGGCTGTTCGATGCTAATGCAGAACGCCATAGGATGTTTTGTGTTGGTTAAGGGCAGTCAGGTCTGGGGAGAACCAAGGGCTATATCTGTTCCTGGTTCTAAATTTCTTGAATGGGACATGCTTATTTAAGATGGTTAAGAAGGCATTTAAAAAAAATATCCAGTCATCCTCTACTGACGGGATGAGATCAATATCCTTCCAGGAATCCCCGGCCAGGTCGATTAGAAAGGCCTGCTCGCTGAAGTGTTTCAGGGAGCGTTTGACAGTGATGAGTGGAGGTCGTTTGACCGCTGACTCATTACGGATGCAGGCAATGAGGCAGTGATCGCTGAGATCTTGGTTGAAGACAGCAGAGGTGTATTTAGAGGGCAAGTTGGTTAGGATGATATCTATGAGGGTGCCCGTGTTTAAGGATTTGGGGAGGTACCTGGTAGGTTCATTGATAATTTGTGTGAGATTGAGGGCATCAAGCTTAGATTGTAGGATGGCTGGGGTGTTAAGCATGTTCCAGTTTAGGTCGCCTAGCAGCACGAGCTCTGAAGATAGTTCACATATGGTGTCCAGAGCACAGCTGGGGGCAGAGGGTAGTCTATAGCAGGCGGCAACGGTGAGAGACTTGTTTTTAGAGAGGTGGATTTTTTAAAGTAGAAGTTCAAATTGTTTGGGTACAGACCTGGATAGTAGGACAGAACTCTGCAGGCTATCTTTGCAGTAGATTGCAACACCGCCCCCTTTGGCAGTTCTATCTTGTCTGAAAATGTTGTAGTTTGGGAATTAAAATTTCAGAATTTTTGGTGGTCTTCCTAAGCCAGGATTCAGACACAGCTAGAACATCCGGGTTGGCAGGGTGTGCTAAATCAGTGAATAGAACCAACTTAGGGAGGAGGCTTCTAATGTTAACATGCATGAAACCAAGGCTATTACGGTTACAGAAGTCATCGAAAGAGAGCGCCTGGGGAATAGGAGTGGAGCTACGCACTGCAGGGCCTGGATTCACCTCTAAATCGCCAGAGGAACAGAGGAGAAGTAGGATAAGGGTACGGCTAAAAGCAATAAGAGTTGGTCGTCTAGAACGTCTGGAACAGAGAGTAAAAGGAGGTTTCTGGGGGCGATAAAATAGCTTCAAGGTATAATGTACAGACAAAGGTATGGTAGGATGTGCATACAGTGGAGGTAAACCTAGGTATTGAGTGATGAAGAGAGAGAGATATTGTCTCTAGAAACAACATTGAAACCAGGAGATGTCATTGCATGTGTGGGTGGTGGAACTAATAGGTTGGATAAGGTATAGTGAGCAGGACTAGAGGCTCTACAGTGAAATAAGCCAATAAACACTAACCAGAACAGCAATGGACAATGCATATTGACATTAAGGAGAGGCATGCTTAGTCGAGTGATCAAAAGGGTCCCGTGAGTAGAGAGGTTGGTTGGGGTCAAGGCAATTTAGACAGCTAGCCGGGCCATCGGTAGCAAGCTAGCATAGGATGGAGGTCTGTTATTAGCCACCTCGTGCGTTTCCGTCGGTAGGATTAGTGGGGTTCCATGTGGTAGAGGGGATGAATCCAAATCACACAACAACAAAAAAGACAATAGATATAGTTATAGAGGCCCAAGAAAAAAAAAGGAAAAAAAATTGTCCGATAGGTCTATTCAGATAGCAGCCGATAAGACAGCTAACGGTTAGCGGACCACAGACCACAGATGGGCGTTCAGGTAACGTCACGACGGACGAGCCAGCCGGATAACTCCTTCGGGTAGATAACGTCGTTAGTCCAGTTGTGAAGGCCTGGTGGTGCTCCGCGTTGGCAGTAAAACGGGTCCGGATAGGTGATTGTAGCCCAGGAGTGATTGATGGAACTCTTCAGCTGGCTAGCTCCAGAATAATTGATGTTTCCTCCAGAATCGACGAAAGCCGATAGTCACACGGATAGCAGCTATCTAGCTGCGAGATCCAGGTATGAATGTCCAGAGTTAGCGGTTGAAATCCAGGGACATGGAGAGAAAAATAGGTCCGGTATGTTCCGTTCCGAGCCGCACCGTACAAAACTGGCGATAGATTTTCGAGCTAAAGGATAGCTGATGACCACAAACCGTGGTTAGCTAAATACTAACGATTAGCCAGTAAAGAAGCTAACTAGCTTCTGATTAGCTTCTGATTAGCTTCTGGCTAGCTTCTGGATTAGCTTCTGGCTAGCTTCTGGCTAGCTTCTGGTTAGCTTCTGGTTAGCTTCTATGGAGGATTACAGATTTGAGGTAAATAATACTTTTTTTAAATAAATATAAATTGGTGAGGCGGGTTGCAGGAGAGTGTTTTGAAGATGAGTTTATGGAAAATAAAAATATATATAAAAAGGTATGCAAAAAAAGTTGTAAATATATATATACGGGACACGACAAGATGAGGACAAAAGACGTCTGAACTGCTATGCCATCTTGGAACATTTTAGTTTAACATAATACCAACATCCAGTTCATTAGCATTGACCGTAATACCTTTATGGTCCTGTGGTTGTGTAGTAGGGTACTATTTATAATACCAATATCCAGTTCATAAACATTGACCGTAATACCACTATGGTCCTGTGATTGTGTAGTAGGGTACTATTTATAATACCAACATCCAGTTCATTAGCATTGACCGTAATACCTCTATGGTCCTGTGGTTGTGTAGTAGGGTACTATTTATTATACCAACATCCAGTTCATAAGCATTGACCGTAATACCTCTATGGTCCAGTGATTGTGTAGTAGGGTACTATTTATAATACCAACATCCAGTTCATTAGCATTGACCGTAATACCTCTATGGTCCTGTGGTTGTGTAGTAGGGTACTATTTATAATACCAACATCCAGTTCATTAGCATTGACCGTAATACCTCTATGGTCCAGTGATTGTGTAGTAGGGTACTATTTATAATACCAACATCCAGTTCATTAGCATTGACCGTAATACCTCTATGGTCCTGTGGTTGTGTAGTAGGGTACTATTTATAATACCAACATCCAGTTCATTAGCATTGACCGTAATACCTCTATGGTCCTGTGGTTGTGTAGTAGGGTACTATTTGTAATACCAATATCCAGTTCATTAGCATTGACCGTAATACCTCTATGGTTCTGTGATTGTGTAGTAGGGTACTATTTATTATATATGTATTATAAGTACCTCACATGCAACCCGTGTAAGTCTATGCAATTAATATGATCAGCGTCTATTAAACTGAATATCTGACTCCGTAAAGATGATTTCGCAACATGCGAGAGATGATAGTTGAGTTACAGTAATAGGAAGGTCTGAGAATAGAATTCCAAATGCAAGTGTTTTTAATTACTTTGCCAAATGAACGATACACTATGCAACAACATTGAGGAATACGCTGATTCGGTGAGCGAGTTCATTAGAACGTGTGTTGAAGATGTCGTTCCCATAGCAACGATTAAAACATTCCCAAACCAGAAACCGTGGATTAATGGCAGCATTCGCGTGAAACTGAAAGCACGAACCACTGCTTTTAATCAGGGCAAAGTGACCGGAAACATGACCGAATACAAACAGTGTAGCTATTCCCTCCGCAAGGCAATCAAACAAGTCAGTATAGAGACAAAGTAGAATCGCAATTCAACGGCTCAGACACAAGAGGTATGTGGCAGGGTCTACAGTCAATCACGGATTACAAAAAGAAAACCAGCCCAGTCATGGACCAGGATGTCTTGCTCCCAGGCAGACTAAATAACTTTTTTGCCCGCTTTGAGGACAATACAGTGCCACTGACACGGCCCGCAACCAAAACATGCGGACTCTCCTTCACTGCAGCCGAGGTGAGTAAAACATTTAAATGTGTTAACCCTCACAAGGCTGCAGGCCCAGACGGCATCCCCAGCCGCGCCCTCAGAGCATGCGCAGACCAGCTGGCTGGTGTGTTTACGGACATATTCAATCAATCCCTATCCCAGTCTGCTGTTCCCACATGCTTCAACAGGGCCACCATTGTTCCTGTTCCCAAGAAAGCTAAGGTAACTGAGCTAAACGACTACCGCCCCGTAGCACTCACTTCCGTCATCATGAAGTGCTTTGAGAGACTAGTCAAGGAACATATCACCTCCACCCTACCTGACACCCTAGACCCACTCCAATTTGCTTACCGCCCAAATAGGTCCACAGACGATGCAATCTCAACCACACTGCACACTGCCCTAACCCATCTGGACAAGAGGAATACCTATGTGAGAATGCTGTTCATCGACTACAGCTCAGCATTTAACACCATAGTACCCTCCAAACTCGTCATCAAGCTCGAGACCCTGGGTCTCGACCCCGCCCTGTGCAACTGGGTACTGGACTTCCTGACGGGCCGCCCCCAGCTGGTGAGGGTAGGTAACAACATCTCCACCCCGCTGATCCTCAACACTGGGGCCCCACAAGGGTGTGTTCTGAGCCCTCTCCTGTACTCCCTGTTCACCCATGACTGCGTGGCCACGCACGCCTCCAACTCAATCATCAAGTTTGCGGACGACACAACAGTGGTAGGCTTGATTACCAACAACGACGAGACGGCCTACAGGGTGGAGGTGAGGGCCTTTGGAGTGTGGTGTCAGGAAAATAATCTCACACTCAACGTCAACAAAACTAAGGAGATGATTTTGGACTTCAGGAAACAGCAGAGGGAACACCCCCCTATCCACATCGATGGAACAGTAGTGGAGAGGGTAGTAAGTTTTAAGTTCCTCTGCGTACACATCACAGACAAACTGAATTGGTCCACCCACACAGACAGCATCGTGAAGAAGGCGCAGCAGCCCCTCTTCAACCTCAGGAGGCTGAAGAAATTTGGCTTGTCACCAAAAGCACTCACAAACTTCTACAGATGCACAATCGAGAGCATCCTGTCGGGCTGTATCACCGCCTGGTACGGCAACTGCTCCGCCCACAACCGTAAGGCTCTCCAGAGGGTAGTGAGGTCTGCACAACGCATCACCGGGGGCAAACTACCTGCCCTCCAGGACACCTACACCACCCGATGTCACAGGGAGGCCATAAAGATCATCAAGGACAACAACCACCCGAGCCACTGCCTGTTCACCCCGCTATCATCCAGAAGGCGAGGTCAGTACAGGTGTATCAAAGCTGGGACCAAGAGACTGAAAAACAGCTTCTATCTCAAGGCCATCAGACTGTTAAACAGCCACCACTAATATTGAGTGGCTGCTGCCAACACACTGACTCAACTCCAGCCACTTTAATAATGGGAATTGATGTAAAATATATCACTAGCCACTTTAAACAATGCTACTTAATATAATGTTTACATACCCTACATTATTTATGTCATATGTATACGTATATACTGTACTCTATATCATCTACTGCATCTTTAGGTAATACATGTATCACTAGCCACTTTAAACTATGCCACTTTGTTTACATACTCATCTCATATGTATATACTGTACTCGATACCATCTACTGTATCTTGCCTATGCTGCTCTGTACCATCACTCATTCATATATCTTTATGTACATATTCTTTATCACTTTACACTTATGTGTATAAGGTAGTAGTTTTGGAATTGTTAGCTAGATTACGCGTTGGTTATTACTGCATTGTCGGAACTAGAAGCACAAGCATTTCGCTACACTCGCATTAACATCTGCTAACCATGTGTATGTGACAAATAAAATTTGATTTGATTTGATTTGCAAGGCATAGACTTAAGTTACAAAGCATGAACAAGCATTGCAATGCATTATTCTAGGCATGATCGGAGAGGTAGAGAGAGACAACGAAACCATGGCTTGTGCCATAGCTCATTGGAGAGAGAGAGAGAGAGAGAGAGAGAGAGTATGTATCTCACAAGCGCAAGTCAGGAGCAAAGAAAGAGATAGAGACAGTGAAGCTAAGGCCCGTTTAATAACCATGTGATGTTTAAATCTGAGTTGTTGACCAATAGCATAACTTTTGAGCATAACTTCCAATCAGATATCAGACCTAGAGGATGTAAAAACATACAGAGCCTCTTCTTCAATGAGGTGAGACAAAACGGGGATTAGACAGCAACACAGAGGAAGCTGAAAACCCAAGAAGACAATAACATCTCTTGTATAAGAGTCGATTCGGGGGCAGGGCCGCCCTACAGTTTTCTGGAAGCATGTTGCTTTCTAGTGACCTTACTCTCTCTCCACCTGAAATGCAATAAGAACCAAAATAATGAATAAGAATAAGCCCAGTCCGTTAGCAATTTGGCTAAACAGGCTAATTGAAACACTCATTTAAATGTGCACAAGCCTATTAGCCATGTTATACCAAACGACTATAGCCTATTTGCAGTAGGGGCATTTTTCTTGCCAATTTTGTCTGTCACCAATGCATCAATAAACAGGAAGTGGAACGAAGTAGTTTGACAAAAATGTGTTCAAAAGTCAGTAACAAGTCTTTAAAATATAGCTAGCAAATATGTCGTTTTTATTTTCTAGAAACCTAACGTTAGCTACAGTGATCATCATCAAAAAAAAGATGCTACTCGTTGAGTTATACACGGCAGCTTCAACAGAGAACAAGTGTTGTGGTTTTTTGGGGGGGTTAAACAGAACATTTGGCAAAAGAGGATGGCTGAAAGTATCAATGTCCCTACCTTACATCAGAGCAGTTCTTGCCTCACGCGGGTCGAACAAACAATCCCATGGGACAGATGGAAGTTGTTGTTTGAGTCGCACTTGTTAGCTACAGGGCTGTAAATGGTTAGCCCTGAGATGAAAAGGGCCATTCTTCTCCACTGTTTCGGCGCTGAGGGCCTGCGCATCTTCCAAACGCTCGGGGAAGCACACACACAGGATGCAGCTGTTGAACTTTTGGATGGACATTTCACAAAGAAACAGTGTGTGCTTCTGAAGAGGCTGCATTTTTTTTGGGCAGCATGCACAGCGAGTGGGAAACTTAGAGATGAAATGATCAGAGACCAGTTCAGCTCACTCGTGCGGGTGAGGCTTCTCCGTGAGGGTGATGGTCTGACTTGAGTAAAAACTGTGTCCGTAGCTTCCCAAGTGGAATCAGCAGCTCACTTTGCAACTAAGATCTCTGAGGCACAGACACATGCTTCCAGTGCTGTTCAAGCTGTACAGCAGTCTCAGTGCTCAGACTGTAGCTGTCACATGGACAGTGACATGAGTGCCTCGGTGCAGTTGATGAGAACCCAGGCACGTCAACAGTGCGCCAAATGCGGTTCCAATAGACACAATTCACATGCCTCTGATTGCCCTGCCCGTGGACAGACATGTAGACGATGTCAGAAACCAAACCATTTTGAAAAGTGGTGTAGGTCAGTTCCAACTCCCCGTGCACCAACACTCACACCTCATGGACACACCCCCTACAGTCATTCACACTGTTGGCTCAAACCCGGCTGGGTTTTCATTGCACTGTATACCATGGGGGACTCCTGCATTCCTCTCGTGCTAGACACAGGAGGAAATGTGTCGCTCCTCAACATGGCTACGAGCAGTTCTTGTCCCACCTACCCCTCCAGCCACCCAGCCTTAGCCTGTACGGATATGGGTGCTCAGTAACTGATGTCCTCGGCTTTATAAACTCACCTATGCAGTATGGCAACAAAGCCCTTACTCAGTTCCCCTTCCACATGACACGGCAGGGCACTAAGACAGTTGAAGTTGAAAGTTTACATACACCTTAGCCAAATACATTTCAACTAATTTCCTGACTTTTAATCCTAGTAAAAATGCCCTGTTTTAGGTCAGTTAGGATCACCACTTTATTTTAATAATGTGAAATGTCAGAATAATAGTAGAGAGAATTATTTATTTCAGCTTTTATTTCTTTCATCACATTCCCAGGGGGTCAGAAGTTTACATACACTCAATTAGTATTTGGTAGCATTGCCTTTAAATTGGTTAACTTGGGTCAAATGTTTCAGGTAGCCTTCCACACGCTTCCCACAATAAGTTGAGTGAATTTTGGCCCATTCCTCATGACAGAGCTGGTGTAACTGAGTCAGGTTTGTAGGCCTCCTTCCTCGCACATGCTTTTTCAGTTCTGCCCACAAATGTTCTATAGGATTGAGGTCAGGGCTTTGTGATGGCCACTCCAATACATTGACTTTGTTGTCCTTAAGCCATTTTGTAACAACTTTGTAAGTATGCTTGGGGTCATTGTCAATTTGGAAGACCCATTTGTGACCAAGCTATAACTTCCTGACTGATGTCTTGGTGTTGCTTCAATATATCCACATAATTTTCCTCCCTCATGATGTCATCTATTTTGTGAAGTGCACCAGTCCCTCCTGCAGCAAAGCACCCCCACAACATGATGCTGCCACCCTCATGCTTCACAGTTGGGATGGTGTTCTTCGGCTTGCAAGCCTCCCCCTTTTTCCTCCAAACATAACAATGGTCATTATGGCCAAACAGTTCTATTTTTGTTTCATCAGACCAGAGGACATTTCTCCAAAAAGTATGATCTTTGCCCCCATGTGCAGTTGCAAACCATAGTCTGGCTTTTTTATTGTGGTTTTGGAGCAGTGTCTTCTTCCTTGCGGAGTGGCCTTTCAGGTTATGTCGATATAGGAATCGTTTTATTGTAGATATAGATACTTTTGTACCTGTTTCCTCCAGCTTCTTCACAAGGTCCTTTGCTGTTGTTCTGGGATTGATTTGCACTTTTTTGCACCAAAGTACATTCATCTCTAGGAGACAGAACGCGTCTCCTTCCTGAGCGGTATGACGGCTGCATGGTCCCATGGTGTTTATACTTGCGTACTATTGTTTGTACAGATGAACGTGGAACCTTCAGGCGTTTGCAAATTGCTCCCAAGCATGAACCAGGTGTTGGTCTTGGCTGAATTGTTTTGATTTTCCTATGATGTCAAGCAGAGGCACTGAGTTTGAAGGTAGGCCTTGAAATACATCCACAGGTCCACCTCCAATGGACTCAAATGATGTCAATTAGGCTATCAGAAGCTTCTAAAGCCATGACATCGTTTTCTGGAATTTTCCAAGCTGTTTAAAGACACAGTCAAGTTAGTGTATGTAAACTTCTGACCCACTGGAATTGTGAAACAGTAAATTATGTGTGAAAAAATCTGTCTGTAAAAAATTGTTGGAAAAATTACTTGTGTCATGCACAAAGTTGATGTCCTAACCGACTTGCCAAAACTATAGTTTGTTAGCAAGAAATTTGTGGAGTGGTGAAAAACAAGTTTTAATGACTCCAACCTAAGTGTATGTAAGCATCCGACTTCAACTGTATCTAAGGATCTAGAGAAGCAGCTGGAGGACGGATTCATCGAGCTGGTGGATGCCTCCCCATGGGTGTCCAACTTGGTCATCGCTAAAAATAAGTCTGGAGAGATGCACGTCTGCTTGGACCTGAGTCCGGCCAACAATGCCGTCATACCTGATCGGTACCCTCCCCCGACCATGGAGGAGCTGACCACTCACTTCTACGAGTTGATGGTCTTCACAAAGCTGGACCTTCGCAAGGGCTACCTCCAAGTTCCTCTACACCCAGAGAATAGGAACCTGACAGCCTTCGTTACACATATCGGGGTGTTCCACTACACATGCCTTTTGGTCTCACTTTGGCCCCCAGCTGTTTCCAGAAGATAATGTCCACCAGTCTCTGGAGCGGCTGTTTACTTGGACGACATTGGCATCCATGGCCCCCAACACTGCCGTCCATAATGAACGTCTGCAAGCAGCCTTCACAGCGCTCAGTCAACAGAACCTCACACTCAACACTGACAAGTGCCAGAGATCGACTTTGTCGGGGTGACAGCCTGAGTCCTCTCGCCGCTGCAGTCAAACATGGAAGCTATCCATCATGTCCCAGAATGGACATCTGCTACACAACTCATCGAATTTCTGGTAAAGATGGGTTACTAAATGCGCTTCCTGCCCCAGTACTTAGCCATCACTTCCCTTCTGTGTCAGCAATGGAAGAAGGAGGTGCACAGCCTGTCCACTCTCTCGAAGAACTGCTGACCATTTCACCTGTCCTGGCCTACTTTATCTTCACCATCCCAACTCTGGTCACCTGTGACACGTCAGCCACAGCAGTGCGAGCGGCCCATTCTCAGCTTTAGGACAGTGTTGAGAAGCCAGTGGCTTTCGCATCTTGCGCATCTCCCCGAAAGTACTCGTTGGAGAGAGGGAGGCACTAGAATGTGTCTGGGCCTGCGAACGGTGGCACATTGACCTCTATGGACGTTCTTTAACCCTGCGCACCGACCACCAGGGCCTCACAGCCTGGGTGTCTACCTCCGGGTCAGGTCACAAGCCCTTCCGCATGTACCGCTGGTTACCACCTCCAGCAGTAGAACTTTAAGATGCAGTTTACGCCAGCCAGGGACAGTGTATTTGTATTTATTATTGATCCCCCCGAGGCAGCAGCTGCTCTTCCTGGGATCCAGAAAAATTAAGGCAGATATACCATTTTAAACACATTACAATAAATTCACAGGTTTCACAACACACTGTGTGCCCTCAGGTCCCTACTCCACCACTACCACATATCTAGAATACAACATCTATGTGTGTATAGTGCGTATGTTACTATATGTGTGTATCCATGTGTCTGTGCCGATGTTTGTGTTGCTTCAAAGTCCCCGCTGTTCCATAAGGTGTATTTTTTATCAGTTTTTCTTTTAAATCAATTTTTACTGCATCAGTTACTTGATGTGGAACAGAGGTCCATGTACAGAGGTCCCTTTCTTGGCACCTGACAACACGACTGAACAGTAGTCCCGTTGCAAAAAAGCTAGGGCCTGTAGGACCTGCCTTGTTAATAGTGCTGTTAACCTCTACGGGATCGGTGTCTCCCACGTGGGATGGTTGAGCTAACGTGCACTGACGGGATTAGCATGGCATTGTACGTAACAATAACATTTCCCAGGATATAGACATGTCTTATATGGGCAGAAAGCTTAAATTCCTGTTAATCTAACTGCACTGTCCAAATTACAGTAGCTATTACAGTGAATAAATACCATGCTATTGTTTGAGGATAGTGCACAACAATAAAACACTTATATCATGGCAACTGGGTTGATACATTCACCTCTGACGGTAAATAATGTTCTTACATTCAGTAATCTGGCTCTGATTTGTCATCCTGAGGCTCCAAGAGATAAAAATGTATAAAAATCCATTTTTATATTAAAATGTAGGAACTGGGTTCTACAGTTCGAACCCCTGCTGTGTCTGTGGTGGTGGTTTCAATGCAT